>NC_060141.1:242583358-242893879 GCF_021461385.2 Schistocerca piceifrons | reverse complement strand
CCGAGCAATTAATTCTACGCACAATTGGAAAGCCCCTGGAAAAGATAAAATAGCAAATTTCTGGTTAAAGAAGTTCACCTCAACACATTCACATCTAACTAAATTATTTAACAGTTACATTGCAGACCCACACACAGTCCCTGATACACTCACACATGGAATAACTTATCTGAAACCTAAAGATCAAGCAGACACAACAAACCCAGCAAAATATCGCCCCATAACATGCCTACCAACAATATACAAAATATTAACTTCAGTCATTACACAGAAATTAATGACACACGCAACACAGAACAAAATTATGAATGAAGAACAAAAAGGCTGCTGCAAAGGAGCACGAGCTTGTAAAGAGCAACTCATAATAGACGCAAATGTGACATATCAAGCTAAAACTAAACGAAGGTCACTACACTACACATACATTGATTACCAAAAAGCTTTTGATAGTGTACCCCACTCATGGTTACTACAAATATTGGAAATATATAACGTAGATCCTAAACTGATACAGTTCCTGAACATAGTAATGAAAAATTGGAAAACCACACTTAATACCCAAACAAATTCAAATAATATCACATCACAGCCAATACAGATTAAGCGTGGAATATACCAAGGAGAAATATTAAGTCCTTTCTGGTTATGCCTTGCTCTGAACCCACTATCCAACATGCTAAATAATACAAATTATTGATATAATATTACTGGAACATACCAATACAAAATCACACATTAGCTATACATGGATGATCTAAAACTACTGGCAGCAACAAATCAACAACTCAACCAATTACTAAAAGATAACAGAAGTATTCAGCAATGATATTAATATTGCTTCTGGAAAAGACAAGGAAAAAAAAAAAAAAAAAAAGGCGTAGTCAAGGGAAAACACACTAAACAAGAAGATTACATATTGGATAACCACAGCAACTGCATAGAAGCGATGGAAAAACAGATGCCTATAAATATCTAGGATACAGACAAAAAATAGGAATAGATAATACAAATATTAAAGAAGAACTAAAAAAAATATATAGACAAAGACTAACAAAAATACTGAAAACAGAATGGACAGCAAGAAACAAGACAAAGCTATAAATACCTATGCTATACCAATACTGACCTACTCATTTGGAGTAGTGAAATGGAGTAACACAGACCCAGAAGCACTCAATACACTTACACAATCACAATGCCACAAATATAGAATACATCACATACATTCAGCAACGGAAAGATTCATATTAAGCAGAAAGGAAGGAGGAAGGGGATTTATCGACATAAAAAACCTACATTATGGACATATATCTAAAAACAAAGATGATGTGACTTATCAAACGAAAGCGCTGGCACGTCGATAGATACACAAACAAACACAAACATACACACAAAATTCAAACTTTCGCAACAAACTGTTGCCTCATCAGGAAAGAGGGAAAGACGAAAGGATGTGGGTTTTAGGGGAGAGGGTAAGGAGTCATTCCAATCCCGGGAGCGGAAAGACTTACCTTAGGGGGAAAAAAGGACGGGTATACACTCGCACACACACACATATCCATCCACACATGTACAGACACAAGCAGACATATGTCTGCTTGTGTCCAATCTGAGTTTAGGATTTCATTACTGTTTAAGTCTGGTTTCGGCCAACTTTCTGTTCCTAGTACTATATGGGCATTGTGACCGTTCATTAATGAGAGCAGTTCTGGGACCTTTCTATAGATGCTCCTGCAGTTTACTATTAGCACATTAATACTGTTATTCCCTGTTACATTTTGCCTACTCCTACCTAGCCGTGTCTCAGGAGGCGTCTTGTCGGGCCTAGGGAGGGAATTCTCTAACCTAAAAAACCCACATTTGGACTCCACACGTACTCTGCTACCCTTGTAGCCACTTCCGGCGTGTAGTGCATGCCTGACCTATTCAGGGGGACCCTATATTTCTCCACATGATAGCGGAGGTCGAGAAATTTGCACCCCAGATCTCCGCAGAATCGTCTGAGCCTCTGGTTTAAGCCTTCTACTCGGCTCCAAACCAGAGGACCGCGATCAGTTCTGGCAACGATACTACAAATAGTTAGCTCGGATTCCATCCTGCAAGCGAGGCTTTCTGCCTTCACCAATTCTGCCAACCGCCTGTACGAACTGAGGATGACCTCTGAACCCAGACGGCAGGAGTCATTGATGCCGACATGAGCAACAATTTGCAATCGGGTGCACCCAGTGCTCTCTATTGCTGCCGGCAGGGCCGCCTCCACATCTCGGATGAGACCCCCCCGGCAAGCAGACAGAGTGAACACTGGCCTTCTTCTCAGACCTTTCCGCTATCTCCCTAAGGGGGACCATCAACCGTCTAACATTGGAGCTCCCAATAACTAATAAACCCCTTCCCCCGTGTGCCTGCTCGGACCTTGCCGAAGGAGCGGCCGCATGTCCACTCACAGGCAGAGCGGGTGATGCCACACGGCCAGCTTCCACATTGACCCTCCGCCTCGTGCGCTGCGAACGCTGCTGAACCTGCCACTCCCCTTGGGGAGAGGGTGGCCCAACCGCGCCCGGTACCCGCGAAGATGTCTCGACAGCAAGGACAGTGGGTGAAGCCTGTAACACCTGAGGTGTACCATGCAACACACCAGACTCTCTACTGCCGCTACACTCCGAGGCAGCAGCCTGAAGACGGCTGACCACGGCCATCAACACGTTCAGCTGTTCGCGAACAGTGGCCAGCTCCTCCTGTGTCCATACACAGCAGTCACACATCCTATCCATCCTAAGAAATTAATTTACTGTAGAGAGTTAATCAACTTTTAACTAGACTGCTAATTCATTTAAGGCGGCTGTTAGTTGACTAAACTGTGGTTGATAGACGCTTCTTGTAAAAAACAATGAAAATAGCACTACCTGTCTCTGGACTGTATTGAAAACGAACACTAGCACTACTGGCACTATGGTTGACTACAGGGACTCTCTCTGACTGTATTCAAAACAAACACAAAACCTATGGAACACTGTTACTAGCACTTGACAATTAAAGCTTCCTAAAAGCAAAAACACAAAGAAGAAGAAGTGACAAGTAAGAAAAATACAGTTAATACTTCAATTAACGTAGCTCGCTGTGAAGCAGACGGCAGTTACGACGACACTGACACTACTGGTACTATGGCTGACTAAAGGGACATGCACAAGCTGTTTGTTGCGTTAATCAGATTCCAAAATCAATATGCTCCCTACGGGTATCAACCTGCTAAACCCTGTATGTTATCCGAGCACAACTAAAATCCGCAAAAAGTCAAAACGTTTGTAACACTTAACAGAGTCAGTGTCTCCTCACCATTCAGAAAGGACATCAGCAGTCACCAAAATAATCAACCTAAAAACACATTATCAATTAGGAATCACCATACACAGTGCTCTCAAATACCCTGGCTGACACTGTGCCAGACAGGTGAACTGCTACAGCCAACAGACAGCAGGACTGTCCTGTAAGAGTTACTCAACCATCATCAGGATGCCACTGCCCATTCACAATATACAGGACACCTGCAGGGACAAAGTGCAAGCCCTATCAGACCAGACACTTGTCACCTGTAAATACACTCACTCATTTTCAACAGCTGATCATGCCACACTAAAACCAGACCTGCCACCACTGCACTGCTCGACATTGTGACAAACGTGCAATTCTGCACTGCAGGAGACTGCACAGTGTTGGCCACTTTGGGGCCAGTTGCAAAATTCAGGAAGGGAGGGATCGGGGATGGTTATGTTTGGTTAAGTTTGACTATAACAAGGAGACAAACATGTCTGCAAATGGAAGCTGCTCCTCATCAGAGGGCAGAGCAGCACTGAGTGCTGTCAGTCTCCACAACACAGTAGCACACAACTTGCCATTTGGGCTACAAGCAGCATATTAGCACAAGCCCAGTGTGGCACTAGCATTCATTTGTGTTTGGTGGTGAACTACTGCTCTTGACTGTGTACAGGCTAAGGAGGTACTGTGGTTAGTGCTTGGCCGCTTAAAGAGACGTACTGTACACTTATCAGAGAATTACTCTGGCTGTGAACCATGATTAGAATGGACCAGGTTTAGCAAGGATCTGTGCTTTGTTTCTAACAACCACACTGTCACAGCTCTACTCAGCCCTGTGTGTGTGGTGGGGAGGGGCCACTGTGCATATTTTCACCTATCCACCATCCATCACCTACAAATGGCACAGTCACTGCCTGTCAGCAAATTGTGTTCATTATTACAACTCATGAACCACGGACCTTGCCGTGGGAGGCTTGCGTGCCTCAACGATACAGATAGCTGTACCGTAGGTACAACCACAACGGAGGAGTATCTGTTGAGAGGCCAGACAAACGTGTGGTTCCTGAAGAGGGGCAGCAGCCTTTTCAGTAGTTGCAGGGGCAACAGTTTGGATGATTGACTGATCTGGCCTTTTAACACTAACCAAAACGGCCTTGCTGTGCTGGTACAGCGAACGGTTGAAAGCAAGGGGAAACTACGGCCGTAATTTTTCTCGAGGGCATGCAGCTTTACTGTATGATTAAATGATGATGGCGTCCCCCACTCAGATCTCCGGGCGGAGGCTACTCAAGAGGACGTCTTTATCAGGAGAAAGAAAACTGGCTTTATACGGATCGGAGTGTGGAATGTCAGATCCCTTAATCGGGCACGTAGGTTAGAAAATTTAAAAAGGGAAATGGATAGGTGTAAGTTAGATATAGTGGGAATTAGTGAAGTTCGGTGGCAGGAGGAACAAGACTTTTGGTCAGGTGAGTACAGGGTTATAAATACAAAATCAAATAGGGGTAATGCAGGAGTAGGTTTAATAATGAATTAAAAAACAGGAGTGCGGGTAAGCTACTGCAAACAGCATAACGAACGCATTATTGTGGCCAAGATAGACACGAAGCCCATGCCTACTACAGTAGTACAAGTTTATATGCCAACTAGCTCTGCAGATGACGAAGAAATTGATGAAATGTATGATGAGATAAAAGAAATTATTCAGGTAGTGAAGGGAGACGAAAATTTAATAGTCATGGGTGACTGGAATTCGTCAGTAGGAAAAGGGAGAGAAGGAAACATAGTAGGTGAATATGGATTGGGGGAAAGAAATGAAAAGAGGAAGCCGCCTGGTAGAATTTTGCGCAGAGCATAACTTAATCATAGCTAATACTTGGATTAAGAATCATGAAAGAAGGTTGTATACATGGAAGAACCCTGGAGATACTAAAAGGTATCGCATAGATTATATATTGGTAAGACAGAGATTTAGGAAGCAGGTTTCAAATTGTAAGACATTTCCAGGGGCAGATATGGACTCTGACCACAATCTATTGGTTATAAAATATAGATTAAAACTGAACAAATTGCAAAAATGCGGGAATTTATGGAGATGGGACCTGGATAAACTGAAAGAACCAGGGGTTGTACAGAGTTTCAGGGAGAGCATAAGGGAACAATTGACAGGAATAGGGGAAAGAAATACAGAAGAAGAAGAATGGGTAGCTTTGAGGGATGAAATAGTGAAGGCAGCAGAGGATCAAATAGGTAAAAAGATGAGGGCTAGTAGAAACCCTTGGGTAACAGAAGAAATCTTGAATTTGATTGATGAAAAGAGAAAATATAAAAATGCAGTATATGAAGCAGGCAAAACAGAATACAAACGTCTCAAAAATGTGATCGACAGGAAGTGCAAAATGGCTAAGCAGGGATGGCTAGGAGGACAAATGAGAGGATGTAGAGGCTTATCTCACTAGGGGTAAGATAGACACTGCCTACAGGAAAATTAAAGAGACCTTTGGAGAAAGGAGAACCACTTGCATGAATATCAAGAGCTATTATGGAAACCCAGTTCTAAGCAAAGAAGGGAAAGCAGAAAGGTGGAAGGAGTATATAGAGGGTCTATACAAGGACAATGTACTTGAGGACAATATTATGGAAATGGAAGAGGATGTAGATGAAGATGAAATGGGAGATACGATAGTGCGTGAAGAGTTTGGCAGAGCACTGAAAGACATGAGTCGAAACAAGGCCTGCGGAATAGACAACATTCAATTAGAACTACTGACAGCCTTGGGAGAGCCAGTCCTGACAAAACTCTACCATCTGGTGAGCAAGATGTATGAGACAGGTGAATTACCCTCAGACTTCAAGAAGAATATAATAATCCCAATCCCAAAGAAAGCAGGTGTTGACAGATGTGAAAATTACCGAACTATCAGTTTAATAATTCACAGCTGCAAAATATTAACGCGAATTCTTTACAGACGAATGGAAAAACTGGTAGAAGCTGACCTCAGGGAAGATCAGTTTGGATTCCGTTAAAATGTTGGAACACGAGAGGCAATACTGACCTTATGACTTATCTTAGAAGAAAGATTAAGGAAAGGCAAACCTACATTTCTAGCATTTGTAGACTTAGCTTTTGACAATGTTGATTGGAATACTCTCTTTCAAATTCTGAAGGTGGCAGGGGTAAAATACAGGGAACGAAAGGCTATTTACAATTTGGTACAGAAAGCAGATGGCAGTTATAAGAGTCGAGGGACATGAAAGGGAAGCAGTAGTTGGGAAGGGAGTGAAGACAGTGTTGTAGCCTCTCCCCAATGTTATTCAATCTGTATATTGAGCAAGCAATAAAGGAAACAAAAGAAAAGTTCGGCGTGGGTATTAAAATCCATGGAGAAGAAATAAAAACTTTGAGGTTCGCCGATGATATTGTATTTCTGTCAGAGACAGCAAAGGACTTTGAAGAGCAGTTGAACGGAATGGACAGTGTCTTGAAAGGAGGGTACAACTTGAACACCAACAAAAGCAAAATGAGGATAATTGAATGTAGTCGAATTAAGTCGGGTGATGCTGAGGGAATTAGATTAGGAAATGAGACACTTAAAGTAGTAAAGGAGTTTTGTTATTTGGGGAGCAAAATAACTGATGATGGTCGAAGTAGAGAGGATATAAAATGTAGACTGGCAATGGCAAAGAAAGCGTTTCTGAAGAAGAAAAATTTGTTAACATCGAGTATAGATTTAAATGTCAGGAAGTCATTTCTGAAAGTATTTGTGTGGAGTGTAGCCATGTATGGAAGTGAAACGTGGACGATAAATAGCTTAGACAAGAAGAGAATAGAAGCTTTTGAAATGTGGTGCTACAGAAGAATGCTGAAGATCAGATGGGTAGATCACATAACTAATGAGGAGGTATTGAATAGAATTGGGGAGAAGAGGAGCTTGTGGCACAAACTTGACTAGAAGAAGGGATCGGTTGGTAGGACATGTTCTGAGACATCGAGGGATCACCAATTTAGTACTGGAGGGCAGTGTGGAGGGTACAAATCGTAGAAGGAGACCAAGAGATGAATACACTAGGCAGATTCACAAGGATGTAGGATGCAGTAGGTACTGGGAGATGATGAAGCTTGCACAGGATAGAGTAGCATGGAGAGCTGCATCAAACCAGTCTGAGGACTGAAGACATCAACAACAACAACATTACAACTCTGGAGATTCCACTGTTAATCTCAATGGTATTGAAAGTTGCAGAACAACAGAAACAGGATATGCACAATACCAAGTTAAAGCATGCCCCCACTATCTATTACAGTGACATGTGTATGCATACACTGCAAAGAGAACTGGGGCCTTACAAACCCATCTCACTGAAATATTGCTGTTGTGGTCTTCAGCCCAAAAATTGCTATGATTAAGCTCTCCGCACAACTCTACCCTGTAGAAGACTTCATCCCTTGAGTAACTACTGTAACCCACATCTTTCTTAACCTGCTAATGCACTTATCTCTCTGTCTCCCTCTGCAATTTTACCTCCCACACTTCCCTCCAATACTGAACTGAGGATTTGTCGATATCTCAGAATGTGTCCTATCAATCAATCCAATCTTAGAATTTTGTTACACAACAAATTCCCTTTCTGCCCAATTGTATTCAGTATGTCCTCATTAGTAATGCAATCTACCTATCTAATGTTCTTCAGAATTTCTGAGTAGCATCACATTTCAGAAGCTTCTGGTGCACTAGTATTAAGTCTTAGTCATAGGACAGGGGAATTTTGTTAAAGATTCAGTAAAGGCGCGGTTGGGCGAAGAAGTCTGGAGCCGCTGGCAGTGCGTGCTAATAGTCGGGCAGCCAGTAGGCCAGGCAGAGTACACATGGCGTGGAGCTGCAGCAGTGTATTGCATGTACAATTTGTTTGAAGTGAAGCAACGGAGAGGCAGGGAACTGCAGCGTTGCTGTAAGTTATTACGATGTACGAGGCAAGGCAGTAGGCCAGAGCCAGGAGTGACCCTCCCATAGTTGCTGTCTCTCTCTGACACTACGTCATAAGCAAGGGAAAAAGCAGTATATATAGTCAGGCACTTTTAGCTTGAGGGTGTGCCAGGTCAGTCGAAGAGTCGGGTCAGATCTGTGCTGGTCTACGCTTATAGGGGCCAGTCTGGTAGCATAGTTGTAAATATTCTGTGTAAACCTGTACTTTGTTTCTATGTACTTGTTCAGCCTGTCTTCCGCCTCTGGGGATACAACATCGGGGCGGGACGGAATGGCAGCCAGGTACTTGGAGATTGCACGGTCTGCCTGAAGGAGGGCAAAGACAACGGTCTGCAGTGGGTCCAGGACGAGCCACATTTGCTTCCCACCTGGTGTACCGGGGTCTGGGAGAGGCGTACACTGCGGGAGGTGTGGCAGCGCTGCAGGAACGCCAGAGACGGCAGGAAATTGCATTGCGGCATGCCTAAGTCCACCAAGGGACCGGGACAAGGCGTGGAACGTTCTGTGGCAGTAAGGATAACATTTGTAGGATATTCTACATGATCATCACAACTGGGGAAATATTGATTGTCGAAGGTTGCCCAAGAGGAGTGACGCCTCCAGTTGGCCTTACAAAAGCTGCCATTTGGGTGTGCACATAGATGGGTTAGGAGTCAACAAATGGACAGCACAAGGGAAATGGTTGACTGAACATGTGTCAGAGAGCATGGACCACTTGAGACAATGAGCAAGCTGAGCAGTGCAGAAGGAGAGGTCCAAATGGGAACAGGAGTGCATGGAGTCTGAAAGGAATGTGAGTGCTCCCATGTTGAGATAAATGAGGTTAACTTGGTTGAGAAGGTCAGCTAATAGAGGACCTCTCTGACAGGTTCTGGGAGAAACCCAAAGGGGATGGTGCACATTAAAGTCCCCGAGCAGCAGAAAGGGGTAAAGGAGTTGCCCAATAAGCTGGAGGAAGTCTGCCATGATAACACCTAGTGACAGAGGGATGTAAACGGTACAAAGGGAAAAAGTGAAATGACTGCAACAGCTTGAAGCCAGTTAGTCACAGAGACAGTTTGACTATGAACGTCATCCTGGATGAACAGCGTGACTCCCCCACAAGATGGAAAAGCAGACCGGACACAAATGTGAGAGGTCAAAGCAATCATGAGAAAGCAATTTTGTTTCGTAGAGGCAGAGAACAAGTGCATGCTGCCATTCTAAGAACAGCCGTAATTCCTCGCTGTTGAATCTAAGGTCACAAACATTCCATTGGAGGAGTGTCATGACGAAAGCGGAAGAGGGAAAAAATGATGGGGTGTTACCTCAGCAGCTGCCTAGTGCCAGCCTTCAGAGACTCATTGCGACAGGACTCAGAGACTGGAGGATCCTTCTCCACGAGATCTACAGAGGTGTCGGCATTCTCTCTGTCAGTCTGCACACTGCTGCAAGGCAGAGAAACGGTTGACAGTGCCCAACGGCGACATGGAGGTTGGCTGTGTGATTTCTTGGAGCCTTTCCAGTTGGTGAGGAAGACTCAGACGTTTGTTGGCTGGAGGGATGTAGAAAATCTTCGCAGGACTATTCTTTCTGTCCTGCCAGATGTGTAGCAGGTGATTTCGCCCTGTGTGGCGAAAGTCTGGTGGCTTGTTGCACAGCTGGAGGAGACGGGCATGACATGACACTGGGCGATTTTACAACCGCGGTACCGAATCTGAGGTCACATGCCTGCGTGGCCATGTCCTTTGTGGTTCGAGATGTAGCAAGGTCAGTACTGTAAGTGCCAGATGGTAGAAAGCAGGATTTCCAACTAGCCAACAACTTGCGAGCAACAGGGTAATGCCATTTTTCCTTCACCCAGATCTCTTGGACATCTCGCTCATCAAGATACATGGGACAATCTCGGGAGGAGGCTGCACTCTACTGTTGCTGTTGCAATGGATGAAGCAGCGAGGAGGAGGCAGACAATCACCCTCGTGAGCATCCCTACCACACATGTTTTGAATATACGGTCAGACTGTGATAACTTAATAGCCTGCTTTGACCTTTGATGGAAGCACTACTCTATCTGGGCCTGGCCTGTACCAGGGGGCACATGAGAACCCTATACGTCAATCCAGACTTGGCAATTATGGATTACCCAGCCACCTGTTATGTGTCAGACGTGTGGACCGGCCTTCAGGAGGGCACAGGTAGGAAGAAGAAAAAGGGGAACCTCAAACGCTAAAGTGGAAGAAGGATAAGAGAAGGGGAACAAAGAAAGAGAAACAGGAACATAAAACAGTGGAGAGACTGTTCTGATGTCAGCTACTGAAAATGCAGAACACATTCCCAAAACATCCGAGACATGTTCCCCAACGGAGGAGAAAAAGAATAGCAAGAAGCTAGATATGCAGCACACTAGGGATAAGATGCTGCAAAGGCTGGGGTACCTGTGGTAGCCAAGCACAAACCCACCAACCAAAGAGTGGCGAGCTCCCTGGGTGGGGGCCGGGAGGAACTTTAACCAGTGATTGTGTGTTTTATTGTAAGGTTGTGTCTACTATTACTTCCTGCTACTTCATGTAAACATAGATGCTTGTTTTTGGATGCGGTCTTGTTGTTAGCAGTGAAGTGATGAAGGAATTGCCATATTAGATTCTGTAACTGTGATATCGTCAACATTGGGTCCAAGTAATAGCAAAATAGCAAAAAAGACTACAATATATTTTTCAAAATAGAATTACAATATTTTAAAACTTAGGTTTGTGTATTCTGAAGAAGAGCCTATGTCTCAGTGTGTGATTTGTTACAAAACACTATCCAATGAATGCATCAAACTATCGAAACTTGAATGGCATCTATCAACAGAATATTCTCAATGTTCATGAAGGTCTCTAAATCCACAGCAGAAAAGCCTTCAAAACAGAACATACTTAGCACCAGAGTTTGTTATGAGCTATCTTATGTGCAAGGAGGGGACAGCCCACACTGTGGAAGAACAACTTAGTACACCCACAGCAAAAGTAATGAGTAATGGTTTGTTTGAAGCAAAATGTAAACAAATGACGTGAATACAGACTTTGCTGAACAAGCTAATTTATTTGCTTTTGGTTGTTGTGAGTTGAATGGCAAAACTAGAGGAGGACTGCTGTTTTGCTAGTCTTTTCCCACAAAAACAGCTGGAAAAGATATTTTCAAATGTGTTGAAAGTTTATGTAAGAAAATTAAGTAGACTGGTCAGAGTATGTAGGTTTAACAACTAATGGTGCAAGTGCTAAGTCTGGTATTCATACTAGGGTCAATCCATATGAAGTGATCCAATGAGGGTTGCCTGACCATTTGTAAATATACTGATTTTTTTACATGTGGTTACCCTACAATTGAGAAGTTCAAAACAGTTTTAAAAAATTGACCTTGCACCGTTACTGAATAGTCGCCAATTTTATTTGTAAGTGCATGATGGTTTTTCAATTTGGAGACATTAGCGTTAATTTGACTATCTCCGCACCGGATTAAGTTACAACATCGCAATAGACATGAGTGTTTTTAGAAAAGTATCCTCTACAATATTGTTTATTATCCTATTTACAAAAGTAACCATTGAAAATTATCTTTAAAGTTTGTTACTGACAACTTAGAACATCCACTTTTTAGACCCAAAAATAACAGCCAAGGAGTGATTTACCAGAGTGGTCCCCCCCCCCCCCTTCCTAGTTAGATATCAAACTACTAGCCTTATGTAGAGCAAGAACACTGGCAAATGTTTCCTTAATCTTTTATATATTTTTGAAACTTGAAAACTTTTTTTTTTTTTTGTCTAGTTATATCTGGTGGGACTGAATATAAAATTGATTTTTTTTCACATTTTGTACAGCTATAAGATGGCATAGTACTGTAAAAATTTCAACATTTATATTTGACTGTGAACAAAGTTGTGAATTTTTGAAAACAGGAAATAATTCACATTATTTACACTAAAATTGTTCTTACGGCTGTTGCCTATTTTAATGGTTGATTGCTTCATTATAATAAAATTTAGTTGTAACCTACATTTAGTCAACACTATCCTCCTATAGCCGGTTAGTATTATGTATTTTCACAATAAAATATTACACAATAGGAGATTTCGCTTTAGTTCTATGTTAAAAGAGTTGCCCATTTACATCTAGGTTTATTCTTAATTAAGTAGGACATTATTACAAGTTGAAATTGATAAAAGTAAAATAACAAACATGTGAAATTTCTCTGTTTTCTCTTATTTTGTGCATTCTTACCACCCTGCAGGCCCAAGAACATGATTCAGAAATCTACTAGTGACAATGTTCGGATACCAATGAAAAATGTATTAAGGAAGGTTTCAATGCTTGAATTTACCATAGCAACAACCATGAGGTCTTATTCTGTATTACTAATGCTGTCTGAAATAAAGTATACCTAACAATCAGTACTAGGGTTAGGAAGCACCACACCTCAAAGTATGTTAATTGAAAATATTTATTTTAAATCTGTCAAGATAATGTAAATGTTTGGTTCAATAATGTTATGAAAAGGAAAGTTCCCACTCACCATATAGTGGAGATGCTGAGTCACAGAGAGGCACAACAAAAAGACTGCCACAAATAAGGCTTTCAGTCAGCGAGGCCTTTGTCAAAAATAGATGACACACACACACACACACACACACACACACACACACACACACACACACACGTGCGACTGCAGTCTCGGGCAACACTGAGTATGGCATCAGTTGCCTGAGACTGCAGTAATGTCAGCGCGTGCATGCGAGAGAGGGAGGGAGAGGGGGGGGGGGGGGGGGGGAGAGAGAGAGAGAGAGAGAGAGAGAGAGAGAGAGACTGCAATCACAATAGGTACATCACGCAACACTCAACAACGTCCCTAAAACCACAGACTAGTCAATCTGATTCTTCCAACATTTCGCAAATATCACCTGTCCTGAGTGCATCAAAGAGAAAAATTAAATTACATATCAACAGTTCTGATAATGATAACGTGTGTGTTTTGGTGGATTTAAATGTAGTGAGTAATCTTATCATGAGTAGTGTCCAATGCAAATACTGTGACAGAATGAACTGTGCACAAATTTGTGAAGATGCAAATAGGAAAAGAGGTTCTGTGGCTAAGCTGAGTTTGAACAGCACACTCGGTAGGACTTCAAAATTCATTCAGGGGTGGAAGGTTTTTGAAATTAATCTTAGGTTCGCATTTGTTATGCGGTGCTTAGGAAAGGGACATACAAGAGTGAGATCATTTGCTGCTTTCATGAATTTGCCAGCATATCCTGCAAAAGTTCTGTAGATATAACAGTATAATCCTAGAGGAACTGAAACATGTTTCTGAAGATTCTATAACAAGCTTCAGAGATGTGCATTTCTGCTAATAATGGGTGTAAAGACATCATTGGCGCTTCTGATGGAACATAGCAGAAAAAAGGCCATTTGCACTGAATGATGTAGTACCTTCAACATCATTTGATACAGGCAGGGTGATAGATATTGATATACTTACAAAATATTGCCATGATTGCATGAATGGAGCCCATCTCACAAGTGTACTATAAAAACTATGATGGCAATAGAGGAGGCATGGAAGTGAGTGGAGTGGTGAATATACACTCCTGGAAATGGAAAAAAGAACACATTGACACCGGTGTGTCAGACCCACCATACTTGCTCCGGACACTGCGAGAGGGCTGTACAAGCAATGATCACACGCACGGCACAGCGGACACACCAGGAACTGCGGTGTTGGCCGTCAAATGGCGCTAGCTGCGCAGCATTTGTGCACCGCCGCCGTCAGTGTCAGCCAGTTTGCCGTGGCATACGGAGCTCCATCGCAGTCTTTAACACTGGTAGCATGCCGCGACAGCGTGGACGTGAACCGTATGTGCAGTTGACGGACTTTGAGCGAGGGCGTATAGTGGGCATGCGGGAGGCCGGGTGGACGTACCGCCGAATTGCTCAACACGTGGGGCGTGAGGTCTCCACAGTACATCGATGTTGTCGCCAGTGGTCGGCGGAAGGTGCACGTGCCCGTCGACCTGGGACCGGACCGCAGCGACGCACGGATGCCCGCCAAGACCGTAGGATCCTACGCAGTGCCGTAGGGGACCGCACCGCCACTTCCCAGCAAATTAGGGACACTGTTGCTCCTGGGGTATCGGCGAGGACCATTCGCAACCGTCTCCATGAAGCTGGGCTACAGTCCCGCACACCGTTAGGCCGTCTTTCGCTCACGCCCCAACATCGTGCAGCCCGCCTCCAGTGGTGTCGCGACAGGCGTGAATGGAGGGACGAATGGAGACGTGTCGTCTTCAGCGATGAGAGTCGCTTCTGCCTTGGTGCCAATGATGGTCGTATGCGTGTTTGGCGCCGTGCAGGTGAGCGCCACAATCAGGACTGCATACGACCGAGGCACACAGGGCCAACACCCGGCATCATGGTGTGGGGAGCGATCTCCTACACTGGCCGTACACCACTGGTGATCGTCGAGGGGACACTGAATAGTGCACGGTACATCCAAACCGTCATCGAACCCATCGTTCTACCATTCCTAGACCGGCAAGGGAACTTGCTGTTCCAACAGGACAATGCACGTCCGCATGTATCCCGTGCCACCCAACGTGCTCTAGAAGGTGTAAGTCAACTACCCTGGCCAGCAAGATCTCCGGATCTGTCCCCCATTGAGCATGTTTGGGACTGGATGAAGCGTCGTCTCACGCGGTCTGCACGTCCAGCACGAACGCTGGTCCAACTGAGGCGCCAGGTGGAAATGGCATGGCAAGCCGTTCCACAGGACTACATCCAGCATCTCTACGATCGTCTCCATGGGAGAATAGCAGCCTGCATTGCTGCGAAAGGTGGATATACACTGTACTAGTGCCGACATTGTGCATGCTGTGTTGCCTGTGTCTATGTGCCTGTGGTTCTGTCAGTGTGATCATGTGATGTATCTGACCCCAGGAATGTGTCAATAAAGTTTCCCCTTCCTGGGACAATGAATTCACGGTGTTCTTATTTCAATTTCCAGGAGTGTATTTACGTAGTGGAAAGAGTCACGTGGGATTCAGTATGCAAAATACCTACTAGAAGATGGGGATAAAAAAGCTTTTCTGAAAGTTAAGACAGCGTAAATCTTGCTGAATGTGTAGGCTTTCACAAAAGGCTGGAACCTAGACTGCGAAAACTACGACAAGAGCCATCAGGAAGGAACGGTCAGATGGGAAAGCCAGCAAAGGAAGGCGAAGGTTAACAGTTGGTGAAATAGAAAAACTTCACACACAGTATGGCATGGCCTTAAGAGCTAATACTGGAGATCTAAAAATGGCAGAGGAAGCCGTGTGGACCGCTTATTTTTGCAAGTTGTATACGGAGGACAACCTAATACACGCATTGTGCCCAAAAGGTTTATATTCTTTGTGTGGATACCAGAGACAGGTTTCCAGAGAAGATGAATATAAACACAAACACTTCTTACTAGTAGCTGTGATGAAAGTAATAAAACTTGTATATAGAGACCTTGCAAGTGAAACATTACTCTGGAAGTGCCTACATGGCTGTACAAAAAACTCTAACAAAAGCTTCAACCAATGTATTTGGGAAAGGCTTCCAAAAACAATGTCTGTGGGTGCAAATACTTTTAAAATTGGTGTGCCTGTGCTGTTACTTGCTTCAATGATGGCACTCAAGTCAGGAAATTTCTTTTAGGTACAATGGGCAAAAAACCAGGAAACAATTGCTTTTTCTGCATTGCTACTCTTTGACCAAAAAGGTGTCATGAAATCTGAAAGGGACCTTCTGCAACTATCAAAATTTTTAAAAAAATGTCAAAAAGAGTAAAGAAGAAGAGAAAGCAGGACGAGGAGCCAGAACAGTCAAAGGATTATGAGCCTGGGGCATTTTAGCTATATGGGAACATTGCATTTAACTTTAAAGTGATTTTCCTGAAAACTGATTTTTATAACAACTTTAGATACCACAAAAACTTTAGTCCTAAGTTATTGCAATTTTCAGAAGTTGTTATATGTGAGAAGGTGAACCCAAAACTCTAGAATTATTAGTTTTGATGACGTATATTGAGAAATACACATGAAATTAATATTTTCAATGCACAGTAATTTCAAAATGCTGTTACAGGCTCATATTTCAATTGAAAAATTTATGGAATTTAAGTCAGATATGTATGTCTCAACAAAGTATATTGAAATCCAATGAACAATATTAACGGAATGTGTACTGAGGCACAAAATGGATTTTTTTTCATTAGAAATGTGTTAAAAGTTTAATGAATAAAAAATCTTAACTACTGGTAACACGAGATGTTACCATAGATACTAATAAAAACTCTTGTTACCTGGTTGGTTGTGGTAGATGCTTAAATAACTAACCACCAACCTCACCTTAACTGTAAGGGCTCTTCTTTTGCCGCACAGACTACCGTTCACTCTCCAGCAGCAATCTACATTAAGTTGCTGTAACAATAAAGTTTTCCACAAAATTGTGAAAGTGCACAGGACACACTCATTTTATAGAAGAGTCATCTGACATACACAAATGGCTACAGACCTATGCCACTGATGTTAATTTATGTTTGTGCATTATGGTCTTTTAGGGGACCTAAAAAGCTCCTCTGTATGAATCAACTTGGTTTCCACAAACAGCAATTCTTTGAAACTCTTATCACCTTACTCAAACGTGAACTCTGGAAGGTATTAAATATTAACTTCTATGTTGATGCTGTGTTAAAGAGGGCATTTAGAACAAATCTGCACTGACACCAAGTGAAAATATTTTCAACTTACACATACGAGACCTGTTCGGCAAGTGGACTTACGACATCCCAACAAAAAGGGCTCACAATGTTGTTCTTAAAAGTGAATAGTCTGACATTCAAGCAGGGACTAGTATATTGCCCCAAAACAGCTTAAAAGAGGAATGTATTGCACACAAATAAGCAGGAAGACCTTTTACTGTTTGACTGTGCAATTTGTATAAATCACTGGGAAATCTTACTACTGTAAAATATTCCTGACTATGCTTTCTGAGTGTCCTAAAGTTTAATGACTCCACAAAACTAGTTTAGGAGGTACCAGATAGATTCACAGCAACTAAGTCATCCATGGATGATGTAAACTACAAAACTCCTTCAATGGCGTTACAGAACTCGACTCAGAATGGCAGCATGTTTCATATTTTATAGATTTAGAATGTGTGAGAACAGCTCTAAGTGTCCATAGAACTCTAATTAAAGAAGTTACAAAAGAGGCATTATGCTCCAAGGTGAAGTTTACTGACTGCATCTTCCAAGAAGAATCAAATCATTAACTCCATGCCTCATCTATCTCAACAAATGACATTAAATGCAAAACTGGAGAATTCGAATTTTAGAGATTTACAAACGATCTTTCTTCTCTTTTACAATTTGCAAATTGCACAGGAGAAGGTGAAAGTAAGAGCTACCTGAAGTAACCTGTGCCACACTTTTGTAAGACGAGTTATGGAGTATAGATATGGATGTTTGATGATGACATGCGTATACTGATTAGGACAGCCTTAAGATATATAGAACAGCTTAGCAGCTGCTAATTTAACTCAATCTCACAGCAGTTCATACAGTGTAAACCCAGACAAGACAATGTTCTGCATCTCAGAATCAGATGTTGATAATTGACCATTTCAAATCATTAGCAAAAATGAGTTCTGTCAAGATATTTTATTAATTTCATTTTGAACTTTGCAGCTCGCACACTATGTCGACTTGTAGAAGAATAAAAAGCAAGGTGGTTTAGGTTTAATGACACTCTGATGATGCTAGTCACTGTAAGTACATCACAAGTTCAAATTGTGAAAGAATGGAGCAGCAAAACATGACACTGCTGTTTCAAAGAAACCATCTGTATTTGAATTAAATTATTCAGGGAAGCCATGGAAAAACTGAATTTGGATGTTTTAATGAAGATTTGAAATTGGCCCCTAAAAGTCTACAGAAAAAGGAAGGAGGGAACAAGAGGCTGTTTGAGGAGGACACGTTGGCTTTGATTACATCATGTTCAGGTACAAAACAGGCTGTGTGTTATTTAAAGTAACAACTCCAACAGTTGCCGTAACTTAGGTAAACCTCACTACTTCTGAATGCAATCACTGGGCCACTTCTCTCCTACCTGCATAGCAGGAGGCTGATAAACTGCTCCCATTTTTTAAGACAGTAACAGCTAATGAAGTATTCACAGAGCAACAAAATTAAATATGGACACTATATGACAGTAACAATGTAAATGTAGCCAATCTCTTGTAATAACAAATGATTTGCCACATGCAGTTGATTCAAAGAGGCAACTATGAAATCAACTGCATACTGTGGTCATTGATAAAGCTTCAGCATGTCAGAGTTCCCGATGTGGCTTATTGCCACCTGCATTTCTGCTGCTGCATGACAATGATATCTTATTATCTGCTACCTGAAGGGTTTCCATGTGTTTGGCAGTTTTTTTCAGGTGGTTAATTGTCAGAGCATGGACATAAAAAATAGTACAATGCTACGGTCACTGTTTAAAGGTATAAGGAGTGAGATACAAGAAGTTTGGATAGTATCTCTATTAGCTTTGTTGTTATTGAAAACATACTTCATTTCTCTATTAAAAACCTTATAAACAAAAGATAAAATGTGACCTAAGAGATTTAAACAAACAGGCATACCGTCTGTGTTATATAACTGCATACCCTTGTCGAAACAGTAATGAGTCACACACAGAGTAAATGAAGCCTCCAAGTTCTTTAAATACAGTGATAACAGTTTACCAGCAAACAAAATAAATAATAATTGATGACAGTACAGAATGCCGCTGTCAATAAACAAAACAAAGTTTTTCTGAAAAGCAGTACAGTTACTCTGATGAATACTTATAGTATTAGTGATTATTTGCTGGTGTGGCAGAGAGACACTGCATAACAATTTCACCTCTTCCACGATTTCCTTACTGTTTTATTTTGAATGGATGAAAATTATTTATGATATGCTCTGCAGTACACTGTGTATAAACAACAGGGACGAGGGAATTTTTGGAAAAATTGCATTACTGCATTACTTCTACTCATTTTTGAATGAGTCACGTTACATGAAGGCAGCATTTTTGCACTCTGGCTCTATTTACTTAAATCCATTCTCCGATCCACAACTACTTTCACTTTTTTAAGCCATTATTCAGTTGTGGAACAGAAAACAAGTCAAAAAATACTACCTACACGAAAGCAATGCTATGTTGATCACTAGGAAGATGTTACATTACAGCTTACCCCACCTGGCATTTTTTATAGTTTTTGTGATTCCACAGGAATATTTTGATGCTCTTCTATTACATAAACGACATTACTGATTATACCTTGAAAACTTAATATACTTTTCATTATAAGTGAATAAGTAGTAAAACAATGGTAACAATGAACCTACACCTTAGATTGCTGTACAGTTTAGTGTTGTATCAAAAGGAAATTAAGATGAGGAATCTATAAAATTTGATAGAATTGCTGTTCATCACTTACACTTCAGGAGGCTTACCAATGTACTATCTTTGACACCTCTCTCTCTCTCTCTCTCTCTCTCTCTCTCTCTCTCTCTCTCTCTCTCTCTAATCCTCACAACGAGTGTGTCCCTCTCGTCAACATCCAGAGGATAGGGTGAGCTACTCTTCCTTTCTAAACTTCCCTTGACAGGTGTCCAGCGATCAGTCATTTTCAAATTCAACAACTTTTCCAGGTTTTTCAACTTAATTTTTTTTCAGATTACTTTTTTATTAAATTTAACACTAACGTATCCTTTTTCAAAGTATATATTGACGATTAGTAAAATATCCATAATTAATTACATGTGTCTTTATAACAATGAAAATAATCAATTTTTGACAGTAAAATGTAATTGGATAGATAAAAAAATCTATTCACCAAGTGGCAGCAGGTCTTTCCTTCTCATCCCGTCTGGTAAGTCTCCCCGACCTGGGGATCTGCGCGACTTTTCCAAAATCTACCCCTTTCCCTGAAGCGCTCTTATCCTTTACTTTCACTGCGTCTCCTTCCCCTTCAACCCTTCTGCCAGAAGGAGCCAGTGGCTCCGAAACCTTGCATACATAAAACCTTTTCTCATATGTGTGTTCTCCTGCCACCACTTGATGACTAGGGCTATAGTATAAATACTGGGGGCTGGGTCATTCCATGTCAAGTCACCCAGGCCTTGACACCAATCATGTCAGATTTTGATGAAACTTGGTACAATTACTTCTTTTATCATCTTGAAAGCACTTGTAAAATTTTTTTGCTCTATCTCTTATAGTTTTTTTTATAAATTTTTAAAGTTTTTAGATTTGGCGTTGTTTCAGCAGTCGGAAATCGTAACTTAAATGTGTCTTCACAACTAAAAAAATTTGAATGTTAAAGAATACTCAAGATATCAGTATGAAATTTCGGAATAAGTTTGTATATTATATCTAAATGTTAAAAAAATTACAAGTAGTTGTTGGTTTTTTTTTGTTTTGTTTAGTTTTACAAAAACTGCAATATCTAGAGTCTCAGACCTGATAGAAAGCTCAAATTTGTTTTAAAATACTCTTAATTGTATAGGCTATTAGATAAAAGAAAAATTATGTTGGCTTTTTAACCTGTTCAATAGTTATCTAATTTTTTAAATAATATTAATTATATTTTAAAATTAAAAGTACCAAGTGACTTAGACACCAAAAATAAGTTTTTGTCTTCTTGGAGTAACAATGTATGCTTGGATTTTGTTTTGTTATTCCTGTGTTTTGAAGTAAAAAATTATTACAGTGTTAAATAGTGCTTGGATAGTATTTTATTAAGTTTATTCGAACTTTCAGTAAGTACTGTTACTTAGTTTACAGAGATTCTTTTCCTATATCCTATAAAAGTAACCAGAACAGTAATCAGACCAAAAGTGAAATCAGTATGTCAGATATTCAAACCTGTAGCGTAGGGTTATTTAAAAAATCTGTTTCCAAACAACCTACACGCCTTCAAAAAGTTACAACCGGTACCTGAATTGAGTGAGGAAGAAAAAAATTTGATCCACTTATGATCTGGAATTAATCTGTGTCAATTTAAGAATATATGTTCACACCACAGCTACTACTTTTTAAATGTTTTTGAAAAGTATCAAACAACATGTGTAGAACCACTAAAAAAAAAAAAAAAAAAAACAACACAAAAAGCCCATCAAAGGTCGTTGAGAAGTGTAGGCTTGGATCTTTCTAAACAATTACTGACAAAAAATAGTAGCATAAAACCTGGAGAAAAGCTTTGCTCAACATGCCGTAATTTTTGTGAGGAAAAATTAAGAGTTGAAGTCAATGAAAGTGAAACAGATGATGAAGTCATGGTTGAATTAGAATCATTGGAATCCAGAAATGAATCCCTCATACAAACGAACATTGCTCTTGATAATTTAGGTTCAACACTGATAAAGCTTCATGACTTGTCAGAACAAAGTAAAGGGTCTTATTTTAAAAGGAAGGTTAGTAGTATTGAAAAGACTGCAAAAAAGGCGGTTTCAAAAGCATTAAAATATGATGCACCAAGTTCTGATGATGACGAAGAAGATAAAGTGTGGTTGAGAAAGCAAAGGATTTTGATGTAATGATTTCTCTTATGAAAGAGAAGATGTCATCTGTTGGAGGTCTAGAAAAATCCAGATTCTGACCTTGGCTCCAGATTCTTGGAGTCGAAATAAAGTGATGAAAGAATTTAATGTTAGTGAGTACATGGCGCGACAAGCTAGAAAGCTAAAATCTGTAAAGGGTATTTTGGAAACTCCTGGTCCAAAGAAAGGTAAAACTCTTTCTGAAAATACAGTAAGACTTGTAACAGATTTTTATGAAAAGGATGAAAGTTCCAGAGTGCTACCTGGAACAAAAGACAAAGTAAGTGTTCAAAAAAATGTGTACATGCAAAAAAGACTCATTTTGTGTAACTTGAGAGAACTCTATTATTCTTTCAAATGGGATAATCCCGAGGTAAAAGTAGGATTTTCAAAATTTTGTTTCTTGAGACCTAAATGGTGTATCCTTGCTGGTGCTGCAGGCGCGCACACTGTATGTGTATGCAGTATCCACCAGAATGTTAAACTATAATTGGATGCTGTGAAAATTGAAGAATCTTATAAAGACCTAATTAAGATGCTTGTGTGCAACACGGAAAACCAAAACTGCATGCTACATCATTGTGACAGCCGTCCTGGAAATGCTGCACTAACTGAGCACTTAACTGAAAAACTAAGTGAAGATTATGATTTAGAAGAAGAAATTGTAATCAGTCAGTGGGTTAACACAGACAGGGCAGAAATGATTAAACAGTCTATCAGTGTTGAAGACTACATTTCATTATTGGTTAGGTCATTGGAAAAGCTCACCCCGCACTCGTTTATAGCAAAATCCCAATCAGCAGCCTTTAAAAGATTGAAAGAAGACCCACCACCCAAAACAGCAATTATTGTGATGGATTTCAGCGAAAATTATTCCTTTGTTATACAAAATGAGATCCAAAGTTACTGCTGGAATAGAGGTGGTTGTACTCTACACCCAGTTGGAGTTTTCCTAGGAAATGAGGAAAACAATGTTTTTGGTTTCCAACTACTGTTTTATTAGTGATGACCAAGAACATGACACTGGTTTTGTTAACTTCGTACAAAAAGAAATTACAAAGTGGCTGTCATTAGATCATACTGACATTGACTCAGTTCACTACGTTACTGATGGTTGTGCTGGGCAGTACAGAAATAGAAACAGTTTTAAAAATTTGACTGAACACTTGAGAGACTTTAATTTGAAGGCCCAACACTTTTTTTTCCAACAAGTCATGGGAAGTCAATTTGTGATGGCCTAGGAGGAACTATTAAAAGAATTTTAAGGAAAGCCAGTCTACAGCTTTCAGATGAAGAACAAATAATGACAGCAAACAATGTGTACAAGTTTTGTGAAAAAAAATATTGAAAACATTCATTTTCACTTTATTGACGAAAAAGAAGCTGATATGCTACGGTTAAAACTAGAAAAACGTTTTTTCAGCAACCCGAACCATTCCTGGAACAAGAAGTTTTCTTAACTTCAAACCACTTCCAACAAACAACCTTGAAATTAGAAGGACTACAGATAGTGTAAAACCCTCCTTAGTCTTTTCTTTCCATTTTTCTTCTGATTGGGTTCGTGTTGAACCATGCAAATCATGATGGTAACTGGTACTTTGGACAGGTAAAAACAATATTCAATGATGAAGAAGATGCAGAAATTCTATTTCTACATCCTTCAGGACCAGCTGCGTCATTTTATTGGCCTGAAAGAGAAGATTCTTGCATAGTGCCTTTGGAGCACATAGTCTGTGTAGTAGACGCACCTCAATCAAGCGGCACCGGAAGAATGTATTACTTCAAAAAAGACTGTATCAAAAGAACTGAAAGCTCTTGGATGAAGTGGAAAAACAGTTTGAATCAGCATTAATGTTTATTAAAAAGACAAAATTACTCAAAAAATGTTTCAAGCAATCAGTTGGGTTATACATAAGTGTTGTAAGAACACTATCTTTGTACATAATTCTAATGTCATCTACTATAATTAATAAACATTTTAAAAAGCCATCATTATTTTTGTTTTATCAAGTAGCCTATATGTTTAAGAGTAAATTAAAACAAATTTGAGCATTCTATCAGGTCTGAGACTCTAGATATTGCAATTCTTATAAAACAAAACATCCGTTAAAAAAAAAGAAAAAAATACATATACATAATTTTTTTTCATAGAAAATATTAATATATTTTAATAGTATCATTTTTATCTTCAAATATGTATAATAAATAAACTTGCTGCAAAAATTCATGATGTTATCTAAAAGAGTTTTTAAGATAAGCAATTTTAAAGTTTTGAATACAAATTAAATTTACCATTTCCGAAGGTTTGGAAAACGCAAAACATAAAAACTTTAAAAATTTATTTAAAAAAACTATAAGAGATACAGCAAAAAAAAATAAAATTGCAGGTGTTGTCAGGATGGTATTAGAACCATTTGAGCCAAATTTCATGAAAATCTAAGGAGGTGGGTGTAAAATTTATTTTTTATTGGGTGATTTGATATGGAATGACCTGGCTGTAGTATAAATAATAGATATGAATTAAAATATTGAATGCTATATTTTCAAACTAACGAAACTCCAGGCAGGAATGTCAACAATGTAGGAAAGGACTGATTGCTACTTACTGTAAAAAAGGCATCTAGTTGCAGACAGGCAAGATTAAAAGACTCACATACACCTTTCAGCCACAGCCTTCATAAGTAAAACACACACACACACACACACACACACACACACAAGCGCGCGCGCACACACTGACACCAACTCCATCATCTCGGATTGGAATGCATTATCCTTCACGACCTCAACAACCTCCCTACCAACCCACTTCATGTGGTCCTCAACCCAGAGTGCCACCTTCCTAGATTTTGACCTCCTGATGGCTTCGTTTGCACCTCTGTCCATATTAACCCCAACCAACCACCGACAGTACCTGCATTTTGACAACTACCATCTCTTTCACTCCAAAAAATCCCTCCGATATAGCTAGGCCACTCAGGGACGGCTTATCTGCAGTAACAAAAACACCCTTGATCAGTACTCTGAGGGGCTCAGGTTCACCAAAGCCTTCACAGACAGTTATATCCCCCAGACCTAGTCCACAAACAGATCTCCAGTGCCTTTTCCCCTTACACCCCCAATCCTCCCACCACCCTCAAGAATCAGCCACAACGGAGTGTCCCCTTCCTCACCCAGTATCACCCCAGACCGGAACAGCTGAACTGCATGCTACACCGGGCTTTGATTACCTATCATCATGCCCTGAAATGGGGGACATCCTACCAGAGATATTTCCCACCCCTACCAAAGTGGTGTTCCATTGGCCACCCAACCTCCAAAACATCCCAGTCCATCCCTATGTCACTCCCAATCCCAACTCCTTGCCACAAGGATCATATCCCTGTGGAAGACGCGGATGCAAAACCTGCCCAATCCACCCATCCAGCACTTCCTATTCCAGTCCTGCCACAGGTTTATCCTACCCTCATCAGGAGCCAGACCACCTGTGAAAGCAGCCATGTCATCACTGCACAGCTTTTTATATTGGTATGACAACCAACCAGCTGTCCATCAGGATGACCGCCCACTGTCAAACTGGGGCCAAGAGCAAGGTAGGCCAAGCTGTGCCACAATATGCAGCTGAACTTAACACACTTGATTTGAATGGCTGCCTCACTACCTGAGCCACCTGGATCCTTCCCTCCACCACCCGTTTTTCTGTACAGCGCAGACGGAAGTCGTACTTACAACACATTCTCTGCTTCCATAATTATACCGAACTCAACCTAACGCAACATATTGTCCCCACATCCCTCCCTGTCCTACCATCTCCTCCACATTCTCATCTCCCATCCTGTTTATCTGCACCCCTCTGCCAATGCATCCACTTGTCTTTCCTTGCTCCTCTCCTTTTTCCCCCCCCCCTCGTCCCTGCCACACAACCTCCTGATGCTGCAACTGTTGGCAGTCTAGTTCCTGCACACTCCACCAGACAGTGCTTGTCTCTCTCTCTCTCCACCCATACACTACTATCCCTTCCCTACCCCCTCCAGGCTGCTGTGATGTTGCATTCTGACCCGAGATGCTGGAGTTGGCGGTCGTGTGTGTGTGTGTGTGTGTGTGTGTGTGTGTGTGTGTGTTGTGTGTTGTGTGTTGTGTGTGTTGTGTGTGTGTGTGTGTTGTGTGTTGTGTGTTGTGTGTGTGTGTGTGTGTGTTTACTGACAAAGGATGTGGCTGAAAGCTTCATGCGTCAGTCTTCTAACTGTGCCTGTCGGCAACTTGACGTGTCTTCTTTATGGTAAGTACCAGCCTGTATTTTCCTACCTTGTTATACTAAATTTTATTTTAAAAGCAAAAGAAAATATCAAATAAGGAATTACAAATTCTGTTTACACACACACACACACACAATTAAAGGGGAACAAAACCGAGAAATTTGTCATAATGAAAATGAATAAATCATTTCTTTAAATTTTCTATCTCTGCCAAAATCTTTCAGGCTTCACTCAACATATTTGCTCCTTTGTTTCTGATTCTTTGATTTCAGCTTTCCTCCTTTCCCCCATCACCTACCTTGTCCTTATTTTTCATATCACCTTTACAGAAAGAATTTGCATTGTGAAAACAGTATATATTGTCAACTCCATTAGCATTATATATGTACCTTTGAGCAATATGGCTTCTTTCTGTTTGATTTTCAACTATATTTTCCAAGTTTACAGAAAAGCTCCACTCAGAAGCATTTACATGTGAGATTATCAAAATACTAGCACAAAAATCTCTGAAATTTGGGCATGGCTTTAAAAATAACTTGAATGTATCAACCCAGAATTTATTTAGACGATTTTCCATTTTCTTGTAAGAGTTCATCCATCTTCAAATCTCTTTTCTCTGCATATTTCCACAAATTCAAGTTTGACACAGTCTGCCCTTCAACCCGAAGTTCTGTTTAATACAAAAATTTTGTGGCATACTGTCAAATTTCTTTGAGTTGCTTCATGGTTAATGTGATATGTTAATTCAAGCAGGAAATTACACATGGTAAGTTGTATCTGAGGGGATCTTTCTCCCAACTTCTCTACAATGCCAATAACGCATGTTCACATGGTTTCCTTTAATAACATTTTTTCTTCAGATTCATTCTTAATTTTTCAGTGCACTTCTTGCAGCAAAATCCAGACTGGACTGTCTTGCCATAACCAGATTCTTCACATTAAAGTCAATTTTCATTAAAGATGAAATTTTGTTTTTTAATACACTACTGGCCATTAAAATTGCTACGCCAAGAAGAAGATGATAAACGGGTATTCATTGGACAAATATATTATACTGGAACTGACATGTGATTACATTTTCACGCAATTTGGCTGCATAGATCCTGAGAAATCAATACCCAGAACAACCACCTCTGGCCGTAATAACGTCCTTGATACACCTGGGCATTGAGTCAAACAGAGCTTGGATGACGTGTACAGGTACAGCTGCCCAAGCAGCTTTAACACGTTATCACAGTTCATCAAGAGTAGTGACTGGCATATTGTGACGAGCCCGTTGCTCGGCCACCACTGACCAGACGTTTTCAATTGGTGAGAGATCTGGAGAATGTGATGGCCAGGGCAGAAGTCGAACATTTTCTGTATCCAGAAAGGCCCGCACAGGGCCTGCAGCATGCGGTCATGCATTATCCTGCTGAAATGTAGGGTTTCGCAGGGATCAAAAGAAGGGTAGAGCCACGGGTCGTAACACATCTGGAATGTAATGTCCACTGTTCAGAGTGCCGTCAATGCGAACAAGAGGTGACCGAGACGTTTAACCAATGGCACCCCATACCATCATGCCAGGTGATAAGCCAGTATGGCGATGATGAATAGAAGCTTCCAATGTGCGTTCACCACGATGTGGCCAAACATGGATGTGACCATCATGACGCTGTGGCCACTCAGGGATCTGTGGCAATGAACAAGCTGATAGATTGGATAGGATGAGGGCAACAACTCCATTTATTTGACCAGAACCTGTCTTGACAATCACCAAGGCTATGCTTAAATTAGAATTACGGAACTGGCTTAGGAAGCAGCACGTAGGATATTGGACCAAGGTACATAAACAAAAACATGGTAAGGTAATGATGCCAAAGCAATATTTTAAAAGAAGCTCTGTAATTCTGGGATTGAACAGGAAAGAGATCAAACTAATGACTGGACTGATGACCGGCCATGGGAACTTCAAAAAACACCTACACACAATGGGTATAATGGAAGAGGACCCTAAATGTAGGATCCGTGATGAGGGTGAAGAAACTGCATCACACCTAATCTTTGAATGCATGGCATTGGAGAGTAAAAGATACAGAATCTTCGGGACAACTAGCCTGAAGACATTGTGTCTAACAAAAAATTGGTAGAGAGACTCCTTGCACTATTCAAGGGCACTGGTTGGCTTTACTAGATATACAGGGAGTGATACCGCACAATAAACCTAGTTTCGGTGCGGGCAGTGGCGGGTTAGACATAAGCTGTTTTAGCTCTCCTGCTAAAATCAATCAATCCCGATGCTGTAAACAGAACCTGGATTCACCCGAAAAAATTACGTTTTGCCATTTGAGCACCCATGTTCGCCATTGAGTACGCCATCGCAGGCACTCCAGTCTGTGATGCAGCGTCAAGGACAACCACAGCCATGGTCTATGAGCTGATAGTCCATGCTGCTGCACATGGTGTTGAACTGTTTCTGCAGATGGTTGTTATCTTGCAAACGTCCCCATCTGCTGACTCAGGGATCGAGACGTGGCTGAACGATCCGTTACAGCCATGCAGATAAGATGCCTGTCATTTTGACTGCTAGTGATACGAGGCTGTTGGGATCCAGCACAGCGTTCCGTATTATCCTCCTGAACCCACTGATTCCATATTCTGCTAACAGTCATTGGATCTCGACCAACACGAGCAGCAATGTCGCGATACGATAAACCGCAATTGCGATAGGCTACAATCTGACCTTTATCAAAGTTGGAAACATGATGGTACGCATTTCTCCTCCTTACACGAGTCATCACAGCAACGTTTCATCAGGCAACGCCGGTCAACTTCGGTTTGTGTATGAGAAATCGGTTGGAAACTTTCCTCATGTCAGCATGTTGTAGGTGTAGCCACCGGCACCAACCTTGTGTGAATGCTCTGAAAAGCTAATCATTTGCATATCACAGCATCTTCTTCCTGTCGGTTAAATTTCACATCTGTAGCATGTCATCTTCGTGGTGTAGAAATTTTAAGGCCAGTAGTGTACATCTAGTTTCACAAGTCACTGCATCAAAATGTTCATAAGGTTACGCAGTTCATCATATAAAAATAGAGCCACCAGGACATCGCTCTGAAAATTAAGTAAAAATCGAATGAAATGTGCTGTTGAACTGAAGAATGTGTTTGGGAGCTGGTAATTTATCACTGACAGCTTCGGAAACTATACTGAAACGTGACGACTGAGGTATAGTTTTCGAATTCTTTGTCTCAGCAACCCACGTTTGAATATGTTCAAGAATTTCCACAGCTTTTTCAGCTGCATTGGCTTCTTCAACCCATCTTGTTCCACAAAATGACATTGAAAAGGACGAAGATCCTGTTATCTTGGTGTACTGTGAGCTCTGTTCAGGAGAATCGTGAAATAAATACTAAATTGCTCTCCGAAATTAGAATTTCCAAGTTAGGTTTGGATGTGCCTGTTTTGAAAGCACCATGTAGTACATGCAAACTGCATGTACCAATTTCTACAAGTTTCAGACCACTAAATGATTCTTTCAGACCACTGAATGATTCTTTTAGTTCCTTGTTAAAGTCATTCAAAAGTTTTACATTAAAGTTGAGCTGCCCACTGAGAGCAGCAATTTTGTCCCCCCCCCCCCCCCCTTTTTTTCTTCTTTTCTAAACTCAACGATCTTTTCACTCCTAAGGGAAAATCATCTGGCCTAATATGCTTCAGAAAAATGGAATCAAACTAACATGCCATTACTGATTATTTATCATGGTTCCAAAATCGTACATATACAATGGTGTAAAACACCTAGGCATTTGTAAGTTGGGACAAATGGCCAGGGTAAATGCCTGGGCAAAAATTAAGCTCGTATTTTGTATTTGAAAAGGTGTTTGCATGTTTGGGGTAGTTATTAGGGAAATAAATTGGACCATAAACATAAATCTTTGGTGCTTTAATGATGTCAAACAGAAAGGAGCAAAAAAGAAAACTATTATATCTCAATCATGACATCTGACAACAAAGCAGTTTTTTTTTCCCCACTGGAAACAGTTTAATAGATTAATAGTACATTTATAATCAAGAACCATATGCTAGCAGTTTAATACATTCAGTAATAGTTTTGTTATCAATAATTACTCTTCAATAACATTCGGAGATATGACACAGATTATGAAGTGTGTTACATTACGAAGTAATGACATAAGGACAATATTATGAAATGGATAGTTGCTTCTAAAGATCTAGGGGAATTGCTAAATTGCAGACAGGCACAACAAAAAGACTGTCAGAAAGTGAGCTTTTTGCCACTAAGGCATTTGTTAAAAATATTCTCTCTCTCTCTCTCTCTCTCTCTCTCTCTCTCTCTCTCTCTCTCTCTCACACACACACACACACACACAAGCAGTACTTTACTGATCCCCACCCCCTACCCTGCTATTCCTCCCCCTTCCGAAACCAGCCTCCTCCTCACCCCCACCATCTGGTTGCCTCTCCCATAATGTCTGGCCTCAGCAGACAGAGACTGTGGTCACTATGTGTGCGTGGGTGTATTTCCGACCTCACTACACAGCTGTTCGACATAGTGTGTGTGAGAGAGTGAAGAGTAGAACCGACAAAAAGAAAAAGTGCATTATAAATAAGAAGCAGCTGTCAGCAACATGTGCTCTTCCTTGGTGCAGCAAGTGGGATAGAAAAGCCCTTTTACTTTGGCGCACCAGGTGCACATACTCTGTGACCGCAAGCTCGACTCCAGTCCACCACCAGCAATGGAGCTTGGAGCTATGATAATGCCAGCCACTCGTGCTGGCAAAATATCGGAAAAGTCATCAAACAAACTTCGGCAGAAGAAACCGAGACAGAAGTCAACAGGCAGTCTGTCACCAAAAAGCCACAAATGCCTTGACAACTTTGTGCTTACTATAATTTCAGATATTGCACTAAACTGAACATTAACGTTTCTCTAAAGTGCTTTTACCAAACTTATTACTTGTGTGTGTTATTTCTACAAAAGTATTTGGTGGGTGCTTTGAACCTTACTTTGAAGCAATTCGTTCCTCTATCCATCACACAATGACAAATCAGCTTCCTTTGATCCCTGCCTCATGTGACAGCTCAACACTGATTTTTATTTACGTAGGCTTATTTAAAATATTGCTCACATTTTTAATATCACAAGAGACCAAACTGACATTCTTGCCTGAGTGTATCATATTAGTTTTTCAATACTGTTACATTCCATCCTGGACTTTCCATTGTCATATTAATTTACCTATCCCTGTAACACAGTAAAATATGCAATTTGAATTATGAAAATATAACATTTCTTTAACTCGAAAATTTTTGAGTTGCCGAAAGGATGAGATTTAGTATTCCCCAGCGAAGTTAAAAATACGCTGGAGACTATTATTGAGGGAATGAAGGTTGCTGCTGTAAGCAAGTTGTAAAATGCTCCAAGAACATTAAAAAATAAAATTCTGACCTAACTCCAGAATAATCACTTTGGCCCACAATGTCTTGGGACAGAAAAAAACAAAAAAGTTGATAGACATTGTTCTGGACAGTTCCAACAGGGGGTCTCAAGTACTAAGGAAAATATTTGTGTGTTTAAGGAAAAAAAAAAACTTTTCAAAAAGGCAGATTTGTGATGTTCTAAGGCTGCCTACAACCTAGCAAAAGTGGTATCAAGGCAGTCTTCAAAAACACTACAGTTTTGTCATGGAAATGTGCCAAATGTTAATGGAGCTAGAGGTTCTTTTATAGTGGAGAAAAACAACAAATTAGTTCCAGGTAGTATCAAATATATGTTAATGACCCCAACAGCTTTTAATATGGATGAAACCCCTCTGGCTTCCAAAGGGGAATTAATTATACACTGTTTCTAGGCCAATTATTACAATGCTTTTTATTAACTGTTTTTCTTTGCAACTCAATTTTTTTAAACTTTAATGTACTATATCCATGTTTGTTTCTTGTGCACTTGCACAAAAATAAATTGCTTTCTAGCAAGCTGATTCTAGAATTACACAGGTCTGCAAAAAAATATTTTCTGAAAGTTGTTTGAAATTTGATAACTGCCTTGTGTACTTTTCAGCGCTGATTTCAAAAATGCAATCCATTTTTTTTCTATCACGTCAGGTTTTTTCACAAAAACGGGAGTATTTTAGGGTGTAACAAAATTTAAGCTATTTATCACATCTTTTCAAACATTAGAAAATTTTATTCTATTTATAAATCATGTTCTAAACTACATTCACAGTACACTTTCATCTCTCTTTAAGCTCATAAGTCCTTATAACAACACTTTTGCTTTCTGTCGAAGCTTCTTTTATTGCTTTTCCGGCTGTGGACTCATTGAGGATCATCTCTTTTCATCATCCAGCAGTAGTCCGCTATCAAGGTGACGTTCCATCTTCCTTGATATCTTCTTTCCACTTCTTTGATATCTTGGTGGAATCTTTCACCCTGCTCTTCACTTACATCACCACGGTTGCAGGGAAGTAGTCAAGATGTCACTCGATAAAATGAACTTTAATGCTTATGTTACAGCCCAGCTTCTTAAAGTTGTCGAGCATGTCCGCGATGATTGTCTTGTTGTTCGGATCTCTTTTGTTTCCTAGGAAACTGGTAACAACTAATTTAAAGACGTCCATGCTGCCTTTTCTTTTGTTTCCATTTTGTCCACAAATCTGCGATCTGTCATAAGTTTTCTAATGTCTGGTCTGATAAAGATTCCTTCCTTTAACTTTGCCTCAGATAAACCAGGAAACTGTCCACAAAGATATCGGAAACACACCCCTTCTTTTGGCAATGGCAGAACAAATTGTTTCATCAGTCCCAACTTAATATGAAGTGGTGGAAGAAACACCTTTTTGGGATCCATAAGGCTTTTCCTCTCAACATTTTTAACCCCTTCCTGTAAGGTTTTTCTCAAGAGTCAAGCTTTTTTTATGTAGTGTTTCTTTCTGTCTCTACTGTCCCATTCACAGAGGAAACAAGGGAACTTTGTATAGCCACTTTGTTGACCAAGCAGCACTGAAATCACTTTTAAATCACCACATAGTGTCCATTTGTGGTCTGAATAGCAGAGTTTGCTTAAAACCAGTTTGAGGTTTTTGTAACATTCTTTTAAGTGAACCAAGTGTCCACCTGGTATAGAAGCATACTTATTGCCATTGTGTAGAAGTACTGATTTAAGACTTCTTTTTGAAGAATCAATAAAAAGTCTCCACTCATCATGAGCATATTCTATTTTGAAACGTGCCACAAGTCCACGAACATCACTGCAAAACACCAGGCCAACTTCTTGAGAGAAGTGAGATACAAACTCCTTTTCCCTCGATTGATACCAAGAAAAGGATGTATCCAGAGCCAACATATGTTTATCTTTCAATCTAGATCTTAAAACCTCTGCCAATTATTTAGAAAGGCATAGGTCTCTTACTGAATTGTTCAGTTCAGATTGTGAGAATGGAATGGGATCTGTTGTGCGAGGATCATACCATAGTCTTCTTCACCATCACCTTGCTGAGCCAATGGCTTGTGATCATCTATATCATGCAAAGAAACTGGAAGAGAAGGTATTGGTTCTTCAGGTCCATGAGGAACAGGGCAAATGGCTGACTGAATATTAGGGTAAGAAATGCACGCACACAAACACTCGCGCAAACGCAACTTGCACACACGTCTGCTGTCTCAAAGAACTAAAACTGAAGTTCTCTGAGACTGCAGAGTGTGTGTAAGTTGCGTTTGTGTGTGTGTGTGTGTATGTGTGTGTGTGTGTGTGTGTGTGTGTGTGTGTGTGTGTGTGTGTGTGTGTGTGTACTGCTGACAAAGGCCTTAATGGCCGAAAGCTGTAACTGTGTGAATCATTTTGTTGTGCCTATCGTTATCGGGAGAAAGAAAACTGGCGTTCTACGAATTGGAGCATGGAATGTCAGATCCCTTAATCGGGCACGTAGGTTAGAAAATTTAAAAAGGGAAATGGATAGGTTAAAGTTAGATATAGTGGGAATTAGTGAAGTTCGGTGGCAGGAGGAACAAGACTTTTGGTCAGGCGAATACAGGGTTACAAATACAAAATCAAAGAGGGGTAATGCAGGAGTAGGTTTGATAATGAATAAAAAAAATAGGAATGCGGGTAATCTACTACAAACAGCATAGTGAACGCATTATTGCGGCCAAGATAGACATCAAGCCAACGCCTACTACAGCAGTACAAGTTTACATGCCAACTAGCTCTGCAGATGACGAAGAAATTGATGAAATGTATGATGAGATAAAAGAAATTATTCAGGTAGTGAAGGGAGACGAAAATTTAATAGTCACGGGTGACTGGAATTCGACAGTAGGAAAAGGAAGAGAAGGAAACGTAGTAGGTGAAAATGGATTGGGGGGAAGAAATGAAAGAGGAAGCCGCCTGGTAGAATTTTGCACAGAGCACAACTTAATCATAGCTAACACTTGGTTCAAGAATCATAAAAGAAGGTTGTATACATGGAAGAAGCCTGAAGATACTAAAAGGTATCAGATAGATTATATAATGGTAAGACAGAAATTTAGGAACCAGGTTTTAAATTGTAAGACATTTCCAGGGGCAGATGTGGACTCTGACCACAATCTTTTGGTTATGAACTGTAGATTAAAACTGAAGAAACTGCAAAAAGGTGGGAATTTAAGGAGACGGGACCTGGATAAACTGACTAAACCAGAGGTTGTATAGAGTTTCAGGGAGAGCATAAAGGAAAAATTGACAGGAATGGGGGAAAGATGTACAGTAGAAGAAGAATGGGTAGCTTTGAGGGCTGAAGTAGTGAAGGCAGCAGAGGATCAAGTAGGTAAAAAGACGAGGGCTAGTAGAAATCCTTGGGTGACAGAAGAAATATTGAATTTAATTGACGAAAGGAGAAAATATAAAAATGCAGTAAACAAAGCAGGCAAAAAGGATTACAAACGTCTCAAAAATGTGATCGACAGGAAGTGCAAAATGGCTAAGCAGGGATGGCTAGGAGGACAAATGTAAGGATGTAGAGGCTTTATCTCACTAGGGGTAAGCTAGACGCTGCCTACAGGAAAATTAAAGATACCTTTGGAGAAAAGAGAACCACTTGTATGAATATCAAGAGTTCAGATAGAAACCCAGTTCTAAGCAAAGAAGGGAAAGCAGAAAGGTGGAAGGAGTATATAGAGGGTCTATACAAGGTCAATGTACTTGAGGACAATATTATGGAAATGGAAGAGGATGTAGATGAAGATGAAATGGGAGATACGATTCTGCGTGAAGAGTTTGACAGAGCACTGAAAGACCTGAGTCAAAACAAGGCCCCCGGAGTAGACAACATTCCATTAGAACTACTGTCAGCCTTGGGAGAGCCAGTCCTGACAAAACTCTACCTTCTGGTGAACAAGATGTATGAGACATGCGAAATACCCTCAGACTTCAAGAAGAATATAGTAATTCAAATCCCAAAGAAAGCAGGTGTTGACAAATGCGAAAATTATCAAAATATCAGTCTGATAAGTCACGGCTGCAAAATACTAACGCGAATTCTTTACAGACGAATGGAAAAACTAGTAAAGACCGACCTCGGGGAAGATTAAATTGGATTCCGTAGAAATATTGGAACACGTGAGGCAATACTGACTCTACGACTTATCTTAGAAGCTAGATTAAGGAAAGGAAAACCTATGTTTCTAGCATTTGTAGACTTAGAGAAAGCTTTTGACAATGTTGACTGGAATACTCTCTTTCAAATTCTGAAGGTGGCAGGGTAAAATACAGGGAGCGAAAGGCTATTTACAATTTGTACAGAAAACAGATGGCAGTTATAAGAGTCGAGGGACATGAAAGGGAAGCAGTAGTTGGGAAGGGAGTGAGACAGTGTTGTAACCTCTCCCCAATGTTATTCAACCTGTATATTGAGCAAGCAGTGAAGGAAACAAAAGAAAAATTTGGAATAGGTATTAAAATCCACGGAGAAGAAATAAAAACTTTGAGGTTCGCTGATGACATTGTAATTCTGTCAGAGACAGCAAAGGACTTGGAAGAGCAGCTGAACAGAATGGACAGTGTCTTGAAAGGAGGATGTAAGAGGAACATCAAGAAAAGCAAAATGAGGATAATGGAATGTAGTCGAATTAAATTGCGTGATGCTGAGGGAATTAGATTAGGAAATGAGACAATTAAAGTAGTAAAGGAGTTTTGCTATTTGGGGAGCAACATAACTGATGATGGTCGAAGTAGAGAGGAAATAAAACTTAGACTAGCAATGTCGAGGAAAGCATTTCTGAAGAAGGGAAATTTGTTAACATCGAGTATAGATTTAAGTGTCAGGAAGTCGTTTCTGAAAGTATTTGTATGGAGTGTAGCCATGTATGGAAGTAAAACATGGACGATAAATAGTTTGGAGAAGAAGAGAATAGAAGCTTTTGAAATGTGGTGCTACAGAAGAATGCTGAAGATTAGATGGGTAGATCACATAACTAATGAGGAGGTATTGCATAGAATTGGGGAGAAGAGAAGTTTGTGGCACAACTTGACTAGAAGAAGGGATCGGTTGGTAGGACATGTTCCGAGGCATCAAGGGATCACCAATTTAGTGTTGGAGGGCAGCGTGGAGGGTAAAAAATTGTAGAGGGAGACCAAGAGAGGAATACACTAAGCAGATTCAGAAGGATGTAGGTTGCAGTAGTTACTGGGAGATGATGAAGCTTGCACAGGATAGAGTACATGGAGAGCAGCATCAAACCAGTCTCAAGACTGAAGACAACAACAACAACAACAACAACATTTCGACTCAGGGTAAGAAATATCCTTTTTGTTTTTCAAATTGAAGCCTAGTACGTTGCAAGAACAAAAATAGCAGTCATCACTATGATTTTTGGGCTCCCTTCAAACCACTGGTATTCCAAAACGTATGGAATGATTTTTACATTGAAACCATTGCCTCAGTTCTTCAACACACTCTAAACAAACTTTGTGTGGGGCACAAGGATTATCTTGTTCGCCTAACTTTATACCAAAATAGGCAAAATATTCTTTATTAACAAAATCAGGAATGTTTCTTTGTAGCTTTTTTAACGGTATAGTTACCATGAATGAAGCAGAAGCAGTGTGGTGAGTTTATACATCCTCTGGTAGCCATTGCCCATTAGTCATCTTCACAACACAAGAAAACAGTCACTACTTTAAAGCACTAGTAGCAACAACACGTGAACAGCAAAGAGTGAAGAGATACTGTGAACTGAAGAACAGCAGCAGAAGCCCACTGCTTGGTGATGGCGGGGGAAGGCGCAGAGCGACATACAGGCACTGACCTGAAAATACTGCTGGTTTCTCCTGAACAATCTTTATTTTATGTATATCTCCTAAACACTCTTTATTTTACTTATATCTAGTATAAAAACGGCTAAATAACAGTTTATGGAGATCCTAAAAAGCAAAATTTAAACTCACTAGAGTGCTGAAATATCGAAAAAAGCTAAAACGAGACAAGCAGTTTGTGAAATAACTGTACGCGATGGATTTTTTTCACTATTTTTCCCGAAATCAGTGTTGAAAACAATATAAAAATCACTTAATAAATTTGAAACAATTATTATGTCGCAGACCTGTGTTATTTAAATCTCCAGTTTTCTTATAAAATGCAGTGGCCATAAGTGGAGATGGCTGGCCATAGCTAGGGTTAATGTGGCCAAAACTGGGGAAATATTCCTTTTCATATTACGTAACATTTTTCTGCTTTGCTATATAACTCAAAACATATTATTTTTCTACATAGTTGTAAAGTGCAGACTTTGGAATAATAGGTAGGGCCTATGATTTTTTTTTTCAGGAAATTTGTTACCTCTTTCCTATCGTAAACACACAGCTTATCTCAAATTGAGTGGCACCTTGACTCTACCTAGTTCCCGCCATCATACACCCCCCCTCCCCCCTCAACCTAAGTAGTTAATAGTTAAAATTCCATATAATCTGCTTCAGCCTGAAGGACAGAAATCCCCGCTTCCTGTGCAGAAATTCTCCAGTCTTTTTTTGCAAAACCTAGTCATCCATGGGCAAGCCTCATTCAATTCCCCATTCAGTTGCCCCAGTTAAATTCTTTTCATACCATTCCCTGTCTGACTACCCTACAGCAACATCCATACTTATAACACATTGGAACACAGATAAAACACTTAAAAATAGTACTGAATTACCTAACCCTATACTCCATTTTTGTAATTTATGAGCCACAAAAACAAGTGGAAGACTGACAAAAATTAAAATGAAGTGGAAGTGGGCACTACCTACAGCCTTGTGAGCAGATGGTAAATGGACCAAAGAAATTTTTACTTTAGTCCATGTGATTAAAAAATAAATAAATAAATCTTGGACAAGGAATTACTGAATATGGTATTGCAAAACTTGCTGCTGCATCACATGCATGTCCACCTGACAACTAAGTTAATATACTGAAAAATCAAAGGAATGTTTAACTAGCAATGAATGGCCAGTCGCTAACCAACTCGAATTACTACGTCATGCACCTGAAACAATAGAGCAGCTATGAAACCGAAGGAGCAATAAATGACATATTCAGAAGTATTACTGATAGATTGTCGGTAAATGGTCCATCACTCAACTATACCATTCATTCAACAATATAGGGGCTATAAGGTAAAATACAGCCTACTACAAGAAAAACAATGCAGTATGGTGAAGAAAAAAAAAAAGTAGAACTAATTGTTCAGAATTCGTGGGTGTGTGTATTGGTCAGAACTTGAAATCAATCTCTCTCTCTCTCTCTCTCTCTCTCTCTCTCTCTCTCTCTCACACACACACACACACACACACACACACACACACACACACACACACACACCTAAGAACACTTCAGCAAAGCAACAATGGCTCTACATGTTACTGCTAATTCTGGTGACAAAAACATTAGAAAAGTGAATTACTTGGCATTCATCCATTGATTGATATAATACAGAATAATTGGGTTAACCGAAGCGTCCGATTCCACCCGTCGACTTTGATCCGTGACATCATGACGGTGTGGAGTTTAGTTTGTGAGTGACGTGTCTGTAGGTGTCGTTTTGATACAATCGGTGGTGCTATCTGGTGGCGTGTTTGTGTGCTGTGTGTTAGGTGATGTTTTTGGTTTAGTTTGCGTGTACGGTGTGTTTGTAGGTGGCATATTGTTGTGGTCGGTAGTTCTCTCTGGTGGCGTGTTTATGGTTAGCGTGTTATGGGGCATATGGGGTTCATTTGCTTGGTAGCACTGCACGTGTGTGGTATCAGTGGTGACTGTGCTTTCAGCAAAATATTTTGCTGTGAGTTAACGATTTTGGTTTATTTATGTCGACATTATTGTAGTTTTTTTTCTGTTCGTCATGTGTGAATTTTGGTAAATCGCTTTGTTTATGTCTTTGGTAGGTGTGGATATGACTGACAAGATCAACAGTTTTTGGTTGTCTGCGATGATGGGGGACAGTGCATCGCCTCTAATAAAATTTCTTCAGCTATTCGGCCTGCTGGCTGAAGTCGTGAAGTGTTCAGTTTGTCATAAAGAAATGAGGCTTACTAAAGTTCCAGAGTCTCAGATCAGTGACGGCTATATGTGGAGATATTGTAAGGATAACAGGTCAGGAGAAGTGTTTGATTCCAATTTTGTTGCGTTTTTTGAGGTAGTGATGATTGTGAACGTGGCTGTAGTTTAGGGTTTCATGATTTGGTATCAGTAGTTTCTGTTGAACTATATAGGTCAAGGGAAGTGTTCGATTCCAGTGGTTATTGTTTTTAGTTGATTTAGGTAAGGTTGTGGTTGTTTTATTTTATCGTTTGGTTCAGTAATGTGTGTTTATTTTTAGTTTGTCCCCACCCAAAAACCCCCAATTTCCCTAGCTTGTCCCGTTAGTTTCATTATATTTTTGGAGGAATATGTCTTTTGATAGTTTTTCGATCTATTTTTGTGTTTGTTGTCTTGTTTAAGTTATGACGTCATAGTCGCGATATGGTAGTAATTGTCAATGGTCGTTCCCGCCATATTGGTGACGTCATTGGTCAAAGCAGACGGGTGGAATCGGACGTTTCTGTTAGCCCGAGTAATTTTCTGGCGCAATCCCCCACATATGCATAAAGCATTCATTACACATACAAACATTCTGTGCTGGTATCTGTCCATCCTCAAACTTCATGCACAAAAATGTTAAAAAAATAGGTATACTATAAATACTATATGAAGAATTAAGCACTATTTGGAGATAACAGTAGCAGTACAGAAATAAAACGTGGGAACAAAAGCAGCTGCCACTATTTACAACGGGTCTGCACTGGCAGGCAATCGCTGTAAATTAAAGGTACTAGCAAATAATGAAGGTCTTAAAAATCAATCTAAATAGTTTCTGCTTGACTACTGCCGTAAATAATTTACGATTGTTAGTGGGCAAATGTATATACTTATATTACTGAAATTTTTATTACATGTAAAGATTTTTAAAATAAACGAGCTCTGTCACCGGCTAGAAGCCGTGTTTTCAAAATGAAATTAATTTAACTTGTAAACATACTGGTAAGTTCCAAATAATGGCGATTGTCAAGAGTGCGATACACAGAACATACAAAACGCTACAGTAAAACTAAAACCTAGGTGAAATAAATTAGGAATTAACTTATTTAGAGCAATGTTACAAGTAATACGTCCAAATCAAACAGGCACTCCGACTACACTAATTCATTTGGCGTCATTAAATAATCATGCTTTCGCGCGCCCTATAGCAAACAACTTAATCCTTTTTGATTAATAGCCATACAGACTGTGATTAGCGCTACAATAAGCACGTGAAATTATTACGTCATCCTCTTCCGCGTTACACTTATCAAATAGAATTCAATGAAAAACAATCTACACTATATACCATCTACTAATAATGGCTTTATCAAGTGTCTTGGCCACCCGGCAGAACATGGCTTACCCAAGCAATGAAGGAAAGGACGTATTATGGAATAAATGGAAAAATATTCAGGATATGAATATACTCACGCACTTCTATGCTACTATCCAGAATAATTTCTTAAAAATTAAAAATCATAAACTCACCTACAGGTTACGCAAAACAGGGACGCTACCTAGTACCTACAAGTAGCTTTCAACTAATCTCTGATACAACTACTGACCGAAACAAAATACTATCTGCATGTCATTTCAGTATATATGCCTGATTTTTCTTATAGCTCTAATTATAAAACACTCAGGGGTTATTTTGTTTACAGTAAACAGTCACATTCTACGCTACGAGATAAATCTAACAATGCAGGTTACGTTATAAGTCTGATCTTTTCTATTAAGTATTTTCGACTACAGCACATGTTCTGAAGTGTTGGCGTTGCTGTAGGACGCCATACCAGTGATGATCCGATGAATGTTTTTGTGACTGTAAATATCTCTGGTAGCGGGAGTTCGAGTGGTAAACTGACATTTTGAAAACAAGTGGGTATTACAAAGGTTTACGAAAACACAATGGGTAAGCTATTGTCCTTAATCAAAATTCAGTTATTATGACTGCTGGCGGATTTGTTTTTTACAAGAAGTTATGTGAATACTCACTTTCAGCTTTAATGAAAGCATATATAACTGAAATTAACATGTAGCTAATTTATGGTTTGGTACCAAAGTCAAAAATTTCACCACACAGGTGATGCTCTATTTATTTATTTATTTTATATATATTTATTGCACAAATCATTGACTTGCAGCTTTTGGAAACTTGAGAAGTAATAGCATGCAATAATTATCGGTATACTTCACAAGTATCGTTATACTTGGGGTAAAAGCATTTTCGTATAAAATGTTGTACGTTTGTGCAATAACTATGAAGGCGTATGGATTGTGCATAACGCACATATAAGTGAGACGTGTATGGCAGCGGCTATGAGTAAGTAGTTATCCAAAGTAAAGCAGTCATTAATGTGATGACTGAACACAGCGTTGCTTTGCCTTGTGTGGCCCTGTTGGAGGTGGTATGCTGTTCCCTTCCTCCGACCTTTGAACTGAGTAGTGCAGATGTTTCTTTTAATGATTTTTCCCAGGGACAGTAGCGCTGTATTTTTTTTCATAGGTATTCCCGTATTCAGATTGTGTCATCTCATGTAAGCTGCACCCTACATGTCTGTAATGCAATCTTGATTTCTGCTGATGTTGACACTTATTTCAAACTTTGTTTCTGTCTATCATAGGGCAACTTATCGTGCTTTGAGTGGTTAAGTATGTAACCCTTCTCAAGAACTTTCCATTTACGGCTAGTAATCATGTTTATAAATAAAGTGAACCAAAACCTTTTTCCAGATTAAATTGTGCTGGACAACTAAAACCCAGAACCTTGTACATGTATATTTCACAAACCACATGCTGGTGTGTGTGTGTGTGTGTGTGTGTGTGTGTGTGTGTGTGTGTGTGGTGGGCGGCGGCGGCAGAGGGCACTTCTGGAATCATAATAATTTGCCCCCCCTGCTGTGTTCCATTTGTGAATGGTGTGAAGAACCAATTGGCAAGCCTTCATGTGAGCTCATATTTCTCCTGCTTTTTTTTAAAGTAGTAGTTCCATGCATTGTAATTGTAAGAGAATAACATACTTTTGAAAGTACATTTCATGAGCTGTACTCTTGCAGTTAGTAAATTGGGCACAACTTATGACCCACCGTCAGTCAATTCTGAACATACCTCTCTTCTACTTTCCACACTTCATAGAAGCTAGTGCTGTCAGAGTAATTTGTAGAATGAGTGGCTAATGATGTATGTCTTTAATTTTCTTTTGATCTGCTCATCCACATGAGGTCATTAATTTCTTGAAGACTACTCTTTGGATCTTACTCGGATAGTACAAAGTGTCTAATATCTCATCAGTTTTGTTGTTGATGACATGTCCTTTTTTTGAAAGAATCATGTGTATTGACTGACTAAACACAAGCCAACATAAATGTGGAACCTGCTCCTATAGATGATTACTGCACAGTGTATGTTTCCAGAAAGATTCTACAAGAAACATGTTACGTGTGATTTAGACCCAGTCTACCAAAAATCGTAGTAAATATCACATTATCATTGATGTGAGGTGCAGGTAGTATTTAAGATATTTTCTCTGTTATACAATCCTGAGTAGGTTGTGTAGTGTTTGGCACTACGAACTTGCATTTTGGTGGTTTGTGGTTCAAATCCTCATTGTGCCATTCTAGATTTCCCATGTGACTTTGGAGGCTGTCCTAGTGAAACATCTTGTGATACTATTCTTTGGTTAGCAGCTGGGGTCCCAAGTCAAGTTGACACAATATTTTAATGCCCCAACTTACACTCATCATGATATCAGATGCTGCCACTGCTGAGTCGACTTGAAGATCCAGCTGCAATCGTAAAATGAATTTCTTTAGATGAATGTTGTTTTCTTTTATCTTACATCAGTAGACGGTCTACAGATTCAATGATTGAATGGATAATTAACTCTAAGGATCTTTCCTTCTCTCAGTTATTTAGTAGCAGATAATTTCAGGTGCATTTTGTGAATGCTGTTCCTGACTCTCTGACCAGTATGGATTGTGTGGAATAAGTTAACACTGATCTTGGAACACTAGGGGGAAAGCTATAAGAAGGGATTTTCAGTTTTTTCACTAGACCTAGTGTAGATGATACCTAGAGCTAGAGTAAATACAGTCACTTTTCAAACAGTAACCATACAAGGACAGTAAGACACTTCAGTCTGGACTGAATCATATTTATGAAAGAGGATCGTCACTGTAACTACAATAAAACCCCTATTCCATCTTTTTGTGCAGTCCAGACATAAAATCGCAAAATTGAGGAAAATGCAGAATTGAGGATACCAAAATATGAACAAAAACACATGTAATTGGCATATGTGGTTAAAAAATTGCCGACCTCTCCAATACTTTGTATAAAATCTGCTAAGTGAAGGAAATGAAACATACAGTATAATGTTTATACAATAATTTGGGGTAATGAATTTCATCAGTTTTTTAAAAAATCACAGATGTATGACAGCAAGTAAAAACGAATAAAAAATTGGAATTGGTATCTGTGTACAAGGTAATTGAGCTGTTTTCCGACATGATACAAGTACAGATAGGTTCGAAACATGCATTTTTGAGAGATTATTCTTTGTGCTCACTCAGAAAAAAGCAAAAATTGATGAAAACATCAGAGCAGCAAAGGGGTTAAACCATAAGTATAAATGCTGACATTCACTTAATGACATACTTTGTCACCATTGCTGTTATTGTTTAATGTTTTTCTTATGAGCCACACTTCATATGTTCACCACTATTAAAGTGTTATTTTAGGCTTGATGAGAGAAACATAGACATGAAAAAATGAGTTTACTTCCCAACTGACATTACAAGCTTATTAGAAGATGGCTTAGTGAATTTCTCTGCACTGTGTAAAATGTAAATTTTAAAGAAATTTCAGATGCTACAGTTTTGCTTCATGTCCACTATCACTGCTGCCAATCTTTACAATGTAGAGTGTATGGTGTGTGTGGTGCAAAGTATATAAATGAGTAGTGTATGTAGTTGTTGTGACTGTATCATGTCAAATTTTGAACACAAAAGTCTTTAAAATGTGCTATAACAGAACCCTTGTTCCATTTCTGTCTGACATCTCTGTCATAGCACTCATCTACATGAAAAGTATATTTTCAACATTTCACAAAATGCTTTCACCCGTACTTGTACTCCTGTCACTGAAGGGCCACTCCCCCTCTCCATTCATCCAATAGGTGAGCTCATTTTACATGTGTTATTGTGGTGTGGTGGCTGCGTTGGCTATTTGGTGACTTAACGGGTCACAAGCCAATAAGATTTCACTAACCAGAAAGGAGACATCGTTTCTTCAATTATGACTGAGCATATTCTTTAAGAATCTGTGTTTGGATTTAAAAGATTGACAATTGATATTGTTGCCAAATACAGTACATCAGAAATATATGCATCAAGATGAGACTGATTTACAAGTGGCATAAGTAAAGGTGGTGGCTGGGCCCCTTCATCATGTATTGGCTCATTCCGGAACACTTTGCGTCGAGCGTCTCATTTTTCGATTACTGCTGCAAACCATCTGTCTTTTGAGCCACTTGTAACTTGTTCAGTCACACCAAAAGCCAATAGGAAGAAAACAGGACAAAGTCAAGTGAGATATTGAGTAAGAACGAAGAATCAAGGCAAACCTTACTAGGAAGAAATGTAAAATTGGGAAATTTTTAGCATTGATCTCATTGGTTTTTCACAGGGGCTATGAATTTTTGGTGTAGAATCGCGAAAAATGTAGAATTGGAGAATGTAAAATTGAAGTTCCACTGTAGTTCTATTTCATTTAGGCCTACCATATTCATGATTAGATTGGTTTGCTCTTTAAAAGGAAGTGAAACACTAATGCCCACAAATGCTACTTTTGTAGAAATGTTGTTAGTATGTATAGTAACTCAAGTGGCCTCTATGGAAGTAGTACCATTTTGTAAGCACTTGGCATGTTTCGACGTTGGTGTTGCATCGGGTGAACAACATGAGCTATTTGTGTATTTTTTGATGTGTGACATATTTACACTTACTAAAATATATGTGGCTATTACTCATCCATGACACAAATATTAAAATATTCCAGGATATTGTATTGTTGCTAAATAATAGCCCTGAATATTTTAATAAGTGTAACATTTCTGACTGTAACAGATTACATTTGACATCATATGTAGCTGAGGTCCACTTTTTTTAATTAGATTTCTTTAACAATGTCGTAGTTATAATGTGTGCTCACTTTGCATTAGTATGCCTTTCCAGCTGACGATGCCTGTGCCCTCTATGCTCGGTAATTATGTAACATATCACCATCTTTATGTGTGGTGAATACAGGGTTATAAATACAAAATGAGATAGCGGTAATGGGGGGGGGGGGGAGATTTAATAACGAATAAGAAAATAGGAATGCTGGCAAGCTGCTGTGAACAGTGTAGTGATCGTATTATCATAGCCAAGATAGACACAAAGCCAACACCCACCACAGTGGTACAAGTTTATATGCCAACCAGCTCTGCAGATGATGAAGAGACAGAAGAAATGTATGATGAGAGAAAATAAATAATTCAGATAGTTGAGGGAGGTGAATATTTACTTGTAATGGGGAACTGGAATTCGATAGTAAGAAAAGTAAGAGTAGTAAAAATTGTAGGTGAATATGGACTAGACGAAAGGCATTAAAGAGGAAGCCACTTGCTAGAATTTTGCACAGAGCATAGTTTATTCTTTGCTGACACTTGGTTTAAGAATTGTGAAGGAAACTTGTGTACATGGAAGATATCTGGAGACACTAGAAGGTTTTGGATTGATTATACAGTAGTAAGACAGAGATATCAAAACCAGGTTTTAAATTGTTAGTAATTTCCAGGGGTATATGTGTATTCAATCACAATTTACTGGCTATGAACTGTAAATTGAACCTAATGAAGTTGCAAAAGTTCAGGAAATTGAGGTGGTGGGACCAGGATACATTAAAGAACCAGAGGTTGTTGGGGGTTTCAGGGGGAACATTGGGCAACAATTGACTAGAACAGGGGTAAGGAATAAAGTAGAAGATGAATGGATAGCTTTGATAGATGAAACAGTGAAGGCAGCAGGGGATCAAATAGATGAAAAGACAAGATCTATTAGAAATCATTAGGTAACAAAGGATATATTTATTGAATTTAATTGATGAAGAGGGAAAATATAAAAGTGCAGCAAAGGAAGTAGGCGAAAGAGAATAGAAATGTCCAAAAAATTAGATTGACAGGAAGTGGAAAGTGATTTAATAGAAATAGCTAGAGGACAAATGTAAGTCCTTAGAAGCACATATAACTAGATGAGAGGCAGATACCACCCAAAGGAAATTTAAAGCAGCTTTTGGAAAAAAGAGAAGCAGCTGTACGAATATGAAGAGCTGAGGTAGAAAACCAGCACTAAGCAAAAAAGAGAAAGCGGAGAGGTGGAAGGAATATATAGAGGTGTTACAGAATGGGGAAATTAATGTGAAGGCAGTATTGTAGAAAACGAAGAGGGAGTAGATAAAGGGAAAGTGGGAGATATGACACTGTGAGAAACATTTGACAGTGCTGAAGACCTAAGCTGAAACAAGAGCCTTGGAGTAGACGACGACAGTCCCTTACAACTGCCGATGTCCTTGGGAGAGCCAGCCAAGACAAAACTAGCTATTCCACATGGTGTCTAGGGTATATAAGACAGAGTAAATAAGAAGAATGTGATAATTCCAATTCCAAAGAAAGCAGGGGCTCACGGGTGTGAATATTATCAAACTATCAGTTTAATAAGTCATGGTTGCAAAATATTAACACAAATTCTTTCCAGAAGAATGGAAAAACTGGTAGAAGCCAACCTTGGGGAAGATCATTTTATATTCCAGAGAAATGTAGGAACATGCGAGGCAATACTGACACTAAGACTTCTCTTAGAAGATAGGCTAAGGAATGGCAAATCTACATTTATAGCATTTGTAGATTTAAAGAAAACTTTTGACAGTGTTGACTGAAATGTCCTTTTCAAAATTCTGGAGATAGCAGGGATAAAATACAGGGAGTGAAAGCCTATTGACAACTTGTACATAAACCTGTCAGCAGTTATGAGTTTAGGGGTATGTAAGTGAAGCAGTGATTGAGAAGGGAGTGAGACAGGACTGTAGCCTATTACCAATGTCAGTCAATCTGTTTATTGGAAAAGCAGTAAAGGAAACAAAAGAAAACTTTAGAGTAGGAATTAAAGTTCAGGGAGAAGAAATTAAAAAACTTTGGGGTTTGCCGATTACATTGTAATTCTGTTTGACACAGCAAAGGAATTGCAAGAGCAGTTAAGCAGAATGGACAGTGTCTTGAAAAGAGGATATAAGATGAACATCAACAAAAGCAAACCAAGGATAATGGAATGTAGTCTAATTAAAAAAGGTGATGCTGAGGGAATTAGATTAGGAAATGAGAGACTTAAAATAGTAGATGAGTTTTGTTATTTAGGCAGCAAAATAACTGATGATGACTGAAGTAGAGAGGATATAAAATGTAAGCTGACAGTGGCAACAGAAGCGTTTTTGAAGAAAAGAAATTTACTAAAACTGAATAAAGACTCAAGTGTTGGTAAGTCTTTTCTTAAAGTATTTGTAGGGAGTGTAGCCGCATATGGAAGTGAAAATTCAACAATAAACAGTTAAGACAAGAAGAGAATAGAGGCTTTTGAAGTGTAATACTGCAGCAAAATGCTGAAGATTGGGTAGGTAGATCATGTAACTAATGAGATACTGAATTAAATTGGGGAGAAAAGAAATTTGTGATACAACCCGACTAGAAGGGATTGGTTGATAGGACACATTCTGAGATGTCAAGGGGCCACCAGTTTGGTATTGAATGGAAGTATGAGAAGTAAAAATTTGAAATGAAGAGGCTTGACAAGATAGAATGGCATGGAGAGCTGCATCAAACTATTCTTAGGACTGAAGACCACAACACACACATTACCATCCCAGTTCATTAGTATTTTGCGTATGCCACTTCGACTAGTCTGCTACAATAATCATTCAATTTGAATACACAGTTGTTCATTGTTGATGCAGCCTATGTAAATATTTCAAGGCTTCTCCACATAATAAATTATATCAATTTTGACATTACTTTCGGCTTTTCTGTTTCTTGTCTAGGCTGATTCCATTTGCCCTCATTGAAGATGTCAAATCTTAATTATAGCATCTTGTATAATATCTTATTGAATAGGTTGTCAAATGATTGGATCAGGAGTAATCCGCTGAATTATACAGGGTGGCCCATCTGAAGTTTCGGATGAGATTATCTCGAAAACTATACATCGAGTAAAAATAGTGGGAAAGATGAGTTCGTAAGCTCAACGGGGGACATCAAATGATACTACATATGACCTCCAGCCCCCACCCCCTTGGGTGGGGCAGGGGCAGTTCTTAAATCTTAAATGGAACTCCCGTTTTTTATTGCAGATTCGGATTCTCCATAAAAAAGTAATCAAGTTTTGTCTGAAACATTTTTTAAACCAGTGACAGATGGCACTAAAATCGAGAAAAAAGTAAAATTTGGAAAGAGCTCAGATTTATTTAGAATGATCCGAGAAGGACGCATCAAATTGATACAAAATGTGCACCAATTCTTTCATTACACCAAGTTAAGCTATTTTTGTACAAAATGTATTGTATCCTACTTTTAACGTTACCCAGGAACAACGACATGGACGTAGTAGAATGATGTTCCCATGGGATGCTTCATTAGTGTGAGTCCCCTTGCCTCTCACATGTTGGGGTGCTTCATTAGTGAGAGTCCCCTTGCCTCTCACAATTTGAGATGCTTAATTAATGAAATTAGCCATGAAGAAATTGTTCAAAATTATCCCCATTTGCTTCAATGCATAAAGTCAATCACCTGCGAAAGTTGTCCACAGTTTTGAGCAGCATATCCTGTGGCATGGCTGCACACACTCTTCGAATGCGTTGCTCCATGTCGTTTCAGGTTGTAGACTGTCTTTCATAATCAATATTTTTTAAATAACCCCACAAGAAAATATCAGGAGATGTTAGGTCTGGTGAACTTGGAGGCCACTGAATTGGTCCACCGCATCCTATCCACCGACCAGGTTACTGTAAATTTACAACATTCCGCACATTTTTAGCATAATGGGGAGCTGCTCCGTCCTGTTGAACCCACATTTGTTGCCTAGTTTCTAAATCAACATCTCCATTAAAACCAAAAAATCATTGCGGAGAAGTTGTAAATAAGATTCCCCAGTAACATTTCGGTCAAAAAAATACGGCCCTATCAAGTAACCATTAAAATTCCACACCAGACCATTAACGACCACTTGTGTTGATTGTCAACGGGTCTGTGCCAGTGTGGATTGACAGGGGACCATTAATGACAATCATGATGATTTAATTCGCCATTGTTTTTGATTGTGGCTTTATCGGTGAACGCAACATATCTAAAAAAAAAATTTCATTGTCACCTCTTTATCATTGCCAAGTCCCATTGGCAGAAATGCATGCGTATTTGCATGTCTTTCGGCATTAATGCCTGTGTCAGTGTGATATGATACGCATGTTATTTATATGCCTTCAAAATCCTCAAAACAGTTGATTTCGGTATTCCAAAGAATCACACGACTACTCATTTCTGGATCCAGTTGAACACAGGCAAGAACGGTAAAGGTACGAGCATTATTTTCATTGTATTTGTGATGACGAGGTGGACGGTGCATGCATCCATTTCGAGCTCGTTGAGTGCAATTTCGAATAATGTTTTTGCTTGGATGCCATCTATTGGGAAACGATCCACATACAATTGCACAGCTGCAGTGTAATTGTTATGGCATTCACTTAAAATTAACATCATATCAACAATCTCTGTAGGAGGACGGTGAGCCATGTTTTGCTAAAGAATAATTTACTTTTGTCAGTCGATGTTTACAGTTCACAGTCTGAAAGCGAAGTGGATCATTCTAAATAAATCGGAGTCCTTTCCCAATTTTAATTTTTCTCGAATTCAGCACCATTTGTCAATGGGTTAAAAAAATGTTTCAGACAAAACTTGATTACTTTTTTATGGAGAATCGGAATCTGCAACAAAAAATGGGGGTTTCCATTTAATATTTAAAAGTTCCCCCCACCCCACCCAAGGGGGTGTGGGCTAGGGGTCATGTGTAGTATCATTTGATGTCCCCCTTTAAGCATACAAACTTGTCTTACCTACTACTTTTACCCGATGTATACTTTTTGAGATAATCTCATCCGAAACTTCCGAGGGACAACCCTGTAGATCCGTATCAGTAATGCCAATTTGTTGTAGGGTTTTGGGACATATACTGTGTTTCAACATTGTGAATTACCTGAAAGAAATCAATTTATTGACAGTCAGGATGGATTCAGAAAATCTCATTCTTGTGAAATACAACTAACTCTTTGTTCTCACAATTTAATGAGTGTTATCAACAGGAGATGTCAGATTGATTCAGTGTTATCAGATTTCCAGTAAGATTTTGACACTGTTCCTCACAAGAGATTTTTAATCAAATTGTGTGCCTGAGGAGTATCACCTAAGTTGTGCGACATGGTTCCTGAATTCCTGTCAGAAAGGTCACAGTTTGTAGTAATTGAAAGAAAGTAATAGAGTAAAACAGAAGTAATATCTGGCATTCCCCAAGGCTCCCTGCTGTTCCTGATCTACATAAACAACTTAGCTCTCTTATATTGTGTGGAGATGATGCTGTCATTTACATCTTGCCTAAATCATTTTGCAGTTGCTTTTAGTCATTGGATGACTTTACATGGTGTGAAAAGTGGCAATCGATTTTAACTAATGAAAAGTGTGATGTCGTTCACGTAAGTACAGAAAGAAATCCACTATAGTTTGGTTATGCAATAAATCACACAAATCTATTGGCTGTAAGTTCAATTAAATATTAAATATTTAGGTAGTACAATATTATGAATAACGTACATTGGAATAATCACATAGATAATGTGGGCAAAGCAAACTAAGAACTGTCATTTATTGACAGGACACTTAGAAAATGCAGCTGGACTACTAAAGAGACTGCTTACATATTTGTCTGCCATTTTCTAGAATATTGCTGTGTGGTATGTGATCTGCACCAGATGGGACTGATGGAGTATATAGGCAAGGCTCTAAGAAGAGCAGTTTGTTTTGTATTATGATGAAAGAGGGGAGAAAGTGTCAGACATGATGTGTGAATTGAGGTGGCGAACAATAAAACAAAGACTTTTTCTTTGTGGTAGGATCGTCTCTTGAAATTTCAATCACCAATATTCTCCTCTGATTGCAAAAATATTTTGTTGGCACCCAACTACATAGGGAGAAATGATGATCATGATAAAATAAGAGAAATTATAGCTCGCACAGGAGGATTCAAGCGTTCATTTCTCCTGCATACTGTTTGAAAGTGCAATGGTTGAGAAATAACGTGAAGGTGGTTTGATGACCCTCTGCCAGGCACTTAATTTTACATTTTGGAGTAGTAATGTAGATGTGTTTTTAATAAATATATTGTCAAATTAATCGCTATGGCAGCTTTTCACTAACTGTTAATGTCCAGGATGGTTGTAACTTGCCGCACATCACATCCTGAGGAATTCTTCAGTATACTCGACGGTAGCAAATACCTCTAAAAGACTGGCCTAGCTGCAGGAATCGGAACGTTTAGCAGTGAGCAACATGTTCTTCAATCTTGGCATATTGTTACAAATTATTAAAATTTGGCGTTCTTAGTCCCTCAGCATTGATCTATTCATTCATTCACACACACACACACACACACACACACACACACACACACACACACACACACACACACACACACACACACAACAAATTATGACTAGCGCTAATCTGCTCAAACTGATAAATATGGTAATTACTATTAAATTACTTTGTAAGTATGCAGCAGGAACGGATTAATGAGGAGCATGACAGTAAGCTCTATGCTTTTCAGGCACATTAGAAGAAGCTAGAAGAGGCCCAGTGAGAATGAAGGAAGGGAGTGGTGGTAAGAGAGATGGTTGGGAACTGGTATTTGGTAGGAAGGCTGAGAAAAGGGTGATGCTGTGTGACAGTTTTGTTGTGTCTACCAAAAACAGCTACCAGATTGGAGGGAAGAAGAGCCTCCATGAGGTGGAAGCCTAAAAATGGAATCAATTACAAAGTAAACTTCCCAAGTCACTTGCAGAAGCTACTTCTGCAATTTCCTTGACATGGAAACCCCTGCAGTAAGTCAACTTCTACAAGTTTTGTCAACTTGCAGAAGTAGCTTCCACAAGTTAGTGATAGCTTTCACATGATAGTGAAAACAGTTTCTTTCGTCTTGTTGCACGTACCTGTTGAACTTGCCTGTTGCTGGAAGTTTTTCTCACACTTGCAAAAGTTTCTTGTATTCACTACTAATACGAAAATATCACTGTCAAAAATGAATGGCAGACAGATGGACCAAAACAATTGCACCATTGGAACCCCTAAACAAATACAACTGGCCAACATCAACCAAGGGAGTGCGAAATGAAGTTCCTGATTACTTTGTTTCACCAAAAGGGAAATTAGAATGGTAGTCTGAGATGTCTTTATATTTTATCTAATTTTTGATCTTAGTGTGAACATAAATGTGTTACATTTGTAATAATTATTGCTTACAAAAATTGAAGAGTAACTAAAAGATAGTGTGCGCTATTATAAAAAGTTTTAAGAAAAACCCCTACAGTAGTGTACCAATACGTTTAAATCATGTATTTTAAATGGTAATTAAGTGGATGACGGGCAAATGTACTAAACAGAGTCAACGACTCCTGCATCGGATTTTGATAATATGTGACTCTATGTGACTCGCTTCACTAATATTATTTGTTAAGATCTCCTATAATTTTGCTTATTGTAATGATGCCATCTCTGTTCCGTACAAAATGTCGTAATATTTGTTAATAGTTACAATACCTTCAGAAGAAGACAGTTTTAAAACTGTTGAAACCATGGTGAGGGTTTAATAAATCTGTATTTTGTAGCTGGTTGGCTGTTAGTGTTTCCAATCCATAAATATAATTAAAAGGCAATCTCTTGGTGATACAGCTTGCAGCATTTTTGTATATGATTTTTAAGTATTGTATTGTGCAATAGACAAGAGGTTTTCAAAACTTACCTGCAAAATTCTCAGAAAGTTTTTAATCTGAGCGAAGACCTCTGATTAGATCGTTCAGTAATGTTTATTAAAACTCCTATGTATGTCTCTGTATGTATTTCTTCACCCAAATACTTCTTTCTTCATAATTTGTTGTTTTTATCATGGTTTTCCACTGATGATGATGATGATGATGATGATGATGATGCTACAATGGTGGCGGCTTCTCTGCTTCGTAAACACAACTCTGTAAACTTCGTCTTGCTTCTCTCATAACGCAACTCTAGTGGAAACACTTCTGCAAGTACTTGAAATTAACTGGTTCAAGCAACTTGCAGAATTAAACTTCTGCAAGTTTTTATACTAGTCTGAACACCTCAGCAAGTGCTTACAGAAGTTAGTTGTTGAAGTTACTTGCTAGTGGACACTTGTCATAAGAATAACACAAGTTTTATGAAGAAGAAAATACTGCTAGGTAGCAGTCATTGCAGAGATGTATACCCTCAGTTACAGGAGAAGTTAGGGGAAGAGTATCAGGTCACCAGTATTTTCAAACAGAGTACTGGTCTGAATCATGTGATAATGTGTTTAGGGCAGGGTTGTACAGAATTGCTATTACCCCAGGCCACAAACACCTCAACGTGACTACGGAAAGGTAGCAAAAAAAAAAATTCTGATTTGGGATCCCCCTGCCCTATTGTCAGCTAGACTGGCTTGGCTCAAAAGAACTTAGTTTTCGAAGTGCTCATTCATCCTTCCTAGAAGGGAGTGAAAGATGAGAAAAAATAAATAATTAAAAAACATGAACAAAAGGTAAGGAATGGATCAGCACAATATTAATGACTGACAGCGTGGGGAATCGCAAGCAGCAGTCTGCATCCCTGGTGTAGGACATTAGTTGTAACCGTATCATTAAAGATGATCTGATAATGGATGGGATAGGAAGCAGCTTGGATAGGGAAGGAGTGCACAGGATAGGTGATGACATGAGTAAGACTACTTTCCCAAGTAGTAGCTCCAATGTGAGCACAGTTGAGCAGTTCTGGCAGCATCATTGGCCTTGTCGTGGCAGTGCTGTATGGCGAATTGGTGCAGAACTAGAGATAGCACTGATGACTGTTCACTGGACGCAGAGTTCGTGGTTGCTGATAGGGCTATTTTGAGATGTTACTACACTAGGCATGGTCTGCTTTTCAACAGAACTGGTAAAGGACAGTTAGTGGAATTGGAATACAGAAGGTTGGCTTGGGGCCCCACATAGTCGAATATCTGTTGTCACGGTCAAGAGGACTAGGTCATTTTTGTGATTATTCCTTAAGTGTCTGTTGGTTCAGAATGTTTCTCAAGATATACATGAAAGGTTGAAAGTACAACACCACAGTGCACAAACAACACAGCAATTTGCTCAGAATTATTTAGTCTTCATCAAAATATGTAATCTTTTTAAAAATAAAGTACACCAGCTTGAAGTTGAATTGCAATCTTTCAGGAGTGATGTGATTGATGTGATATGCATTACAGAAAACTGTTGTAGAAATAGTGAAATACAGTACAGTGTGTTATTGTCATGTGGCTGTCCAAGTTGCTACTTTAGAGCTACAGATTTTAAAGGGTGGGGGATCACATCCCTATATCAGAGATTGCTTAGTTATTTTCATGTTCCATGAATCATTTGCACAATAAAATTATTTTGTAAATATGTTTACATGCTGATCATTTACAAGAATTTTTGTGGTCCCCCCCCCCACTCCCAAAATTCTTCTATGGAATAGGATGAGTTGTCAAGGAGAAACTTTTGCAATTTATTCTTTGCTGTCTGTCTTGTATTTTATATCACTTTGTAAGTGTTAAAAACTTGTATTGCAGGATTGTGCACACCTTTTTCTGCTAAAGACAATCTTAATGTGACATAATGAGTGTCACTTTTTTCTTTTGGTTTTGTAGTTATGTACACCATTGTTCTTTTAGAACTGCAACAAACTTCATGAGAGAATAAATATACTGTGAAGTAATAGTCAAAATGCCTACAAGATGATCATGACTGAGCACCAGATATTATTCTTACAACATGGTTTTGAGCAGTTAAGACATTATTCCATATGACATTCACAAAATGGAAAAAAAACAACGTAGTGCCCTTTGACTATAGTATGAATGAGTCACAGTTGGAATCTGCCAACTCGTACAACTATTTGGGTATAACACTTTATAGGGATATGAGATGGAGTGATTACATAGGCCCAGTCATGGGTAAAACAGATGGTAGACTTCGGCTCATTGGTAGAATATTCTTAAAAATAGACACAAGCTATCCTGAGAAAGCCTTCTTAAGAGCAAATGTCAGTGAGCTGAGTTGTTTTAAGAGTCCTAAAATGTGCTTTTTCGAATTGAGGTTACATCATAGAATTTTGAACTTTCTATCCTATTTATTATTTCCTCACGATGTGTTGTTCTTGTCATTGATGAAGTACCTCTGGATGGGCAGAACTGACTATGTTGCATCTTTTTAAAATTGAGTGAGAGACCATGTACAGAAAACCAGTCTATGATATGTATAAGACCATTATGTACCATTTCTTATGTTGCTGTTTGTATGCTTGGATTGATTATAATACTAGCGCCAGCCACAAAAAGAATTAATTCTGCTTAATATGTGGAAGTTTGTTTACATACATAAGGAAGAATAGTGGGCCTAATTTTGAATCTTGAGGAACCACATATGTTATTTCTACCCTATCAGAACAACGTCCTTGGACTACCATGGGTGAATTACTAAGTACAACTTTTCTGCATTCTTTTGGTTGTATGTGACATTATCCATTAGTTGGCTATACCATCAGTTCCATAAAACCTCAGTTTATCTAGGAGGATATTGTTGTTCACCCAGACAAATAAATGCCTTACATAGGTTGCAGAAAATGCCAGCCAGCTCTATTTTCCTATTTAATGCTTGTAAAGTTTGTTGAGTGAACATGTAAATGATATTCTCAGTAGAGCAACTCTTGTGAACTGCAAGCCATGATATAATGAGGTTATTATTGTCACTCATGTGAGATATACTACTCCAGAATACATCATGTTCTAAAATATTTTGCAAAATGATGTCTGTAGTGAAACAGTTTGATAGTTATTGACATCTCTCCTATCATCTTTCTTATAGATGTGTTTAACGATGACATAATTCAGTTTCTCTGGAAAATGTCTTCATTTAGTCATTTTGCAATACATACTTCAGATAAGACTGGGCTGCTTATATGCGAACAAATCTTTTGTACTCTATTGGAAACTCTATCAAATCCAAATGCACTTTTATTTTTAGAGAATATATATTGTTCTTAGTTCAGAAGGATAAGTTGGTGATACATTCATATGATTGAATTATATGAGCATTGCTTTTTCAACAAACTGTTGTGATTTTTCTCTTGAACTGTTTGTCCCCATATTTTCTATTACATTTAAGAAATGATTATCATATATATATTTGCTACCTCTGGCTCATCATTTATAGCACTTCTTTTCAATTGAAGAGAGACATTATCTTGTTCTGATGCTGGTTGTCCTGTCACTTGTTTCAGCACATTCCCTGTAGCCGTAAGTCAGTCATTGGAATTACTGGTTTCTGATATAATGTGATGTTTAATCATTTTTCTTAGTAGTGGCACACATTTTGAAGATAGAGGAAATTTAATCACAATTAGTGTAGGTAAACACTGTGTATTGGCAGCCATTGAACTAACGAAGCATCTGTAAGAAATCAGTCATTCTGTTTGTGTACCACTCGCCTAATGGTAATGTGGACACTTTCTTTGTCACATTAATTGAACTCCAAGAACATGTCTCAGCTCTCAAAACTAATGATATAATAATATGTGGAGACTTGAATATTAACACAGGTATGGGGGGAGGAATTAATAATAATTTCAGTTATGAACACTTTTGCATGGCACAAACAGTAAATGGTGCTGCTAAGGTATCAAGAAGTTCAGCATCCGTCTTCGACTATGTGCTTACAAATATCAGAAGGTAAAATTTAAAATAGTTATAAAATATCTTGGCTCACTGATCACTACTGTCTGATATTTAAGCTAAAGATAGGATTAATAAAATCTACAAAACTGCAGGCTTTTAAAAGAATCTTCTTGTAACATAAAATACGAATTTTTCCTAAGACATTCGAAAATCTAACATAGGATGAAGTGTATATGGAAAACGATGTAGATCCTGAAGTCTGTAAATTCAGCTCAGTGATTAAATTAATTTTTGAGGAGGCATTTACAAAAGTAGCCACTTCAACAGCAGCAGCAAAGGAAAATAGATGGGTAACAGTTAGTATTAGAATGTCCTTCCACACGATTCAGTTTTTCAGTTCTTTACAAAAGTTCTACACTAATTCAAAAGCAAAGTATTATGAGATGTCATAACACATGAAACTGTAATATACAAATCAGAGCTGTGGCCGGAATAAAAGAAAAACCTGGGGAACAAAATTTGACAAAATTTTGTAAAACAATGGTAAATCGAGGATGGAATAGTGACACAATGGTGAAGAAGATATATTGCATCTTGCCATATGAAGGAGATGTTGAGTTGCAGATATATATAAGAAAAAGACTACTATGTTATTATTTATTATTATTTACATGTTATGGCCTTCATTGGACCACTCTAGTCAACTTCTATGTATTAGAGCCTTCAGCTTTCGTCTAAAGTGGAAAAAAAACACACACACAAACACACACACACACACACACACACACACACACACACACACACAAACCTTTCACTCACTCACACACTCACTCTGTCTCTGGCAGCTGAGTCTGTCTTCAGCGACCAGAGACAGCGATCTCGTGTGTGTGTGTGTGTGTGTGTGTGTGTGTGTGTGTGTGTGTGTGTGTGTGAGAGAGAGTGAGGGGGGGGGGGGGTCGCGCACTGGTGTGTGCGTGTGGTTTTTTCTTCTTCTTTAGAAGAAGGCGTTGTGGCCAAAAGCTCAAATGTATAGCAGTCATTTTGCTGTGGCTGTCTGTAACTCAACGTCTCCTCTGTTCCTTTGGTCTCGTGGAAAAGCTGCAGTAAAACTTACTATATAGCACATCCCATTGCTGACCACATGTTCTGAGTTTCCTGCAGTCACAGTTCTGCTATGGTATGGACAACAGGTGCACCACATTGTGGCAGTGAATTGGCATGGCAACTGGAAATGTACTCTAAAGTTGGTGTATGTGGGACAGCAAGATTCTTGTAGGCAAAACATCTAAACTGCACACAAATTCACTATGAAATTCTGGTGTTATATGAAATAAATGTAATGTGATGTCATAGTGAAATGATGCCAAACATTTGGCCAAGGTTGCAGATGTGTTATGTTAATTGGTAAGAGAGCCCATCGACATTGACCACAGACGGCAATTTCCAGACAGTCGAAGAAATGATTTACAGCACTCACAGAATGACTACTGGAGGCGTCGCTCATTGGATATGCATCTCAATAGGCAGCCCTCGTTCCATCATTTGAGATCATCTGCAGCATGGGAAATTTTGATTGTGCTGGGTTCTGCGATCATTGTCACCTGCATGCCACAAGCACAAGGTTTATGGCATCTCTGGATTTCTTTAAGCATTATTTCGTGGAACACGATGATTTCATAAGCTGTGTCACTGTGGACAATGAGACATGGGCCTATTATTTCATACCTGCAACAGAGAGAGAGAGAGAGAATCTACGGATTGGAGACAAACCATCTCACCTCCACGGAAAAAATGCAAAATTGCACCATCAACAGGGAGTTGTGGTCTTTGATTTATTCAATTGTGGAGCACCTCACATGGGAATTAGATGACTGGTTGAATGTTCTGACCATAGTTTGGAAGTGCTTAATGTCTATGTTAAAAAATAGCAATGTGTGTATCACTTTGAAATGTAGTGCAGTATTCAATAAATGCTACTTGGCCTGCTATAATAATGTGTAAGTTACTTTCTGATGTCCCCTCATGAAACACATAAAGCACAAACAATGAATTACTAAGCAAGTACAGTGATGTTTCCCACAACAGAGCTTGAATTTGGGAAGACAATACAGAAATAATAATAACAACAAGAAATCAGCAGGCTTGGATGAAGTTCCAGTCTCTGTTCTGAACAGTTGCTTAGATAGAGTACAAACTCCACTGACAAACATAATAAATATTTCTTTAAGTAAAGTATTTCTCCAGAGGACCTAAAGCACATTGAGTTGTGCCCTTACTAAAGAAGTGTAATGCAGAGAGTACTGAAACTACAGGCAAGTTGATGAAAGAATTCACGGGTGAACAGCTGGGTGTTAGTGTCCAGCGGACACAATGTTTCGGCAAGCGACAACATTGCCGTCATCAGGTGTACTGACAAACTGACCACCAAGGTGCCGGTGCTGGACTTTTATCTCCCCCCCCTCCCCCCCAGGTATTCTGAACACGATCCACACCCACCCAAGCGCGGGGTGTCTAGCATCTGTTCCCTTCGCAGTCTGCGTCCAGGGGCACGTGCCCGTTCTCAAAGTTAGTTCGTGGTGAGAAGTCTCCTTTCTCCTTTCAATCAGATTCACAGCAGGTTCCCAGGCCTTACTAAGGATGTAACCGCTATCTCGATTGATCAGCAGTTCCCGTACTCATATCTAGATAAATTCTTTAATGATACAGTCCTGGTATTTGTATGTCTTGTGTCAGAACCTTGGTCTGGCGTAATTCATTCTTTGTAATTGTGAGAGGCAATGTTCAGCAAGCACCTACTTGTTAGGCTGCTGCAGTCAGATGAGCCATTGATGTTCTTGGCAACAATCTTTGATAGTATGCACTGTTTGACCTATGTAAGTCGTGTCACATTTGCAGGGAGCCTGTGGACTCCAGATTTTTGTAGTCCCAGATTGTCCTTGACATTACCAAGCAGTGCCAGTGTCTTAATTGGTGGATGGAAGACAGTTTTCACTTGATTTTTTTGAAGAATTCTGGGCATCTTTTCCAATAAAGTGCCACAGAATGGAATAAATGCTAAACCCCCATCCTGCTCAGCTTTCTTTTCTGTTTCCTCCAGTTGTATGGTCATTTTCAAATGTAGAGCTCTCTGAATTTGTTTCTCTATGTAGTTGTTTTTCTGTTGAAGTTCTGGGTTAAGGCTCTCATTGTGACAGAGTAAGGGCCATGTTAACCAATATTTTGAAGACACCATTCCTCTGCGTTTGATGGTGGCAGCTGTTTGCATGTAAGTAAAGGACGATGTGCGTCTTCTTATGGTACATGTCATGGCCCAATTTGCCATCTACTCTTATTTTAACCAAGACATCCAGAAGGGATCACTCCATCCACATTGACTTCCATGGTAAACTTGACGTTCTGGTGTATGGAACTGAGATGCATGAGGAAACCATTCAGCTTGTCTCTACCATGTGGCCATATGATGAAGATGTCGTCAACATAGTGGAAGAAACAGGTAGGTTTCCACTGCGCTGAATCCAGGGCTTCCTCCTCGAAATGTTCCAGGAATAAGTTGACAACGACTGATGAAAGTGGACTCCCCATGACTACTCCTTCTGTCTCCTTGTAGTATCCACAATCAAAGAGAAAGTATGTCAATGTCAGGACATGCCTAACAAGGTTGGTCGTCTCTGTGTCAAATTTCTGACCAATAAGTTCCAAGAGTTCCTGCAAAGGCACCCTCGTCAAGGGAGAGACAACATCGAAACTCACAAGGATGTCCGAATCATGAAGCCTGAAGTTGTTAAGATGCCCAACAAATATGATGTGGTCATTTTCTGATGTAGGGGCTAATCATATCCTTCAGGTATTTTGCGAGTGAGTATGTCAGAGCACCAATGTTGCTGACAATTGGGCATAAAGACATTCCCTCTTTGTGTACCTTCAGGAATCCGTAAAGTCTCAGTGGAACACATGCTCTCTGTAGTAGCTTCTTCACATCATCAGTTAAGCCAAATTCTTTGAGAATAGCCATGGTCTTCCTCTCCACTCTCTTGGTAGGATAAGTGTTGATCTTCTGATGTGCACTGTCTTCTAGCAAGCCCTGCATTTTCTCAACGTAATCCTTATGAGATAAGATTACAGTTGTGTTGCCTTTGTCAGCTGGTAAGACCGATAGGTGCAGATTTGGGAGATGGTGCAAAGTTGAGTTCTCTCTTAAGCACTGAGAAATGCTCGAATTTTGATGTCTGATGTCCAGTGGCCTTACTTTGTGCAGAGTCCGCTGTGGCCCATGTAACACCATCAGTCCATTCCCATGTCCAGGAGTTGACCTGGTTGGCCAGCTGTAGATATAGTTTGAGAAATTCTCTGTTAGTCGAGTCTAGGTTCAAGCAAGTAAAATGTATTCTTTCACAAACCATGGCTAGGCTAGCACATTTCTTGATTCTTCTGGCTGCCGCTGAATCAATGTGATGTGTCACCTTGGCAAATTTTGGCGCAACACACTAGACATGGCATCTCATAAGGAATGCAAATGCACTCAGTAAACGGCTTTACTACTGTCTGCGTTCTCAAAAATCAATCATGAAAGATAGACTAATGAGTTCCATGAATAAATAATGACCTTTTTAATGAAGCACACTTTGGTTTCCGAAGTGGGCGAAGTACAATATCAGCCATTACAGATATCACCATATTGGTACTTGAAGCTCTTGACGAAGATGAATAGCCTTGTTTTTAGACTTGTCCAAGGCTTTTGATACAGTTAAACATAAAATATTACTAAACAAATAGAAGCACTAGGTGCAAGAGGAAAAGCAAATGAAGGGTTCCAACCATTCCAGGGAAAAAAAAGGTGCAAAAGATACAGATAGTTCACGAATCTGCCAATCATAAATTTTTAGTACAACAATTGTCAGACATGAATCATTAAGAACAAGTATACCTCAGGGTAGTATATTTTCCATTTCTGTTCTCTGCATATTTGTCTTTCCAGATGGAAAGGGATTTTGTTTGATGATAATGGCAGCATCATTGTTACTGATAAAAAACCAGCACCATTATTAAAGAAAGCAAATGAAATTTTCAAAGAGGTTTAAGATTGTCATTATGTAATAGATCAACAATGAACAGAAAGAAAACAAATAGTGTGCACTTCAGTGTAAGGAAAACAACTGTCACATTAAGCATAGGTGATAAATCTGTAGATTGTGTAACAAGCATGAAGTTTTTAGAGATGAGTATTGTCGTCATCAGGATGTTCTGCTTTTAGGGTTCTATCCTGATTCTGGAACAGCCAGTGTCTTGTGGGGACATAGTATTCCCACAAACACTTACTTCTTAGCTGTGGAATTCTCTTCTGGTGATCGAAGGTACAAAACATGCACACAGTTTTTAAACTGCAGAAAAGGGCTGTAAAATAAATAAAAGCAGTAGTCAGGCTCATTGTAAAGAACTATTTAAAAAACTGTGTAACTTCTTCTAATGCACTAGCAATACAGCTCCTTCAGTAAGTGTGACATAAAATTCGTCCCGTGGTTCGTAATTATCATGTCTGGTACTCCGAACTACAACATCCAGTAGTTAACGATTGCTTGTACAACTGCCACTGCCCGCTGATTTGGCATAGAAATCGACACCATCTGCCAAGAAAAGTAATTTATTATTTTTAATACAAATAGGTTTCATACTGGAGTACAATTGAACAATCCTAGTACATCAACTCCAATCATTTCAAAAGGTTCTGATGCTTCTGGTAACCTCTGCAACAGTACCCATTTATGATTCAAGTCAGCCCACTGTGCACACTATGCAATTTCTCACATATTGATCCACATCCAATTTTATTCCTATCTCTCGTCCACTCTCCAGTTTGTTGGTCTGCTGCTTTCATGATCAGATAACATGTAATCATATGCTTCCCTTAAAATCTCCTCCTTAAACTTCACTGTTACTATTACCCACGGCCCTAGCCTCGTTTCTTGGCACAACAGTCCGTCAGTTGTTAAACTGCAATTGTATCCTGCACTGTTTAGTTCACTGTCAGTGCTCTACACTGCCTGCCAGACCACACCTCAGAACTTTCACCACTGCTACCTTCCTGCTTAATGTGTCTGCATTCCCTTATTGCTTCTCTGGCTTGTGTATGACTTCTTAGTCAAATTTGCTAAGTCTCAGGGCCCATCTCGCCAGCCTTTTAGTCCCAATAACCACTTCAGAGCAGTGTGGTCGGTCACTACCCTAAACTTTTTCCATAAAGATAACATCAAAAATATGTGATGCTGTAACTGAGGTGCGACATGTGCTTCTCTGCCATTCAGTAGTTCTTCCCTGCTGCATTCAGCTGTGTCGACATCTAGGCTACAGGATGCTCTTCACCATTAATCTCCTGGCTTAAAACATTTTCCAAATTATGGTCCCCCTGGGGGCTCACCACTCTTTGACGGACTTGTTCTTGGCTACCACGGGGCCCCAGCCTTTGCAGCATTTTTTTCCTTCCATGCTGCATGTCTATCCTCTTGCTATTCATTTTCCCCTCCCTTGGGGAACATGTCTGGGGGTGTTATTGGTAATGTGCTGCATTCTGTCGCTGACGTAAGAACAGTCTCACCTATGTTTTTTGGTCCCTTTTCCTTTCTTTGTTTCCCTTCTCCTCTCATTTCTCCGCTTTGGCAGTCAATCATCTTCCCACTCAACTTCAACAAAATGTAAACATAATGAGGCTAATGATTCAAAGACCCTTCGCACTGCGCCACAGTTCCTAATGGTCTCACGTACTGAAGACGGTAAATCTGTTTATTATTCAGAAAGATGTTGATGCAATTGCCGGCCCTGTGAAATCCTGCTCTCGTTTACGGAATGGCACTTTGCTTTGATTCTCAAACACATCAATTGCTTGCTGCCTCGCTTCTCCACAGTTAACCAGGTCATGTCAGTGCCCATAGAACTTTGAATTCTTCCCGTGATGTAATTTACACAAGGCTGCTCGACAGTCTAACCGAGGTCGAAATCCAGCCTTACCTCTCTGATCAGGGTGTCATTGCAGTCTATTGTGTAATAAAAAGGTAGATTCCTCCTTAGCGCCCACCCACACTCTCTTTCTCATCTTTGATAGAGTGGTGCTTCCACCAAAGATCAAAGCAGGCTATGAAATTATCACAGTCCGGCTGTACATTTTGAATCCAATGCGCTGCTACCAGTGACATCATTTCAACCATCCAAATGTTTCACCTGTGATAGAGATGCCCACGAGGGTGATTGTCCACCTCCTTCTACCTGCTGTATTAACTTTAATGGTGGCCATGCTGTTCAAGAGATCTGGGTAAAGCAAAAAGTGCCTTACCCAGTCGCTTGCAAGTTACTGACTAGTCGCAAACCATGCATTCTCCCGTCTGGTACCTATAGTTCTGTTCTTGTTACCCCTCGCTCCATGAAGGACATGGCCACGTAGACATGCGACCTCCAGTCAAGCTCTGAGGTTGTGTAATCGCCCTGTGTCAAGGTAGGATTGCCATCCCACCGTCCAGCTGTGCAACAAACCATCAAACTCTCACCTCAAGGGGTGAAGCCACCAGCTACACAACCAGTAGGCCAGAAAGGACAGGAGCACTGCTGTGATAACTTCGTCTGTCCCTCCAGCCAAACAACCCTGAGTCTTCCTCTAACCGGAAAGGCTCGAAGAAGTCCACCAAAGGCAAATGGTCTTCTCCTTCGCCAACTCGAAGATCCTCTTCGATGGTGTCGCCACAAGACACCTTAGCCCGGCCGGCCTCCGTGTTGCTGGTGTGCACAAACAACCATTTTCAGCGTTTGACTCCACAGACCGACTGCACAAGCAAGTCGATGCTTCTGTAGACCCCATGGAGCAGGATCCTCCTGCTTCTTTGCCCTGTAGCCTGTAGCAGCGACCCCCCCACCCCCACCCCCCTCCCCCGGCTGTCACTTGGCAGCCGACGAGGTGAGACCACTACATCTCTTCCTTATCATGATTCTCCTCCAATGGAACGTTCACGGCCTTAAGTCCCACAAAGAGGATTTACGGCTGCTTTCAGCATCACAGCATCCCCTTGTACTCTGCCTTCAGGACATGAAATTGCGCCCTCTCGACCGCTTTGTGCTTTCACATTTGTTTTGACCTTCCCCCTGAGGTCAGCATTCCATCTCATGGGGGCTTCATGCTGCTCATACAGGATGACATATATAGTCAACCCATCTCCCAGACTAACAATCTACAAGCTGTTAAAGTTCGCCTTTTCTTCCCCACCTGCCTTTTTCCCTCTGTACCATTTATGTCCCTCTATCATTTGCTGCCACCAGGACAGACTTCCTTCAGCATATTGGGCAGCTAACTCCCCCATTTTTGCAACTCGGTCAATTTAATGCACATCATCCCTTTTGGGGTTATCCCAGGACCTGTCAGAGAGGTACACTCTTGGCTGACCTCCTTAACCAACTTGACCTCTTTTGCCTTAACATCAGAGCACCCATTTTCCTTTATGACTCCTCGTACATAAATTCCCATTTGGACCTATCCATGTGCACTGTCCAGCTTGCCCCTCATCTTGAGTGGTTCTTTCTTTCTGACCCCTACTCAAGTGACCATTTCCTGTGTGCTGTCCGTTTGCTGATTCCTACCCAATCTGCGTGCTCGCCCAAATGGCAGCTTCCTAAGGCTGACTGGCAGCTTTACTCCTCCCTGGTGACCGAAGAACAAGATTTCCCCAGGTGTGATGACCAGGTGGAATACCTCACAAACATTATCCTCACTGCTGCAGAATGTTCCATTCCTCATACTTCATCTTTACCATGTCGTGTCCCAGTCCCTTGGTGGACTGAGGCATGCCGTGACACAATTCGAGCATGGAGACGTGCTCTCCACGTTTTTAACCACTGTCCTATGATGGCAAACTGCTTTCATTATAAACAGATGCGTGCAAAGTGTCATTGTGTTCTTCGAGATTGTAAAAATAAATTTCATTCACTAGTTCCTTTAACAGTTCCACTCCCTCCTCTGTCGTGTGGGGTGACCTCCAATGGCTCTGTGGGACCAAGATCCATTCCCCAATTTCCGGCCTGACAGTAGCTGATGATGTCATTGTGGACCCTATTACTATCTCCAATACCTTGGGCCGTCATTATGTGGAAGTTTCGAACTCTTCCCACTATCACTCTGCCTTCGTCTATTGGAAACGAGCGGAGGCGACTCGGGTGATACTCTTCTCTTCTCTGAATTGTGAGTACTGCAACGCCGCCTTTACTGTGGGGCAGCTAGATCATGCTCTCAGTTCATCCCAATCCTCCGCCTCAGGGCCAGATGCCATCCACATTCAGATGTTGCAGCACCTTTCTCTTGCAGGTAAGCACTTTCTGCTTAACACGTACAACTGCATCTGGACAGAGGGCATGTATCCTGTATGCTGGCATGAAGCCACTGTCATACCCATACATAAGCCCAGTAAAGAGAAAAACCTTCCTTCTAGCTACCGTCCCATCTTTCTTACCAGCTGTGTTTGCAAGGTGATGGAACGTATGATTCATGCCCGGCTGGTATGGTGGTTAAAGTCTCGCAATTACTGAAGAATGCACAGTGTCGATTTCGAGCACGGCATTCTGCAGTTGACCTTCTCATTACTTTGTCCACCCATGTCATGAATGGTTTTCTGTGGAAATCCCAGAATGTGGCCATGTTTTTTGATTTGGAGAACACGTACAACACCGGCTGGAGAACTGGTATCCTCTGTGCTCTTTACACGGTGGGCTTCCATGGGCGCCTGCCCTGTTTCCTTCAGGCATTTTTAAAAGACCGAGTTTTCAAGGTGTGTGTGGGTTCTGCCTTGTCAGACACCTTTATCCAAGAAAACTGTGTGCCTCAGGGTTCCACCCTGAGTGTCGTCCTTTTTGCTATCATCATTAACTCTGTAATGGCCTGGCTCCCAGTGGGCATCTCCGGCTACCTTTTTGTTAACGATTTTGCCATCTATTGCAGTTCTCCGTGGGCCTGTCTCACTGAGTGGTGTCTTCAGTGATGTCTTGACTGTCTTTACTCCTGGAGCATCGACAATGGCTTTCGCTTTTCCACGGACAAAACTGTCTGTATGAATTTCTGGCGGTACCAGTGGTTTCTCCCACCATCTGTACGTCCTGGGCCTGTTGCCCTTCCGTTCGTTGAAACTACGAAATTCCTGGGGCTCATGCTCAATAGGAAACACTCTTGGTCTTGCGTCTTACCTGGCAGCCTGCTGTACTCAGTTCCTCAGTGTCCTATGTGTCCTCAATGGTACTTCTTGGAGTGCTGATTGAACCACTCTGTTTGTACAGGTCCCTTATCTGTTCGAAACTCGATGATGGGTGCTTTGGATATGTGTATGCACATCCATCCCTCTTACGTCGTCTCAACATTATCCACCAACATGACATCTGTTTGGCACCGGGTGCCTTTTACACTAGCTCGGTTGAGAGTCTGTGTGCTGAAGCTGATGAACTACCACTGTCCTACCGCTGTGACTTTCTCCTTGGCAGGTATGCATGCCATTTGTCTGTCATATGTGGCCACTCATCCCATGCATCTGCCTTCGATGAAATTTTTTGATCACCAGGATGGGGCGCGTCCCACTTCTCTGTTACCTCCGGGAGTCAGCTTTTGGCACTTGCTATGGAGGCTTAACTTCACATTATCTGCAACTTTCCCGATGGGTGTGAACCCTTCACCACCTTGGCTTTGTGAAGCAGTCCGTGTTAACTTTGACCTTCATTCGCTTCCTAAGGACAGTACTCCAGCCTCGGTCTATCGCCTTCAGTTTCATGACCTTCGCATGGAACTTCCCGATAGTACCTTTATATACATTGATGGCTTTCGGACTGACCGTGAGGTCAGGTGTGCCTTCATCACTGGCACCCATGTCTTTCAATATCGGCTTCCGGCACGCTGTTTAGTATTTGCAGCCAAGCTCTTTGCCCTGTATCAGACCATGAAGTACATCCAGTGACACAGCCTTCTCAATTGTGTCCTCTGCTTAGACTCACTCAGCGCCCTTCAAAGTCTATGTGCGCTGTACACTGCCCATCCCTTAGTGCAGTGGGTCCAGGAAAACTGTCTCTTGCTCACTCTTGGTGGAGCCAGTGTGATGCTTCTGTGGGTTCCTGGTCATGTCTGTCTGCCAGGAAATGAGGCTGCTGATGCTGCTGCCAAGGCTGCAGTCCTCTTACCTCAGCCCACGAGTTCCTATGTTCCCTCCGATGATCTCTGTGTTGCTGTCTGTCAGGAGGTGGTGTCCCTTTGGCACCGCCAATTTTTCCTCCCTTCATAGGAATAGGCTCAGGATTATTAAGCCTCTCCCAGCAGTTGGGCGCCCTCATCTCGGCCGTCCCGTCGGAAGGAGGTAATTTTAACTAGGCTGCGTATTGGGCACTGCCTTTTTAGCCATCGTCATTTGATAAGTGGCACTAACCCACCACTTTGTACACATTGCACCCAAGTTTTAACTGTCCGCCACTTCCTGATGGAATGCCCATTTTTTAACTGTTTACGTTCCCCTTTGGTTTTGCTGTCTGAGTTAACAGCTGTTTTAGCAAATGACGCACGGGCTGTAAACCGCGTTTTATTTTTTGTCTGACAGAGCAATATGGCGAAGGCCAAAAATTTTTAGTTTTGGTCCTTCGTTTCTGTATGACGTCTTTTTAGCCCCTTTTCCACGTGCCTATTTTTAGCTGTCTTCTATGACATCAATTGGGACTCCTGTATAGTCATTTTTAACTCCTCCCTGTCTTTGTGCTATATTTTTGACTTGGGTGTGTATAGCCCCAGTTGTTTTTTGTGCCCTAAAGCAAAAAAAAAAAAAAACAAAACCAAGCCAAAATATGGTTAGATGTGTCACAGAAAGGGATAAACTCCTTCAGAAAGTCTGGAATTATACTAGAACTGAGTTTTATATGTCAAAACTCTCTTTAATTCCTCAAACACACCCTGATGCTCCTCTGTCCAAATGAATTTCATACCTTTCATTAGCTAGTGTGTGTGTGGTCATGCTGTGTCAGCAAACCTGTAGTAATTTGAGGCTCCCAAAAAAGATTGCAGTCCCTTTATTGACTTAGGCATGGGAACTCTTGTACTAGCCCCAGGTCTGTCATCACTCTATCTTCACTAATTACATACCCTAAAATCCCACCTCTTCTAATGCAGGGGTCCCGCGTTCGTTTCCTGGCCTGGTTGGGGATTTTTTCTGCCCGGGGACTGGGTGTTTGTGTCGTCGTCATCATTTGTGAAAGTGGCTAAATTCAACCATGCAAAGATTGGGACTTTGTACGTGTGCTGATGATCGCACAGTTGAGGACCCCACAAACCAATCATCATCTAATACAAAATGGCGCTTCTCTGTGCATAAGACGCACAGCCCTCAGTCTTTTAAAATCTTTCTTTGGGTGTTGTATATGCTGCACCGTGACTTTTGACAGTACAATGATATCGTCCAGGTAAGCTACACACAGACATGGTTTCAAACCTCACAACACACTCTCCAATAATCTACACACAGTTTTCAATCCAAACAGCATTCTCTTGAACCGTTAGTATTCCCATGGTACCGAAAATTCTATATCGGCCACGGCCATCCTTTGGAAACAACATCCAATTGATTGGAACCATTCCTCAAATCTATGGTAAAAATGTACCAACATTATCCCAAGTTACCAACAGTCTCAGTAATATTGGCTATTGGATATACATTTGCTGCAGTCTTGCTATTCAAGAGGCAGTAGTCACAGGAGAATGTGTGTTTTCTAAAACCATCCCTAAACTGTTTTGATGTGACCCTGATTCCTGTACCCCATGGACTACTACTCACTTCCATTATCCACTCAGCTAACTGATCATTAATAAAATCTTCCTTAATCAGCTGCAAATACCTTGGAATGTGATATGGTTTCTGATACACCAGTGTTGCATATCCTGTTGGTGTTTTGTGTTGAGGCACAGGCTTTGCTGGCAAAAGTAAATCCTCAGATTCGAACAGCAACCCTTCCATCTGCCCCTCCTCCCTCGTGCTCCCTCTCCCTCTCCCTCTCCCTCTCTCTCTCTCTCTCTCTCTCTCTCTCTCTCTCTCTCTCTCTCTCTCTCTCTCTCTCTCTCTCTCTCAGCATATATATATATATATATATGCTGCAAAGGTTACCAAAGATCAGTTTTAGCACAATGTTGAGACAAAAATCTAACACCAAGACCATGCTGTAGCCCTTGCTCGCATACCCATACACATTGCTTAAATCAAACACACTTACACGAAAATCCATGTCCAACTACTCCAATGGTCCCACATCATTGTCCTCAACACCACATAACCTGTAGTGTGACAGGTTGCATTGCCTTCGACCCACTAAGTTTGTACTGGCAACAGGCACATGCAACACTGTGTCCACTAAAAACTTGTACTCTTTACCTCTTACAGCATCTATTACTGCACACTCCACCTCTGCATAAGTATTTATTACATCCAATTGTATGAGGAAAGTCTTCAGGTGGACTTGGGGGTTCTCTCTTGCAATTAACGGCTGCCTTCCACCTCATTTTCCACCCCTTTGTCTATTATCCAAGTTCTCCTACTGATACGCCCCATTTCTTGTATTTTGCTGTGTCTGGTGACGCTGACTCTGTAAACTCCCTTTCTTTCCGTCTCTGTAACACTTAATGTTCACAGAACATACCTCATGTCTATCTCCTAACCTGTTTTATGTCAATTTCTTCGCATTCCTTTTAAAACGTTACAGCAGAATGTAGATCCTTTGCTGCACCTGTACACACCCTTCTTGACATGTCCAGCAGCAGTCCCATCAGAAAAAGCATTGAGTGCCCTCTCTCTAGCTTCTTGCAGCAAAACTGCGTTTGATGCATCACACTGCCCTTACTTGTATGTGTGCTCATTACAATTATTCTGTCTGTAAAATCCACATTCTCCATCTCTCTTCACAGTTATGCACAACTACTCCTGAAAATACATCACACTATTGTCTTTTTTATAGCTTGGCAAAAGCCCTTTCTCCAACTGCTCAAGCGGACTGTGTTCTGTAACGCTTCTGTACATGTCACGTACATTTACACTTTCTCACTGGTCGCAATTTTGCTACCCGCAATAATTACACAGTTCTGCAACATAAAAATTGTTTCAAATTTAGTAAGTGGTTTTTATAGTGTTTTCAATGCTGATTTCAGAAGAAATAGTGAAAAAATGCCATCACGTACAGTTATTTCACAAACTGCTTGTCTAGTTTTAGCTTTTTTCGATATTTCAGCACTCTAGTGAGTTTCAGTTTTGGTTTTTAGGGTCTCCATAAACTGTTATTTAGCCGTTTTTGTACTAGATATACATAAAATAAAGATTGTTCAGGAGAAACCAGCAGTATTTTCAGATCAGTGCCTGTATGTCGCTCTGCCCCTTCCCCCGCCATCACCAAGCAGTGGGCTTCTGCTATTGTCCTTCAGTTCATAGTACGAGGTGCATTCAAGATCTAAGGCCTCCGATTTTTTTTCTCCGGATTGGAAAGAGATAGAAACATGCGCATTGTTTTAAAATGAGGCCGCGTTCATTGTCAATACGTTCCAGAGATGGCAGCACCGTACGGCAGATGGAATTTTACCGCCAGCGGCGAGAATGAGAACTGTTTTAAATACTTAAAATGGCGACGTTTTCCTTACTTGAACAGCGTGCAATCATTCGTTTTCTGAATTTGCGTGGTGTGAAACCAATTGAAATTTATCGACAGTTGAGGGAGACGTGTGGTGATGGAGTTATGGATGTGTCGAAAGTGCGTTCGTGGGTGCGACAGTTTAATGAAGGCAGAACATCGTATGACAACAAACCGAAACAACCTCGGGCTCGCACAAGCCGGTCTGACATGATCGAGAAAGTGGAGAGAATTGTTTTGGGGGATCGCCGAATGACTGTTGAACAGGTCGCCTCCAGAGTTGGCATTTCTGTGGGTTCTGTGCACACAATCCTGCATGACGACCTGAAAATGCGAAAAGTGTCATCCAGGTGGATGCCACGAATGCTGACGGATGACCACATGGCTGCCCGTGTGGCATGTTGCCAAGCAATGTTGATGCGCAACGACAGCATGAATGGGACTTTCTTTTCGTCGTTTGTGACAATAGATGAGACGTGGATGCCATTTTTCAACAAAGCACCAGTCAGCTCAATGGAAGCACACAGATTCACCGCCACCAAAAAAATTTTGGGTAACCGCCAGTGCTGAAAAATTGATGGTGTCCATGCTCTGGGACAGTGAGGGCGTAATCCTTACCCATTGTGTTCCAAAGGGCACTATGGTAACAGGTGATCCTATGAAAATGTTTTGAAGAACAAATTCCTTTCTGCACTGCAACAAAAACGTCCGGGAAGGGCTGCGCGGGTGCTGTTTCACCAAGACAACGCACCCACACATCGAGCTAACGTTACGCAACAGTTTCTTCGTGATAACAGCTTTGGAGTGATTCCTCATGCTCCCTACTCACCTGACCTGGTTCCTAGTGACTTTTGGCTTTTTCCAACAATGAAAGACACTCTCCGTGGCCGCACATTCACCAGCCGTGCTGCTATTGCCTCAGCGATTTTCCAGTGGTCAAAACAGACACCTAAAGAAGCCTTCGCCGCTGCCATGGAATCATGGCGTCAGCTTTGTGAAAAATGTGTACGTCTGCAGGGCGATTACGTCGAGAAGTAACGCCAGTTTCATCGATTTCGGGTGAGTAGTTAATTAGAAAAAAAATCGGAGGCCTTAGAACTTGAATGCACCTCGTATCTCTTCACTCTGTGCTGTTCATGTGTTGCTGTTACTAGAGCTTTAAAGTAGTGACTGTTTTCTTGTGTTGTGAAGTTGTTTTGTGGGATGGGCAATGGCTACCAGAGGATGCGTGAACCCGCCAGATTGCTTCTGCTACATTCATGGTAACTATATCGTTAAAAAAGCAACAAAGAAACATTCCTGATTTTGCTGAAGAAGTATATTTTGCCCATTTTGTTATAAAGTTAGGCGATCGAGCTAAGCCTTGTGCCCCACACGAAGTTTGTTTAGTGTGTGTTGAAGAACTGAGGCAATGGTTTCAATGTAAAAAGCAGTCCTTACGTTTTGGAATACCAATGGCTTGGAGGGAGCCCAATAATCATAGTGATGACTGCTATTTTTGTTCTTGCAATGTGCGAGGTTTCTATTTGAAAAACAAAAATTATATTTCTTACCCTAATATTCAATCAGCCATTTGCCTTGTTCATCATGGACCGTAAGTACCAATACTCTCCTCCAGACTTTTTGGGTGATATAGATGATCATGATCCTGGCATAACAGATCCCATTCCATTCTCACAATCTGAACTGAACAATTTAGTTAGAGACTGAACTGAACAATTTAGTTAGAGACCTAGGCCTTTCTAAAGAATCGGCAGAGGTTTTAAGATCTAGATTGAAAGATAAACGTATGTTGGCTCTGGGTACATCCTTTTATAGGTATCAATCGAGGGAAAAAGAGTTTGTATCTTTCTTCTCTCAAGAAGTTGGCCTGGTGTTTTGCAGTGATGTTTGTGGACTTGTGGCATGTTTCAAAATAGAATATGCTCATGATGAGTGGAGACTTTTTATTTATTCTTCAAAAAGAAGTCTTAAATCAGTACTTCTACACAATGGCAATAAGTATGCTTCTATACCAGGTGGACACTTGGTTCACTTAAAAGAATGTTACAAAAACCTCGAACTGGTTTTAAGCAAACTCTGCTATTCAGACCACAAATGGACACTATGTGGTGATTTAAAAGTGATTTCAATGTTGCTTGGTCAACAAAGTAGCTATACAAAGCTCCCTTGTTTTCTCTGTGAATGGGACAGTAGAGACAGAAAGCAACACTACATAAAAAAAAATTGTCCCTTGATAAAACCTTACAGGAAGGGGTTAAAAATGTTGAGAGGAAAACCCTTGTGGATCCCAAAAAGGTGTTTCTTCCACCACTTCACATTAAGTTAGGACTGATGAAACAATTTTTTAAGCCATTGCCAAAAGAAGGGGTGTGTTTCCAATATCTTTGTGGACAGTTTCCTGGTTTATCCAAAGCAAAGCTACAGGAACGAATCTTTGTTGGACCAGACATTAGAAAACTTACGACAGATCGCAAATTTGTGGACAAAATGGAAACAAAAGAAAAGGCAGCATGGACATCTTTTAAATTAGTTATTACCAGTTTCCTAGGAAACAGAAGATATCCAAACTACAGAACAATCATCGCAGACATGCTCGACAACTTTAAGAAGCTGGGCTGTAACATGAGAATTAAAGTTCATTTTCTCGACCGACATCTTGATTACTTCCCTTCAAACCTTGGTGATGTAAGTGAAGAGCAGGCCTGGTACATTGCGTCAGTGGTCAGCTGACTGCTGAATTCTGATCGCTGGCTGCCAGCCACATGCGCTGCGATGGTGATGCAGTAGTCGCGGTCCCCTTACATAGGCCAGCCACGTACTTTTCACACCAACGGTGTGCACTTGACAATGCTTTGTTCACAATGGCAGCAAGCATTGCCCAGCTACATCATGGTGAGGGATGTCCACCACATTGAGGCACCGATCCTGCAATTGCAATAGACAGATGGTGTGCATGGAGTGACCCGCTGCTCCTTGAGCAGGAGTCAGGCATGCTGACGGAGATGACGTGTTGTGACCAGCTGCTTTATTGCACAAATCCGGGGAGGGGCTTGGTGTGTAGAGCTGTTGCCCTGCAGTTGCCTTGAACCATTGATTTCTAGGCCTTGAACCGATAACTTGTACTGGCAGATCCTTGTGGTTTTGTTGTCCAGCAGCACAGCTCCGTCATCCTGGTTGGTCTGAAAGACTCGGAATAATTCTATTACAAAATGACTAGTACTTACATCCAGCAGTGACCCACTTGTTGTGCATATGTGCTACTCCCAGTCACATATCCTAGGACACTACTGCTACTGTCAGTCTGGAAATCTGCCTTGCCCTTTGCTGCACTAGTCTGTGCAGTACTGCTGAGTTTGCTGTTTCAGCAAGCTAACTGCTTCAAAACATTGCTCTGGCCTGGTTGAATTGTTAGTGACAACAGCCCATGCTCGCCTGCTGTCAGTGCAGCTGCAATACACTGCTCAGGCTTGCACTAATACACCCATGTTTGGTCGTTACGTTACACTTTCATTTACAGAATTATTTGTAAATAACTCCAGACTTTCAGAATATGACTGTATGAAAATTACATGACATTCAGGAAAATGGCACCTATCAGTGGATACAGCATCTCTCAAAGTTTAGCTTCTTAATACGCACCAAGGTTTAGTAACAGGCACATTTCTAGGCGGAAGGCGTATAAGAACATTTAGACACATCATCCACTCCATGTTGATGCATTGAATTAGTTTGTGCCTGCAGATTGGCGCCAATGAAAAGATTGCTAAAGTGGCCTGTTGTCATGCTTTTCCGGGCAGTGACTTGCATGTCTGTGTCACAAACAGTGCCCATATTGACCACTTGCAGTGTGAATAAAAACTTGGAGAGATGCTTTATCAACTGATGTGCGTCATTTTTCTTTGTTTGGTAGTTTTTTCTGCAGCGGCCTTCTGGAACTCTGAAGGTACTTACGAATAACCTCAAATATCTTGAACAATTGAAAGTCCAGGTTGTAATATCAACAATATTGTGAAAAGAATAAATTGGTACTCACCATGAGGATGACATGTTGAGTTCCTGACAGGCATAATGAAGAAACTGTTCACCAGAGCAGCTCGAGACCACAGTCATGTGTACATCAGGTGTGCTTGCTTGTGTGAATATTTGTGTGTTTCCTTTGCTGAAGAAAGCTTTGGCCAAAAGCTCAATGTGTAACAGTCATCTCATTCTGTCTGTCTGCTACTCAACCTGTCATCTTTATGGGGAGTGGCAATTATATTGTGTATCTTGACTTATTCTACATCCACAGAGGTTCTCCTGGTTGAAGTGATCTATGAAGCATGATGAATTAATTTATTGGTGAATGCTGGCATTGTGAAGGCTGCTATACAGTCTGTGCAGTAAGAAACATGAAGTCTTAAATCTTATAGCCTAGATTAGATTATGTTACTCATTGCGTAGACCAGTAAGTGAGCAGCCCAAGATGGGTGTATGGAACATATCAGGAAAAAACACGTGGGAATCTTGATATTACTCAGTAATCACTTTGCTCTCATTTAATGTTCATTTGGCAGATTCGTGTAGAAGTACTCTTAAAGGGTGTGTGATCTCCTTAGAATTCTAAGTCCAGCTTTTTCCCATCTTGGTTCGTCGTCGTAAAGTTTTTCTGCTCCCTTCTCTAAACACCTGGATGAGATGTATTGTTCATAGTACAGAATTCATTCATATGCTGAGCTATTCCTTTTATTATTATTATTATTATTATTTGCAGTAATTACGTAGCTTCACTTGTTCATAGACATTCCATTAAAGATGGAAATGCATTGTTTGTGTTTCCCTGTATCTCCACATTAATATTTTTAGTCCAAAAAGTATTTTCTTGCTGAATTTATTAACAGATGTTCTTAATGTAAGCATATTATTATTTCCCCTATTGTCTCTTTATCCAGTACTTGTAATTACTGGATAAAGAGACAATAGTATGAGAATTAGTGCTTTGAATCAAATGTGTCTGTCTTAAATGTTGACCTTTCTTTCAGATTATGGAGAAGAATGTGAACAGCTAATATGCACTGTTGCGCATTGTAGGAAAGTGTACCCAGAAGCTTGTTCTGAAAGCTTAATAAAGACTAAAAGATTGAAACTTAATTCTGTGGTGAGTGTTTTCAAATAAAGTTTCCACCTAATATTCACTTACAAACATCTGTAATTGTCAGTGCTTCAATACCACCTGTGTATGTTGTTATTTTGTTATATTGCTGACATGTAACTGTGGGCATGGATAGTGTCGGTGTAAGTGGGTATAATTTAGCATCTTACACTTGTAGATCTAGGATGGATAAAGGAGGAGTTGCCATTTTTCTAAAACAAGGGTATAAATGCAAGACTGTAGAAGTAAGCAAATTTTGTGTTGATCAGCACTTTGAGGTTTGTGCATGTGAACTTAAGCTAGATAATGTAGTAATCATATTAGCAACAGTCTACAGGTCCCCATTAGGAGACTGGGAGCTGTTCATAAAAAAGTTTGACTCCCTATTATGCTGTCTAGCAGACAAAAAGAAGTTATTAATCTGTGGTGATTTCAATGTAAACTTTCTAAGTAATTTTGATAGGAAAAGTGAACTAGAAGTGTTATTAACAACATATAACTTAGAATCAGTGATCAATTTCCCTACACGTATAGCTCAGGACAGTAGCTAATAGATAATGTATCTGTACAGAAAGAGGGTGTAAAACAAACACATGCTTTCCCTGTGGTAAATGGATTGTCAGACCATGATGCACAACTGATTAACTTACAAAACCTAACAGGGTGTACAGTTCAGAAACCATTAAGTAAAAGTGTGATGTCGTTCAACCCAGTATCTATACAGCACTTCAGAGAAAGCTTAAGAAATGTTAATTGGGGAGATGTATATAATGAGCCAAATGCTAATGATAAGTGCAAAATATTTCTTGATAAATTTATATCTCTCTTTGAACATTGTTTCCCAAAGAAAATTACTAAGTGTAAACCACACACTTTTCAAAGAAACCTTGGATTACTACAGGTATTCGGCTGGTCCCGGTGGAGGTTCGAGTCCTCCCTTGGGCATGGGTGTGTGTGTGTTTGTCCTTAGGATAATTTAGGTTAGGTAGTGTGTAAGCTTAGGGACTGATGACCTTAGCAGTTAAGTCCCATAAGATTTCACACACATTTACACACTACAGGTATTAAAGTGTCTTCAGAAAGAAAAAGAAAACTGTATGAGACAGAAAGAACTTGTAAAGATCCAGAAGTAGTTTTACAGTGTAAAAATTATTGTATCATACTGAGAAAAGTTGTTTGGAAATCAAGAAATATGTATGTTGGAGAAGAAATTAACAACTCCGGCAATAAAATCAAATCAATATGGAATGTTGTTAGAAGGGAGACAGGAAAAGTAACCACTGGGGTAGGTAGTACTACTGTTAAAGAGAATGAGACCATCCTAACCAACAGTACACAAGAAGCTAATGTATTTAACAATCACTTCTTAAGTGTAGGAGAAAAAATTGGTGAGAACAGTTCAAAAGAAAAAGCTAGGCAGTATGTGGAAGAGTCCATTTTGAAAAAAAAAATAGATTAAGTTTCACCTAACAACCTCTTGTGAAATGAGTAAAATTATTAAATCTCTGAAAAATAAATGTTCTGTTGGATTAGATGACATCTCTAATAAGACATTAAAACAATGTGGAGCAATTACAGCTGATGTTCTGAGTCACGTATGTAATGCATCACTAACTCAAGGTATTTTCCCAGACAGATTAAAATATGTCATTGTCAGGCCTCTCTACAAAAAGGGGGACACCACAGACGTCAATAATTATCGGCCAGTATCCTTGCTTACAACATTCTCAAAAATCTTTGAGAAAGTAATGTACTCGAGTGGTTAGCCATCTCAACAGTAATGAGATACTTAGTAAATCACAGTTTGGATTTCAAAAATACTGTTCCACTGAGACAGCAATATACAATTTCACTGTCCACATAATAGAGTCTTTAAATAGTAAAATGTCACCTATAGGATTTTTCTGTGACTTGCCCAAAGCATTTGATTGTGTGAACCATGACATTATGTTACAGAAATTACAATTCTATGGTATAAATGGAATAGCGTATGAGTGGTTTAAGTCATACCTACAGAACAGGAAGCAAAAAGTATCCTTACATGGGTCAAGTGATTTAAATAAGTTTGCCACTTCATCTAACTGGGGTGAAATTACATTAGGTGTTCCACAGGGTTCAATCATGGGTCCCCTTCTGTTCTTGATATATGTGAACTTCCTCCCTTCCTATCTGAAACAGGAAACTGAACTGACACTGTTTGCTAATGATACAAGCATCATTATTAATCCAGTAAAAGAAAGTCCAATTGAAAATGATACAAATAAGATCTTTGGAAAAGTCATTAATTGGTTTTCTGCAAATGGGCTTGCTCCAAACTTGGAAAAAACACAGTACATCCAATTTTCTGCTGCAAAAAGTACAGTTCCTTCAATAAATATAACACATCAACAGAAGTCAGTAGACAGGGTAGAGCATACTAAGTTTTTGGGTGTACGTATAGATGAGAATCTTAATTGGAAAATTCATATTTTGGATCTCCTAAAGCGACTAGTTTCAGCAACTTTTGTGATCAGAATAATTGCCAATTTTGAGGATATAGAAATTAGTAAGTTAACATACTTTGCATACTTTCACTCTCTGATGTCATACGGAATATTATTTTGGGGTAACTCAACATTTATACAAAAAGTATTCACTGCTCATAAGAAAATGGTTAGAATAATGTGTGGGGTTCATAGTTGCACATCTTGTAGGCAACTTTTTAAAAGATTGGAAACTAATGAAATTTGTTCTCAACAACATGGGCCAGTTTAAAAACAACAGTGATATTCATGATTATAATACCAGAAAAAAGAAAGACTTGCACTATCCTTTGCTCGGCCTATCTTTGGCACAGTAAGGGGTAAAATATGCTGCTATAAAAATTTTCGACAAATTACCAGGTAAGATAAAGTGTCTGACAGACAGCAGTGATAGCTTCAAAAATAAATTGAAATCATATCTGCTTGACAACTCCTTGTATACCATAGATGAATTCTTGAATAGGAATAAATAAATCTATAAATATAGTATATGAATTTTGTGCCATTTAAGGGAATGGGGTAAATAATAGAAATATTAATCCTTAACTCTGTATTTTATAAAATATTTTGTTTCATATATGCATTTCTTGTGCACTTGACACGTTCCACATCATAACGGCTACCGTACCATGCGATTGATCAATGGAACACCCAACCAACCATCTATTGCTGACATGATTAAATTGTGTGCTTCTGTGCTTACACTCAAGAACCACTGTGTTAGAACATGTACTTTGAAGCCGCTTTTGCCCTGATGTGGCCAGTGACATGTCTCAAATGTACTCCTTAAAGACACAGGAAGTACTGGGCAGCCATGTTGTTGCATGTTCATTCAAATACCGGCTATAACTTGTAGAGATTGATTTGATCCGAGTTTCAGATGACCAAACTTTGCGCAAGTGCATTCCAGGTGTGCTTAGCAGCATTGGGGTCAGATGATCCAAGGGAAAGTGGATTCCCTTGCAATCGTCTTCTTGTCAGTAGAGTTCTGCTGTAAACATCTTTGAATGTTCATTTGTATGACCAAAAAGGCAGTCACATGATGGTTGTATATGATGCATGTACTAACACGCTGTATCAATACTGTTGTTGTGAGCATGCTATGATTTTGGACCTGTCTGGATTTGCAATTGGAACGGTATTTTCTAGGTATTGACAATATTGGGCTATTTGGATTTGCATAGATTCCATATGGTGAAACAGTCATACCCATCAATTGAGTGCTGTGTGTCTCTGCAGCAATAACTTCTCAAACATATACCGCACTACAGTTTATCTTGATATCTGTGATGGATCAGATGTGTGTTTATACAAATTAAAAAATAATAGGAATAAGATTTTGCAGTATAATGCACTATATTTCTACTATAAACTGGAGAATGACAGAGGTATTAATTACTAATTCTTTAATTTTTGTGGATCACTGCTAAATGTTCCCTGAATAATCCTAGACTATTTAGTATGTATTATTTAAGATTTGTGCTTAAAAGGAATTTCTCAATATCTATGTTTTAGCTTTCTCTTTAATTTCCTTGGGCAGCTTATTGTAAAATTTTATTCCCTGGTAGAAAACAGTGTTTCATGTGTGTTGTTTATTTTGAATCAGTAATTGTAGTTGTCTGCAGCTAATGTTCCACGATTATCAATGCTGCTGTTAGCCTAACAATTACTTGTGTTTTTTTTTTCTTAACGTGCGAAAAGATATAAAAAGTACAACACTAATGTGCATGCACTTAAAGAACATGAATTCATATGTTGACTGGGCAGATGGGCTTACTCAGCAGGTTTCATCAAAATCGTGAATACACTAGAAAGTAAAGAGGGACAATAGAAAATCAAGTACAGACAACTTAACAGAAAGAGAAGGGAACTGAAATTAGATAACTTGTAGGCCTTACTGCTAAATAAAGTGAGTATCCTGCAGTACAAGCTCTAGAACATAAGAGGAGCATTCAATAAGTAATGTAACACACTCTTTTTCTGAAACCAGTTTGATTTTATTCAGGTTACCAATACACCATATTATTCCCCACTGTTTTGGCTACAAAACCCTATTTTTCAACATAATCTCCATTCAATCTGCCTGCCTTATGCCATCTTAGTGGGACCACCTATATGCCCACATGGTACCATTCTACTGGTTGATGTCGGAGCCAATGTCTTGCTGCATTAGTAATCTCCCATCATCCATGTACTGCTTCCTGTAGAGTGCATCCTTCATTGAGCCAAACAGATGGAAGTCAGAAGGTTCCATTCCAACATTACAGGAATTACAGCTGTGTGCAGGTGGCCAGCACATGGGCTATCAGACAAGTTTGCACGATCTTGTTGTGATGATGACAAAGGCATCGCCCAATGTCTCACCTTGCTTTTTTTTCATTGTCAGGTCTCCATAATATTCTGCAAGTCCCTGTGAATATCTGCGATGCTCTGGTTTTCTGCCAAAAGAAACTCAGTGCCTCTGCTTGGAGCACACCACCGTTACAGATACTATTCTGAAGGCTTTGTCTGGTGCCACCACCTATCGGAACTTCATAAAACTATAAGGGCTTAAGCGGGAATATTCCATAATGTCCCACAAATTCTGCATTTTTTCCAACCAAAGTTGCCCATGGAAAAAATAATGTGTTTCGTTACTTCCTGAACACCCACTCTTATGGTGGCTTGACTCTGTGATCTTTGCCAGTGATCAGATGGTTGCATTTAAACAGTTTGTTAGGACTGTTTGGCTTAGGAAGTGCAGTGTACACTAATTTTCGTTTTACAGTTGTTCATGAAGGAGAAAGAACTACCTATACTAGCCATTGTCTTTTACGATCTCTTCTGCAGTAGGGGATGAAACATTAGTTATAAAAAAATTAAGCCTTGGACCAGAAAACAAGTACCATCTAAGATCTGATACCTTGATTTGCAAGTACTTACAAATTTGAGACGTGTACATAATATGAATTTTGATGTTACTTTTAAAGAAACTTCTATTTCGTGCAATGAAGCCTATCAAGTAGAGGTGGTCACAATCATCTCAATTTTTCACTAAATTAGTACATCAATATGTACTGTTCTAAAAGAAATCAGATAATTTATAGGTATATTTGGTTGTTGTGATTTGTTTGCAGATAGATGCAGAATTTAAAATAAATAAGCAAGATGACCTACAAGAAATTACCTCCACGTCTTGTGCTGTTGATTTAGAGAAATGCATGTCTGATGTCGTGGAGATGTGTGCCACTCACAAAGAGATCTGTAAAAAGGTGATATCTAAATATATTTTTTTAATAAGCCAATGCAAATGCAAGGGTTAAAAGTAGTTGTAGAAATGAGGCTATGTCATAGTCATCAACAACAGCATTGTTATTTTTCTGCGTTGTTAGCAATTCCTTTGTCTCTCCATTTCTGCTGGACCACCACCTCCTCCTTAATGCTGGTGTCTGTGCTGCCATCTGCCACGTCATCCAGAATGTGAGATCTGTTTCTCCCTCACCTCCTTTTACCTCCCACATAGCCTTCAAAAGACTGTATTTATAAGCCCCTCTTTCATTCTCAACGTGTGTGCAGCCTCTTTTTGTCCTTATTATTACTCAGTAATTGTCACTGCTGTCTCCATTCTTGTCAGTACTTGTCTGTCCAATATGTTTTGTCCATACTCTGCCATATTCATAAGGCCTCCAGGCATGACGGCACTTTTGTAGAGAGGCCTTCAGATGAAAAGCTTCAGTGCAATGATGAGCAGGTGTTTCCTTTTAGGGCATAAGCAGAGCACACACTGCCAGCACTGCAGCATGTCGGGTGAGTAACGGGATATTGACTGGGGAGAGGAGAAGGAGAGCATGGGTGGGAATGTTCAGAAAAATGGTGGGTGTGTAAAACATACCAGTGCATGCTAGGAAGGTGGCTTACACCTATTTGAGGGGGGGATGGGGGGGGGGTGGCAGACTTCTAGGGCCTAGGGCCACTAGGAGAAAGGCTGGGGAACATAGAACAAGATGTTACATACTGCTAAGCAGTGTGGAGAAGGGGTACCAAAATAGGAGATTAGCAGATTTGCAAGCAGGTGTTGCCTCGTGCCCGAGTATTTGAGAGGGGTATGACCTATGGGTCAACCAAGTTGTTTGGGACGTGATTGTCATAAGGACAGACAAATACAGGTTCATTACATAGGTTGGTGGATATTTAAATACCAGTTTGGAAGGTGGACAAAAGTGATGAGCAGGTGCTTCCTTTTATGGCATAAGAAGAGTTGAAGCACTGACAGAAGATGTTACTCCCAGGAGTCATTGAGCTTCAAAGAGCTCTGATTGTGTGATTTGTCAGCAGGCGTGTGTAGTTCGGAAGTGTTCAGTTGGTTTAATTTAAAGAGAAGACTCAGGAAATATGTTCTGAATAAGGTCGGAGATCAGACCTGCTTAGGCCTATTTAAAACGTTTGGCATAGTGGTTGCAGAATTGCAGTGCAGCACCCACTGATGGTTAGGTTATAGGAAGGAACTTTTTGGATTGGAATGGTGGCAGCTGTTAAAATTGAGATATTGTTGGTAAGTGATGAGGTTGTTGTGAACAGTGGTCTTTGTGAAGCCCCCAGGAAGGTGATGGATATCCAAGAATGTGTTTTTGCCGAGATGAGGAGGGATCATCTAAATAGGATGAAAATAAAAAACGTCAAATCAAAATACCTTCAGCCATCTCAATTTCCAGTTAAGCAACCAGTTTCAGTGCAACATCATGTCATCTTCAGCCCCCCTCTGACCACCAATGTGTAGGAAAAATCCCACCTCTGGTCCAGTCAAAATAGGGGCTAGCATTCAGTGGATAGTATCAGAGTATTTTTGACGCAGTGATCCCTTCAATCATCACTTGGTGACACAAGGTTCTGTTGTGTCAAAAATCTATGGATACCTGTCACTGAATGCTGCCCCCTAATTTGACCAGACAAGAGGTGGGATTCCTCCTACATGTCAATCAGGAGGCTTGAAGAATGTGTAATGTAGCACAAAAATTGTTGCTCAAATAAAATAATTGGAAATTTAGCTGGCAGAAGGTGTCTTGATTCGACATTTGACACTGAACAGCTGCGGTCCTGCACTCCTCTTATAAAGATGGACTTACAGTTCGTAAATAGAATGAGGTGAGTAGGCATTTAGGTTATGAAGGAATGAGGATAGAGTATCCTTCTCTTGGAACATCAGGAAGATGACATCAATCAATTTGAAATAATTGAGGGGTTTAGATTTCTATATAGCATAGAAAGGGTGTCTCAAGATGATTCATGATCGTATTGGAATCGGAAAATGCCATTAAGGTGTCAATGGCAGTGTCACAGCATATTCATGTGTGATACGTTGAAAGGAGAATTTGTTATGAGAGGGTATGGCTGTCAGAAAGGAGGTTGTTGGCTTGGATCCAGCTGAGCATTGGTTCAGTGTAACAAGACAATTGCTATTGAAGATGTTTTTGCAGAGGAAGCTAAAATAAATAGTGACAGAAGTGAAATGGTAAATGCAGAGGAAGTGTGAAGAACTGATGGAGGAAGTAGTAGTTCGGTACAGGAGTTGCCACAGTGTGTGTGGTGGAGAGATGTGCATAATGGAAGGGACATGATAAAAAGAGATGAGTGTAAAGAGAAAAAGATTGACAGCCAATGAGAAAGGAAGATGGAGTAATAGACACTGCTGCACCAAAGGAGAAGGAACAGTAAGTTTCAGATTGGATAGTTATTGCAGGTGTCAGATATACAATTTTGCATTAGAAATTAATGTCCAGCATACTTTGGAAGTTGCTACAGTTTTCATTGCATTTGTGTGCAATAATTTTTTTTTTGGGGGGGGGGGGGGTCGAGCATCACAGAAATACAGTAGTACGTAAACTCACATTGTAGTGTCCAGTAATGTGAAAGTGTTGGTCAGAAATCCGCGAGCCACATGCTTTGATCCGCTTCCTACTCAAGGAGGGAATAACACATACTGAAATTTTTTCACACAGGAAAAAAGCTTATGGAAAAGGTGTTACGAGCAGAATGAGTGTGTTTAAGTGGTGTAGGGAGTTTAATGGAGGCAGATTAAATGTTGATGATGAATGGAGGAGTGGAAGACCTTCCAGTTTGACTGATGAGTTGGTGCAAAAAATCGAGGAAACTGTTCATGAAGACTGCTGATTGACAGTGGAAGAAATTTCTGCAAAATTTTCACAGCTCTCCAGAACTCTCTTGTGGGAAACACTCGTAGAAATGCTGGGATATCGGAAACTGTGCGCAAGATGGATAACAAAAGGCTGACAGAGCAGCACAAGAAAAATCAATTCAGCAGTGCACGCAAGTTTCTTGATTGACTTGAATTGGAAGGTGAGTATTTTATGAGCTGTATTATGACTGGACATGAAACACGTGTGGCTCATTACAGGTCTGACATAAGAAGACAGTCGTTACAGTGGCAGCACACAACTTCCCCGTTTGCCAAAAAATTCAAATCACAGTGCCCATTCTCACACAGGTCCCAGATTCTCTTTTTCACAAGATTCACTGAAAAAAAAAATTTAGAAATTTTTGTCATTTCTCAACATAACCAGTAAACACCCGATTCTTTAAAGAGTTGAACTTGCATGAATAAAACAGCTTCAAACGTCTGATTACTTCACAAATGAGTTAATGTGTTTAATATTTGAAGTTATAAGCCTTTAAGCGAGAAAAAGTGTCATAAAGGTTGGAAATGATTTGTCAAGTTTTTTGGAAGTCACTAAACCCACTAATTCTAAAATGCTTGATGAGTGAAGTCTATATAATTTGCACACAGTGAATTGTGCTGCCTCAAGAAACATATATACAAGTTCTAACTGGTACACGTGTCTTATTTGTGTTAAACCTTTGACATAAGATCATCTCTCTTAATGAGTAGATTATGTCAACATTTTAAATTTTCAAATGCGCTCAGTAATTGTATGAAATACTGAAAATCAAATTTTTGTTGCCCTTGGAAGCCATTAGATAGGCATCCTGCAATTGGGACTATCCTCCATGAAATGGCTTATTTATTTAGTAATATAGATTTGCCAGCAGCTGTACACACATTTCACAATATTGAAGTCATGATTCCATGATCGCTGCAAATGCTACATTAGGGGTGGTGACCACTGGAAAATCACTGATGCAGTAATGGAACAGCTGGAGAATGTGTGGCCACAGTGTGTGTGTTTCATTGTTGGAAAAAGTCAAAATTGTTAGGCACCAGGATATGTGAGTAGGAAGCATGAGTAATCACTTCAGTTGTTTTCAAAGAGAAACTCCTTCACCTGATGTGCTGGGACTTTATTGTGGTGAAAAAGAACCCATACAACCTTTTACAGCTGTTTTTCTCACTTTATTGGAAGGAACTTGTTCTTTATAACATCTTTCTAGCTCACTTTTGCTATTGTCACGCTCTTGGGAACGCAGAGTCTCTCTCTCTCTCTCTCTCTCTCTCTCTCTCTCTCTCTCTCTCTCTCTCCCCCCCCTCCCCCCATCTTCCCCCTCCTCCTCCCCCTCCCCCTCCTCCTCCCCCTCCCCTCCTCCTCCCCCTCCCCCTCTCTCTCTCTGTGTGTGTGTGTGTGTGTGTGTGTGTGTGTGTGTGTAGTTGCCATTTGTGTCACATACACAGTGTGTCCACATATTTCAGACCAAATAACATGCTGGGACCCTGGAAATGTAACACACTTCATACATAAACTGTAGCACCACCGGTATGTAGCTGCAGGTGAGAGGACTTTGAATCAAGACGAAGAAGAAGAAGAAGAAGAAGGAAAAAATATTCTTCGAACAGATTTGCAAGTGATACAGCACATACTGTGCACGTCATGGGTAAAAGCAGCCATACCATATTTTAAATGCTACTTCAAGTCTTGTGCTACCTCAGTGTAGCTGTAAAAAGTGTTACTGTGGAACTGTCTTAATTCGGATTAATGTAACACAACACAAGGAAATGCAATGTTTAAATTATTTCTCTATATCTAACAATTTTTAATTCAAACTGGTTTTCCTGATTTCTTAACAGAAAGCTGCTTATCTTTTGACACCTCATTTGTGTTTTAATTCCTTTGTATTTGATACTTCCCTTCCTTTTGCCTTATCACTTATCTTTTATACGCTGTTGAATTTCTCAGTGCATGTAGTTCTGCCAAAGTTCAGCAGATGTTAATGCAATTGCTTTGGATGCTGGGAGAAACTTTACTTCGTCCACATTTGTATGTGCATCCCATGCTCAGATGGCCTTGACTATGCAGTTATGTACTCATTCATTGCTCACTTCCCCGCTGCAGGATCATGGAGGCAAGTCAGCCCAAAGAAAATGTGGAAGGAAAAGTAGATTATAAAGGATATGTGCTGAAATGGTAATCATAAGAGTATAGGAAAGATTTTCATTTGTGAGTAATCAAATCGGATAGGTTATGTGTACTGTGGCATAGTTACTCAGTTCCATTACAACACGTCTGTAGAACACACTAAAGTGTAAAACCTTACCTGATTAAATGAAAGATACTATAACTACAAAGTTATGTGGTAATGTGGACCAAATATCTGTTCATTTGCATTGGTAGAGACTTTCATGCTTTGTCAGAAATTTCCAGACATTGCTTTACAATTCAAATAGGTACGTGTCTCCCAAATATTGATTGTTCTGCAGTAATGTCACACAACATTAAGACAGGTCAATAAAATTTACCCAAAAATGAGTCCAGCATTGTCCTGGCTGTAGCTGCAAATGCCCAATTGTAAGTGTGCATGCTTATGTGTGTGTGTGTTGCGGGGGGGGGGGGGGGGGGGGCAGCATGCACAGTATTGATACTTTGATGCTGTCAAAGGCACTGTCCTATTTCATGAAGTAAACAGATGATGTGGATTCATTAGAAACAAGCATTAATTGTTGAAGAAATGGACAGTAATTGTAATGATCTTTATTCAGCGCTTCAGGCTATAATTAGAACGACTGAATCATGGATAATCTTGTGAAGAAGGACATCACTGAAACAGTTCATGGTGACAACATAACGACAATGAGAGGAGTAGTGCAAGAAAACTCGTGACCGTGACCATTTAGGAGGCACTCAGAGATGCAGCTGAAACTCTTGCAGGAAATATATATCCGACTATTCAATTTGCTTTGTTGAGGGTGCATAAAATGAGAAGTCTCCGCCTAGGGCATGACGATACTGAGGTGAATTTCTCTGGATTAGTGTAAGTCTAGCCAGTATAGACATGATGCAGATGATGAACAAATTGAAAGACAGTACGATGAGCTAAAGGAAATAAGTCACATAGTTAAGGGAGATGAAAATTTGTGTGCACATGGGGAGGGGGGGGGGGGGCTGGAATTGGATTGCAAGAAAAGTAGTAGTAAAACATGAACAGGGGGAAAGAAATGAAAGAGGGAACTGGATGGTAGAATTCTGCACAGAACATAGTTTAATCATTGCTGACACATGTTTAACAGGATGGCTGGGTGTGGGTGGTGCAGCAGAAGAAAGTCGTTGTAAGGTACATGTGGTTTTACAGTCATGGGACATGGAAACTACAAGTGGCAATGGCAAGTGAGGTGAATACTCACTTACAGTGTGCCTTGTCCCCCCCCCCTCCACCTCCTCCATCCCCTCCCCCCCCTCCACCTCCTCCATCTCTGCACTGCTGTTGTGATGCGAGAAGCTAATATTCCCCGATCACATCATAGGCAGCCTGGCAGTGGTTGTTATATGTTCATACATCTGGCTCATGCTGCAGTGTCCAGTGCACAGAAGTCCTCTTTGACATCTTGGCGAAGGCAGGGATAGCTGAGTTCTCTCATTGTTCTCCTGGGATGGCAGAAAAGTGCGGAGTTGCCTGGGTGTCGATGTGCTCAGGTAACAGGCAGAGATTCGAGGCACAGATGATGTTGTAAAGTTATTTCATTGGCATGGTGCTGTCTGTCACAGACTAGGCATCACATAAGGGCCCAGATGTTCGATGATGACTAGTTAGTTCAGTTAAGTTTAAATGCTGCTGCTCCCTGCTGACTTTGCAGGCTGAGTATGTATGCCATTCTGAACAACCTGTAACAGAGCGAATGACTGGCCAGCTGTCGTAACTGGCAGCAGATTCAGCTGAATTTCTTCCTGAAGCTGGACTGGCATTGACACACATGTTCTGACAGCATGGGCTGTTGTTTCCACTAACAACACAGTTCAGTGACCACAGCTGGCTGATGGTGGCTGTGGGCTCCATCTTCTGCTCCAAGTCCTGGTTTAGTTTTAGTTCCTATAATTCCTCCCTCCTAAGAAAAAATCCATTCTCAGATTTCCTTTGAAAACTTTGCCATAACATAGGCACTAATTTATTTGCAAGTATTTACTCTTTACATTTTTAACTCCACTCGCTGTGTCACCTAGTCTTTTTTCACAATTTAAAACTGAGATAGGTGGCACAGTGGTTAGCACATTGGACTCACATTTGGGAGGACGACAGTTCAAACCCACATTTGGCCATCCTGATTTAGTTTTTTCATACTTTCCCTAAATCGCTTCAGGCAAATGCCAGGATCGTTTATTTGAAAGGGCACGGCCGACTTCCTTCCCCATGATTCCATACTGATGATCTCGCTGTGTGGTCCCCTTCTCCAACTCAGTCAGTCAATCACAATTTACACTTCTTTCAACCACGCAGCTCTTGGCTCACAGACGGAGAGCTCATTCACAATTAATTCTGCTCTTGGCCAGACTTTCTTGTTGGTGTCACTACTACTAGTTTGAACCCATAGATTTGAAGGAGGGCAGGAATGAAATTTGGGGAACTTCCTGCTTGAAGCAATAGTAAGCAAAATCATCCAGGCAGCTGAGCTTGCGGATCCTCTCCTTAGGAGTTAAAAGATGGCATTTATATTCTGTATGGTAACTTAATATGGGCCTAAAACATGATACGTGGATATGTGGCCATTTTGCATGGCTAACTTCTGATCTAGGGAGGTGATCACGGTCAGGTTTAAAGTGGTAAGTCAGGTCTTCTAAAACTAGATAAATTAATGTGTCCATGATATTTACGGTAGGTTGGTGGTCCTTGTGGTGATGGCGGGTAATCAAAAAGTTGGTCCGGAAATATCCCATCAGGAGTCGTTGACCAGTAACCCTTGACACTGTATCCAGTGTGCTGTGTGCAACTTAACGTCCTTGCTCATAACAAGTAAAAATAATAACCATCTGGTTTGCCATGGAGTATAGCCAGTGAAGAACTACACTTTGGATGAACTCTGTTTTGTCCATGATTATCTCTTCAGGACGTTATCGCCAATTTCTGGAACCAGAACGAGGTGAAACTCGCACGACCTGAGGCAGTGTGTACCTTTTGTGTAGGACAGGTAGTGATGGACCTGGTTCAACTGCACTGTAATTCCTGTGTGGGATTTTCTGGGTAATTTTACCCTTCATCTTACTGACTTAGCAAAAAGTCTGTTACCCTAACCCCTAAAGCTATAAGTTTATTCAAGCTTCAGAAAAATTCATACACATGAACTTATTCATCTATGTAGTCTCTTGAAAGGAAAATACATTTTGCCAGTGGATCAGCAGTTATTTGATTCTGTTTTCATAAAATAAACCTGGCTGTTACAGCAGCTGGTTGCACACAAATGCTTTGTTAGTGCCATCATTGTCTCAAATCTGTGTCCTATAGCTTCCTTTAGTGAGTCAAACAAATAAAAATTGTAGGGTGGTAAGTCTGAAATGCATGGAGGATGTTCTTGTGTGCTCCAGAACAATTCCTGAATTTTTTGTTGATTTTGGGCAGCTGTGTTCAGTTGAGCATTGTCATAAAGTATGGTCACATCCTGAACTGGAAAGGCACACCTTTTGTGATGATAGGCATGTTTTGCTTGGTCCAGAAGTTGGCAGTAGTATGCATCACTCACAGTACAATGTTTGTGGAGAAAATCAATGAGAACTCTGTAAAGTAAAAAGACTGTTGCAAGAACCTTCCCTGCAGAGAGGTGGTTTTTGGCAATGACTGGTGCAGATTCGTAATTTCATGCCATTCCACACTGTTGTTTTTCATGCATGGGGGAGGGGGGGGGGGAGCACTTTCAACACTCGTAAGGAGAAGGTATCTTCTGGCGAAAAACAATCTGACACAGGGATAATCCTGTGCTCTTGTAGACTTTAGAGTTGTATGTTCCTACAATATAAAAAGTGACTTGATGCACCATCCATACAGATAACAAGGGAAATAAGGTATTCTATAAATTAGTACTGTAATTTATTTCTCCATGGTAGAATAATTCTTTCCTGCTTTACTAAACTGCCTCTGTGCATACACCATGGTATGCTATTGTCTGTCTCTCTCTTGCCTTCAAATATAATGTAACGCAAAATTGTTAACACCACACAAAAATATGAAATGTTACTGATAATCTGGAAAAGTGAGTAGTGGACTAGAGATCAGCAAATGTTTTAGTTTTACAAATGGCAATTCACAATCAGGAGACCATTGAAATTTAACTCCTTCTTTCTTTTTTTCCCCCCAATAATTACGTTGAGGGGTTCTGCAGTTGTAGCAAATTTTTGAAGAAAATTGGCAAAGCCTGAATATGAGTGTAATGCCAAAAGGCATGTGACACATTGGTAATGAACAAAGGAGGTTGAGATTGCTGATTGCTGTTTTTTTTTTTTTTTTTTTCTTCTTCAATCTTCAGGTGTCACTTATAAGTGATAATACCCACTTCTAAGGCCCATAGTTGTGAAATTTTGACATTAGCTCAGATTGTGTAGGGCTTCTGGAATACTTTGCTTGGGGTAGGGATTTGAAATTGTCTTCTGGTTTAAATAATAGTTGTTGCAACAAAATCTTTATGCTGTACTGCCATATGGTAATTTCTTTTGGACAATGACAATGGTTGTAGACCAGGTGCTGTTACTAGAAATTCCCTCTTGAATTTGCTGTTTTATAAATTCCTCCATGACAGGCTGTATTTTCTGTGGGCCTCTATACGGTTCTTTGTATACGGTCAGTTTGTTGTCTGTGGGAATATAGTGTTGAGTTAGTGACACAACAGCAAATGGCCCAGGAGGATCAAACAACCATATGTACTCCTCTAACAATCTTTCCACGTCCTCCTTTGTCCATCTCTCTCTGGATGTTCTACCTTCTCCCTCATTGTGGTCAAACTGACAGACTATCAGGGTGTTGCACAAACTGACAAGGATTCCCTGTCCAATTTGTTCTCATCTAGTACTTCTAAATCAGCTATCAAAGTACCACATGATAGCTATACTTCTTCAGGGCTATCAGTACTGGCAGGCACAATTTGTTCACACACACACACACACACACACACACACACACACACACACACTCTATCTAATGTCTCATCATCAGGCAAAGGCTCACCAACACACACAGGATTCATCAGGAGATCAGGTTCTGTGTGACAAATATACCTAATTACCTCAATGAGATGACCAGATTGCGACCAAGTCAGCTAATTCTACTTATAGGACGCTTCTTCCAAGAGATGAGCTGTTAAAATGTGTTATTGTGATTAAAATGTGTTATTGTGATTAAAATGAATAAAACCAGAATACAGTAGGTTTCCTTTGAGTTACTATTGAAGAACTAATTGACTTACACGGACTACATATCCCCAGACAGACATCCAGAACAGATAACAAAAGAAAAGTAAAACAAATCAAGAAAAATTGACAGAGAGATTCACTTATTGATGCTAACAAAAGTTATTAATCAGTGATATTAAATAATCATGTCCACATACTATGGGAGTCTGGCATATGGTTCGACATTGCCTTCAGAATTGCGGGTCCTGGATCCAGTACACCACTGTGGAGTTTGTCTACTGACCAAGTGATCTGACCTCCTCCTCGGCTTCTTTATGTCTAACGTGGACTCTCGCCACATTATCAGCCAGTGGAGCTGCAACGGATACTATCTTCACATACCAGAAATGCAATATCGTGTCTTCCCCCTACTCTGCGGTCTGTCTTGTTCTTCATGAAACACATTTCCATGATGACCACTCTCCCAACGTTTTCCTGTTAGTGGGCATTCTGTCGGACCCGTGCCAGCCCCGGGGCAGCATCTGGTGGTGTCAGCACTTTGGTTCGCTCTGATTTCATTGGTGAATGGATCCTCCTACATACCAACCTGGAAGCAATAGTGGTTTGTGTGCAAACGACTCTGGCAATCACCATTTGCAATGTCTACCTCCCTCCAGGTAGGTCACTTCCTTATGTTGCACTGTGTACCTTAATCCAGTGACTCCTGCCCCCATTTCTCCTCCTTGGGGACTTCACTGTCCACTATCCACTATCCACTGTGGGGGAGTGTCACTTCAACAGGTAGGGGTATCCTAAGTCACCAACTTATCACGGACCTCGATTTTTGTCTCCTCAATGATGGTGCCCCTACCCACTTCATTGCCACTCATGGCACCTTCTCTGCTATCAATCTCACACTCTCCTCCCCTGCCCTCGTGGGTTCCCTACATTGGTCATCCCATGATGACCTTTGTGACAGTGACCACTTTTCGATGATTCTGTCATTCCCCAGGCAGGCAGGCCCCCATGTTGGACATTCCGCAGGGCCATACTCAGTGTTGCGAATGGTTCACATGGTTTAAAAGTGGCCTCACAGAAATTAAAGATGACCCTCATTCAGGATGCCCTACGATATCTACCAATGATGCTCATGCCAGGGATGTCAATGAAATTGTGTGTGCCATTCGAAGACTGATTGTCGGAGAGGTTGCAGAAGAATGTAACATTTCAGTTGGATGATCTCATGAAATACTGACACAGCATCTTGCCAAGTTTGACTTGTGACAGGCGCCTTTCAAACTAGTTCTTTGAACAGTTTACTCGTGGAGGCTGGGGTCACTCTATTGCAGATGCATCATGTTGCTGCGAAGTTTGTCCCGCGGCGACGTAATCCCTGATCTGGGCCTGTGTTGTAGGAGATGGTTTTCCGTTTGTGGGAAGAGGAGATGGTAGTTTGGATGCTTCAGGAAGCTGTGAACATTTGTAGCCTTATTGACAAGCTATTGTTGGCACCTGATTTGCAATATGTCAAAGACTTAATGTTCTACTCAATATAGAACTGAACAATAACTAACAGACATACAAAAATGAAATTTCTGTCAGTTACACATTAAACACCTGCCTTTTTATACATCTGCTGAGAACTTTGACACCTCCCTCTCGAATTGCATTGATGCAATGGTGCAAGGCATCTCTGCCATTATTCTTCATATTGCTGGCACTGCTGTCCCCCCTATCCACACGTCCCCCTTGTCATAGACCGGTATTGTGGTGGACCAAGGATGTCGCAGTCGCTGTCCAGGATATCCGACGGGTGCTGCAGCGATTTAAGCGACACCCTTCACAGACTAACCACCTCACTTTTAAGTGCCTCCATGCCAAGGCTCATTACCTTTTTGCAGAGTAAAAGTGAAAGTGGTTTTTATTTCCAGATAATATAAGTTTCTATTTTAGTTTTGGAGCAGGGACAGGTTGGTTGTGGTTGGGACTTCTTTTACAGTCTTCTTGGTCTGTGACCCCATGACCGCCGCCCTTTTTTTCCAGTTTTTAGATTTGGTCTCGACTTTTATGCATTTACTGTGTGTGTTTAATGATCATTATTTTATAATTTGACTCTCCTGCCTGGATCCATCCACTTTTAGCAGGCCCACTTTCTTCTATGACTCACTTTGGAATCGCGGGACTGATGATCTTGCCTTTTGGTCCCATAACCCCTCTCAGTTACTCAATCAATCAGTTTAAGGTAGAGCCACTTAACATTATTGTCCTATTAAGGGATTACCAAAACACTTGTGTTGCCTCCTCTACCCACACTGGGCTGCTACTGTCTCGGCTTGGTGATCCAACCCCGCCCTCACCCTAATTGTTCTTTTACTCTTCCTTCTGCACTCTCGCAAGGTCTGTTCAGCTTGTTCATCTTATGTCTGTCTGTGCTTTTCTTGCCCTGTCCATATTGATAGGCTTTCCTAGGCAATTTCTGATGGGGATACCTCTGGTAAGTGGTGGTGGAGGTGGAGAATGTATGTCCCCCCCATTGCATTCTGCTTTTGGGGGCTTTCGGCTGCTCCCTAGACAGGGCCTCTTGCCTGCTTTTGTTCCTGTTTCCCACTTTTCTTCTTTTTTGCCCCTTATTGAGCCTTCTTTGACCTTTGGTAGACCTTGGGTTTTCTTCTCCTGGGTTTTGCGCAGTAGGCCATCTTTGCTGTACAGTCATGTAGGACTGTGTACTTGAGGAAAAAAGGACAGATGACCTAATAGTTTGGTTCCTTTAATCATCCAACCAACCAACTACACACTTTACAAGTTCCTGCCTCATCATAATCGTGTTGTTTTTTGTTCTGTAAAACATCACTGCCAATTCAGTTAAACTATGTAGGCTCAGATAAAAATCATTCTTTCGCAACACAACCTAGCAATGGGATCCAAATTGTCAAAAACACTGACTATTTCTCCTGATTTGCCAGAAAATGGAGTGACCAATGCAGCTTGTGTTACTATCAAGGATAGGTGCACTAGGATGTGACTGTTCCCTCCTTTCCTCCCTTAGTTGCCCCAATTCTGTCTGTAACTGAGATACTTGATTTATCAGCTGTTGAATAGCATCCAGGGATGAAACTGAGTTCTTCACATTGCCTATTTAATACCAGCACAAGTATACAGTATATCCAAAACAAAACGAAAAGGAAGGAGAAAGGCAAGGGAAGCAACCATACAGGCCCAAGAAGTCTCTAAAATTGGCACTTATTCATTTCGTTAGGAAAGACATCTCTGCTGTAGAACCATGGAACTGGCTGCTGTCTTTTGGTTGTCCGTCATGTTCAGCAGTTGTTTTGGCACCATTTATAATGAGATCCCAGGATGGCTGGGTGTGGCCGGTGGTACTCTGCCGAAGATGGATGCAGGTGCAGCAGGAGATGGTCCCAGTAAGGTTACAATGATTTCTTTATTGCTGTTGTTTTACAATCATGGGACTTTGAAATTGCAGGTGACATTGACGAGCAAGGTGAATACTTAGTCACAGCATGCCCAAGTACAACAGCCTCTGGTTGCTTACCATGCACCCTTCTATTGCTGCATTGCGTGAAGCTCAAAATCTCCAGTCACAGTATGGATGGCTCGGCAGCGTTAGCTGTGAGTATGGATAGCTGTGTCACACTCGTTACCCAGAGCACATTGACACCTCAGAGTGGGGTTGGCTGGGTCCTTGCATTGTACTCCCGAGGCAGTGGCAAAGTGCTGAAATGCCTGGGTGCCACGTTGTCAAGGGCAGGAATTAGAGGCCCTACAGCAGTAGGTCCAGCTACATCATCACTTTAGCTCTATCCATCACAGACTTGGCATCACATAACTGCCCCACTTGTTTGATGATTATGAAGGTGTTGGTTGTGGTGGTGGTGGATCATTTGTGTTTAAATGCTACTGATCCCCTGCTGACCTTATTGTAGTGTGTGTGTGTGTGTGTGTGTGTGTGTGTGTGTGTGATGCTGAACAGTCTGTAAGAGAGGCAATGAATGGGTTGCTGTCATAATGGACAGCAGGTTGGGCTGTTGTTGTTCATGGAGCCTGGCCCAGGTGTCGGCACAAATGGCCTGATGGCACAGGCAGTTGCTTCTTCTGACCACGTAGGTCTGTGACCAATGCTGGCTGGCACTGGTTGTGGTCTGATTAGGGCTCTGTGCTCCATCTTCTGCTCCAACCTCTGCTTTTGTTTTAGTCCCTGTCACTTGGTTTTTAGAATCATGAAAGAAAGTTGTGTACGAGGTCTGTTCAAAAATTTTGGGAACATTCATATTTTCATGCTAATGGTGTGCTGGAGCAAAGTACATTTGTCATCCATGCACATGCCTGTGTTTAATGTGTAACTGCCAGAAATTTTATTGTTGTATGTCTGTTAGTTATTGTTCAGTTGTATATTGAGTAGAACATTGAGTCTCTCAGTTTGTGATTTTTGAGATGGCAGAGTTAGAGGAGCAATGCGTCTGCATTAAATTTTGCGTGAAACTCTATACAACCTCTACACACACACACACACACACACACACACACACACACACACCAAATGGGATCAGGATGCCTACAATGATGAGTGCTTAAGCCATACTCGGTGTTGTAAATGGTTCACACGGTTTAAAAGTGGCCTCAGAGAAATTAAAGATGACCCTCATTCAGGATGCCCTACGACATCTAACGATGATGTTCATGCCGGGGATGTCAGCACTGACTGCCAGATGCTACAACTCCTTCCAAAATTCAGATTACAGACAAAGCAGGTCAAACACATTCCATAAGTCGCCAGAAGTTGGACTGAAAGTCAAATTAGTGTCGCATTCAGAATCATAATCAACCCAAAATGGAGTACTGCTTAAGGTAATGGTGCTGAAGCAATTAAAGTGGGATAATACCGATACAAATATGTAGACAGCCGAAAGGACCCATTGGCAACTAACAGGAATTCATTAAGATCAGACTACAAGAAGTCAAGAAAATAAGCAGAGGCTCTGCCATTCGTTCTGTGTTGTTAAAACTCTTGTTATTTTTTATCTCAGTCATAAGACACTTTCCGCTTTTCTTGGCAAAGCTTCAGTAGCAATTGTATTGTAACTGTTGCGAGTACATAATAGTAATAACCATATGAACAGAATGGTATGGGTGTTCAGTGAATGTAGTGGTGATACACTGTCCACATGGTTTGAATAACATCAGTGGTGACACACATAATCTAGCGCCAACTACCAGAGTAAAGGTAGCTTGTGGGCATCAGCACTTCTTTTCGGCAACAACTCTGGTTAAGCTCTACTTACTTCATCCTGCTCTGTGAACCAGCATACACTACATAATCTTGTGCGACTAGGGACACCTGCCCTGCTGTACCGCCTCACATTACCCTCAAGAACAAATGGAGAATGGGACAAAAAACTCTTAACATTTAAAGGGAAACACCCATGAATCTGTTCAACCTAATATGTGCAGTACCTGTCTCATTAGCACCGAACAGGCACAGAGTACACTAATTCTGCAGATAATTCCTTAACAAATATTACTGTCTGCTATGCAAGTGAAATGACAGTCACTACTTGTTTTGTATGTTACAGGTCATTAAGAAATAAGCCCTCTGCAATCCTGCTTCCACTGTTCTGAAACATGCTGACCGTTAGTTACGTGACTATATAGGGGATACATTCTGATTCACAAATATCTGACACGAATTAAGAACATCACAAAACAATGACTAAGGAAACAACACCGTTAAAGTGTTATTACACTAATAGCAAGACAAATGTTGACAAATCAATGGCGTTGTCTCAAAAAACAATTACATAAAAAATGCCATCCAGAAAATGTTTGGCAACTGAGTGATGGTTGATAGATTTCCAGGACTAGAACTGAATTATTCTACTATGTTCGCTAGAACATGTAACTTTGATGAAATGTTTTGAACAATCTGTGCATAATAAGTGACAGTGAGTTGCTTTTTCACCTGCATTATATGTACTGTGTATTGTTACTAGCTGCACTCTAGTATCCAAGTCTAGTTGCAGAAATGCAAATAAGACTCAGTGATGCATATTTTTGGTATTCCGACCCTCGGCAGCCATGTCATTAAGACAGAATCTTTAGTCACTTCATAGCGACATGAGGAACATGTCAGCTGGTATTCTTCCTGCTGGTAGTATAACTGAACCTTGGCAACAACGCTGGATATGTTGACAACTCTTCAAACAAGAGTTACATCCTGGATAGCACAGAATCATCGTGCTAAATTACCTTTATTTATTGTTATAATTATCATTGAATAACCTGAGTGATATGCACATAGTGCTATCAATTTGTAGGTCTGAGTCCAGGAAAGTTATTCCATATGAGAACTGCAATTAAACTTACCTTTTACATTGTCATTTATCTTTCGTGGCCCCAACTGGGGCAATAAGATAGTGACTAATACTGTAGCTCTTCACTATCTCTGATGTACCCTCATTGCCTGTGAAGCGATGGCTGGTTTGGCTTGCATTTTTAGTCTCTCAGAAGGACGTATTTTTACCAGTTTTGGTACAGAGTTACAGGCAGGCAGATCTAAAATCAACAAGGAAATCTTATTCAGTTTACTTATGAACTGCAACATTTCGATACTGTTTGAGTTAGACAGGACAGTAGATAAACATAGATACATTTCGAATTCCAGTGTGAGTAATATCATGCCAATTCGGGCCTATACAGACTTGTTTGTATTGCAGGTGCCTTATCTTCTATTACAATAGGTTGCTGATAACAGCATTTTGTTTGTGTTAGAACAGTGCATAATATAATAGCATTTTCCATTATATTGCATCAGAGAGAAATTAATCATCAACAGACTATTCTCTCACATTATCTAAAACAAGTCTGACAGTTCCCAGGTAGTTTACTGTGCGCACCTGTAGAATTGTACAGGATCTGAGTTAAAGATGTCAAACCAGGTCTGAATTGCATTTTTGTCCAGAAAAGTATTTTCTTGACTTTTTTTTATAAGGAGCAAGAATGGTAAACATCGAAGGGTATAAGATCAGAATAATAGGTGTGTGGAGAACGACTTTCAAAACAAACTCTGGGATAGTTCAGTTTGTGAAATCGTCCGAGAACATGATCTCGCAGTAGCAACACACGATGCAGTTTTGTAGGTTGTTTTTATTACACTGCAACCAAAAGATTTGTTAGTCATTGGCAATAAATACCAGCTGCAACAAGCATGACCCCTTGGAGTGGTTCTGAGTATTTGTTGTTTCTTAGGGCTGAGCCATTAACTTCTTAAGAAATTAACATAAAAGGCATCATAGCACATAACTAGTAATAATATTGCAAAGGAATTTTCAATGAGGGAACTGACAACTTTCAGCCAAAAATGCAGCAATAGTTATACCTGTGACTTTTCTCACTTTCAGTTAGAGAACCCAGTACGTCTACTCCAGACTTCTGAGCCTTGCCTATTGAATGCAAATGGTCGCAGTTAACATCTGTTCTTGAAACTTCATGAATGTGGAAAATTATTGAGACAGAACAATCTTTCTTGAAACAAGAAAATCATTTTTTGATGTGTTTTCCAAAAAACACTCGCCCCACACACAATACAAAAGTTCCAAGCTGACTTTGTGACCCTCACCTCTCTACAGTATTAAACCCATGACGGGGGACCTTTTTCCACTTGCGACCGTTTAATGACACTTGAAGAATGCTTCAGCCATGCAGAATCCAATATGTAACTGCAAGATAAATACTACAATTGCAAATAAGAAAATATCAGCTGATAATACACTGATAGCACTATGCCATGCCATGTCCATGTGGTTGGCGGTTGCTGTAGGGCAAGGAAACGCTCAAGCGTTGACTGTCCTGATGTTGAAGCAGCCGTTCACTGTTTGATGAAATTGTTTCTAGAAGTTTCTGCTATTAGCAGACAAGCAAAATATGATTTTAAAAAATAAGGCATCGAGGAGTATCGAACTCACAACTTGATATCTTCATTGCACGATGTTTATCCATAGATCATGACCAGATGGAGCTCTGTAACAGCTCGTAAAGAACGACAGTACATCCTCTGTACACTTCTGCATTCTGCAGTGTTTCCAAATCGTGCCTATGGCCAGACTTACAACTCTGAAGGGTGGCCGGTTATATTGGCTGCCTTAAGTGAATGACAACAATTTGGCCTTGGTTTTGTGTCTTAACACTGTACATTGAGCAAGCAGTAAAAGGAAACCAATGCAGAATTTGGAAGGGGAATTACAAATTTGGGAGAATAAATAAAAACTGAGTTTTACTAGTGACATTTTAAGTCTTTTTGGAGACAGTTAAAACTTAGCAGGGCATTTGAATGGAATGGATGGAATCAGGTAATGGAATAAGAGGTGGAATACAAAATTTTTGGCCTGGTGCTGCCATCTGGAAAGTAGGAGTAGTAGATCTTTGCACCGCTAGGTGGCGAGAGCTGCATATCTGATGAGTCAGTGTGAGGGGGAGTGGCATTCAGGTGGGAGGACGTATTGTGTGTCCACAGTGATTTCCGTAATACTCCCCACCCAACCAAACAGTGAATTCCACCTACTACTGTGACATTTTGCGACAGCTCCATGAAAACATGCGGTGACAACAGCCCGAACTTTGGCATCAAGGGAACTGACTGTTGCATCACGATAACGCGCCCTGTCACACGTCTTTGCTCACCAGGACCTTTTTGGCAAAAAACAACATGGCGGTTATACCCCACCCACCGTACTCAACAGATCTGGCACCTTGCGACTTTGCGCTATTCCTAAAACTGAAACTCAAGTTGAAAGGCCATCGGTTTGATACCCTAGAGAGGATTCAAGAAACATCGCTGGCGGCGATAAGCATCCTCCAAGAACAGGACTTCCAGAAAATGTTTGACTAGTGGCAGAAGCGCTGGGACCAGTGTGTACGTGCAGATGGGAACTACTTCGAGGGTGATGGTGACCATTAGTCCAAAGGTGAGGTTTTCAACAGATGCAGCACCAGTCTCAAAAATTTTGGATATTTCCTCATATACTCGAATTAAATCAGGTGATGCTGAAAGAATTGGATTAGGATATGCGATACTAGAAGTAGAAGCTCAGTTGAGCTATTTGGGTAGCAAAATAACTGACAACAGCCAAAGTAGAGAGGATATAAAATGCAGACAGGCAATAGCAATAAAACCATTTCTGAAAAAGAAAAACTGATAACATCTGATATAAATATAATTGCTAGGAGGTCTTGTCTGAAGGTTGTTTTGTAGTGTAGCCTTGTGCGAAAGTAAATTGTGGATGAATAGTAGTTCACACAAGATGAAAATAGAAGCTTTTGAAATGTTGTGGAGGAGGACATTCTAGTTAGTTGGGTAGAGCATATAATTAATGGGAAGGAACCAGACTGGGAAAAAAAGAAATTTATGGCACAACTTGACTAAAACAAAGGGGTGCTTGATATGACACGACCTGAGTCATGAAGAAATAGTCAACTTGCTAATACAGGGAAGTGTAGATAGTAAAAATTCTAGAGGGAGACCTGTTCATGAATATAGTAAACAGTCTCACATCGATGTAGGCTGCAGTTATGCTGAAGTGAAGAGGCTTTCACAGGATAGACTAGCATGGAGAGCTGCATCAAACCACTATTCAGACTGAAGATCCAAAAACAGTGAAGTTCAGATGTTTTGATACGACACATGCTCAGCAAATGCAAATTGTGCTATATTTCAAAATACCAATGAAGATATCACAAGCATAGGCCAGTGTTGTAAAAATTTCATGTTATTACCTTTTAACATGAGATAATGCAGATATAAAGAGTAAGTTTCCTAAATACAGTCATCTCAAGATGAACAACCATTTTCTCAGTGTCAGGGAGGAGAAACCTGAAATTCCAGTGCTGCACTAAATAAGAGCATTTTTGTTGCTGACCAGCTGAATGCTAAAAATTATTTTATCGGAAGCAGTTTGAGACTACAGAAGCATAGTTACAGTAACAACAACAGAGCGGTGTGCCCACTAGACCTGGCCACCTGTGTCCACCTCCTGTCCGTCCCCCCCCCCCCCCCCCGCCCCCTCCCACCCTTTCAACTGGCGTGTGTTCATTCAGTGCATTCGCACAAGCACACCATGAACAAGCACAGGCATGCGCGAGCAAGTATCATCAAGAAAAATCTGTTTTCTGACCGCTATTCTACATGCAGTTTCATACATCTTCCTCTTGCCCATTCCTCCACCTATCGTATGTAGCTTTATTCCTTTCAGTTGTTGCTGTTTTCATCAGTCAGAAATCCTTGATGCAGCTCTCCTTGCAAGTGTGTCCTGTGCTGCCTCACCCTTCCATAACTACCAGAACTTACACACGTTTTAATGTACTTACTGTAGTCAAGCTGTGGTCTACCTTCGATTCAGTACCTTCTCGTTACTTATTTGATAGACACGTCTGATTTTCAACTCTCTTCTGTAACACCACATTTCAAAAATTTCTATTTTTGCCTTGTGTGAAATGCTTATCACCTACGTTTCACCTTCAGAAAAGAAATTCTAACACTGCTCATTGCTCATGAGCCAACATTTTCAGGGAGGAAATGTAGGTGGGAGTGCAGGAAGTGTACTTTTAATGATAGCTCATATTACAACCCAAATTTCTATAAATTTTTATAAGATTGTTGACGGTAGCACAATAACTCTCTGACTCTCAATTTCCCAAAAAACTGTGAGTTACTTTTTTGAATGCTTGACAAGCTACTTTCTCCAGTGGATTCAGTAGTTCCTTGAACTTTTCATCATGTGTTAGTGATCATATTTGTGGACTCACAAATATTCCTTCTTTAATTTTTGCTTCACTCGTTTTAGAAAACTTCTGTTTTATGTACAGGAAGCCAGATGCGCGTTGACCATGACTGATGAAATTCTTCATTTATCCAACAGTGGAAAATACAGGATGAAATGTAACAATATTTGAAAAGGATAGTTGTTACTCACCATATAGTGAGTTTCATTTCAATGTCTCCAGCATAGAAATTATAATTTCCTTGCCATATTTTAAGTACATTGTCCTCTGCATTTAGCAAGGCATGGATTTGCATTTTTACTCTCTGGATTTCCAGTCACCTTCCTCTCTGAGGAAATGCAGAAAATATTGAAGATTAGTTTTGGTCATCTGTCAAATAAGCTAGAAGCTTTTTTGGAAAGTTCTGGATTATGCATTTACCTATTATCTAATGGAAGCATAGTTTAATGAATTTTTGCTGAGATATATGAAGCATTAACCACAGTCTTATTAAAATGTACTGAGTACGTGTTGGAAAACATCTGCAGTACTCAAAAATAATTAAAAAAATGAGGTACAAAATCTTGTCTCTCATCATTTAACAATAAATCTTGGAATTTATGTTTGCAGAGCTATGTGCTGAATAGTGACAGTGGATCAAAGACAAAATATTTGTTCTCGTGTATAGTACGTGGTGTGTGTGTGTTATAAAATCATTTTACTAATTATTGATAAAATTATTTAAGTGGATAGATAAGAAGTGTACTAACCGAGCAATGGCAGAACACACACATAAAAGACTGTTGTGACTGGCAAGCTTTCAGAGCCATTGGCTCCTTCTTCAAGCAGTAGGGTTGAAGGGTAAGGAAGAAGGGTGAAGGAAAAGTACTGGAGAGGTCTAGGGAAAGGGGTAGATTTTGGAAAAGTCACCTAGAAGTGCGGGTCAGGGGCGACTTACCATACAGGAATAGAATGAAAGTCTTTCCTTCTCATTGTAGACTGTGTGTTAGGTTACACTGTATGTTTTGATTTTGACAATCTGTTTAATGTTTTTTAAGCAGAAATATGTCAGACAAGTGATCTTCGGGTTCCCTCCAAATCATAGGGATAGCGAATGGCATGTAGCGTGAGCCATTCTTGCTTGGAGTGAGAAGCCTATAACATGATAACAGATGTGCGTTCCTCTACTTTAGAAATGTTTCGCCTCTGGGACCTGAGCATCACTTAACCACTTGCATAACCCCCCTCACAACTGGCTCACCGCTCTTTGATGGGTTTCTGCTTGGCTACCACAGAGCCCCAGCCTTTGCAGTGCATTTTCCCTTTCAGTGCAGCATATGTATCATCCTGCTGTTCTTTTTCCCCTCCCTTGAGGAAAATGTCTGGGTCTGGGATGTTTTTGTAAAATTGTTCTGAAGTTTTAGTTGCCTGACATGAGAACAACCCTTCATCTGTTTTTTTCTTTCCTTCCATGTTCTCCATCTTCTACCCTTCCTCCACCTTGACATTTGAGGTTCCTTTTTTTCCTTTTTGTTTCTTCTTCCTCCCTGTGCACTCCTGTGAACTGGCCCACATGTTTGACACATAATAGGGGACTGGGTAAGGCATAATTACCAGTCCCTGTTCTACAAGTAGAGTGTGTGTACCCCTTGGTACAGGCCAGGCCCAGGGAAGGGTGACTGCCCCTGAGCTGAGACCTTCCCAAATTGCCAGTTGGTCTCTCTGTCAGGAGTTCGGTAAGTGTGACCTGAGGTGTGAACAATCACTTAAATCGGGTGAAGCTTCCTTCTGAGGGGACCCAGGACAGAAGGAGCACGCCATTAGAGACACTGGCAGTCATGGGGGATTTTTTCGCAATAAGCCAATCACCATCTCAATCTACGTCTACTAAATGTAAATGGAATGAGGCTAAAGATTCAAAGACTCTCCCAGCTACACTTCAGTTCCTTGTGATATCACACACATTATTCAGAAAGGTGTTGGTGCAGTTACAGGCCCTGTGAAATCCTGCTCTTGTTTATACAGTAGGACTTTGCTTCTGGAGACCAGTTGTGATTTTCAAGCCCAACAGCTGCTTACAGGTTCCCTTCTCCACAGGTATCCTGTCCGTATCGAGGCCCATCAAATGCTGAATTCTTCGCTTCGTGTTATTTACATTCCACGCTGCTTGATGGTCTAACTGAAGGAAAAATTCAAACTTATCTCCCCCATCAGGGTGTCACTGTAGTCCATCGGGTAGTGAAAATGTTGATGCAATCTTAGTGTCCACATGCTCTGTTCCTCACATTTGATCGAGTAGTACTTCCATCGTAGATCAAAGCAGTCTATGAAGCCGACTGATCATACATTCCCAACCTGATGTGTTGCTAACAATGTCAATGTTACAACCATACTCACGTGTTTTGTGAAAACACAGCCAAACATGTTACTTGAGGTAGGTACGCTCACTGGGGCGATTGCGTGCCTCACCCTCCCTGCTGTATCAATTGTCACGGTGACCATGCTGCCTCATCCTGTGAATGTCACATGCATATAGATGAGCGGACCATTCAGGAGATGGAGGTGAAGGAAAAAATAACTTACCCTGTCACTCGCAAGTTGTTGGCTAGTTGGAAACCCTGCATCTTACCATCCAGCACTTACAGCATTGTTCTTGCTATGCCTCACTTCACAAAGGACATGGCCATGTAGATTTGCGACCTCCAATTCAGCACTGTAGTTGTAAAATTGCACAGTATCATGGTAGCATCCCAGTCCCATTCTCCTCCAGCTGTGCAACAAGCCATCAAATCTTTGCCTCAGGTGGCAAAATCATTTGCTACACAACAGGCAGGCCGGAAAGGACAAACGGAAGACACCTGTGAAGACTTTTTATGTCCCCCGAGCCAACAAATACCTGAGTCTTCATTTGCCAGCCACAAAGGCTCTAAGAAGTCAAACAAAGTCAAATGGTCTTCTCCTTCCCCAACTCAGAGACCCTTTTCAGTGGTGTTGCTGCATGATACTCTCACCCGGAGGACCTCTGTTTCACCAGTGCGCATTGCCTATCATTTTTCTGCACTGGAATCTGCAGGTCGACCCAGTGAGAATGCCAATGCCTCTGTAGATCTCGTGAAGCAGGGTCTTCCACCCTCTACACCCTTTGTAGATCTCGTGAAGCAGGGTCTTCCACCTTCTACACCATGTAGCAATGAGTCTTCGAAGGCTGGCACTCAGCAGCCACTGAGGTGACTGCCCTTGGTTTGTTCCTTTCTCCTCAGTCCTTGTTATCACTCTTCTCCAAGGAAACGTTCGTGGCATTAGATACAACAGGGAGGAATTATGGCTGCTCTTGAAACTGCAGCATCAACTTGTTCTCTGCCTCCAAGAAACAAAATTGTGTTGTCTTGACTGCTTTGACATGCCACATTTTCTTCCTGTCTGCTTTCGCCTACCCATGGGGATGGCATTACATCTCATGGGGAAGTCATGCTGCTCATCCCACTTTGACTTACCCCTGAGGATGGCATACCATCTCATGCAGGATGACATTCAGAGCCAAACCATCTCACTGAACACTTGGCTGTAATCTTTTGCAGTACGCATTATCCTTCCTCGCTTCACTTTCTCTTTGCGACGTCTACATCCCTCCGTCATTTGACTTTAATGCACACCATTCACTTTGGGGTTCTTCCGAAACCTGTCAGAGAGGAGCCCTCATGGGTGATCTTCTCCGTACTGCACTGCCCAGCTTGCCTGTCATCTAGGGTGGTCTGTTCTCTCTTACACCCCACCTATGTGTAAATCGAATTGGCAGCTTTCTAAGGTCGACTGGCGGCTTTACTCCTCCCTGGTGACTTCAAACAAACATCATTTCCCCATCGGTGATGACAAACCTGACAAACATTATCCTTACTGCTGCAGAATGTTCCATACCTCGCACTTCATCTTTATCATGCTACATTCCAGACCCCTTGTGGACTGAGGCATGCCGCCATGCGATTCACATGCAGATACCTGCTCTCTGCAGTTGTAACTGTCTTCCTGCTATGGAAAACTGTGTTCGTTATAAACAGTTGCGTCCACAGTGTCATTGCATTCTTTGCGAAGCCCCAGGACCGAACGATGTTCACATTCATATGTTGCAGCACCTTTCTCTTGCAGGCAAGCACTTTCTCCTTCATACATACAATCGCATTTGGGCAGATGGCACGTTTTTCAGGCGCTGGCATGAAGCCGCTGTCATACCCATGCCTAGCCCCAGTAAGAACAAACATCCTTCCTTTTAGATACCGCCCAGTTTCTCTACCACCTGTGTTTGCAAGGTGATGGAACATATGATTCATGGTTGGTTGCTATGGGAGCTCGAATCTCGCAGTCTACTAACCACTGCTCAATAAGAATTTTGAGCATGCCGTTCTGAAGTTCCAATCACGTCACCTTGTCAACTCATGTCATGAATGGCTTTCTGTGGAAATATGAGACTTTGGCCATGTCTTTTGATTTGGAGAAAGCCTACTACACCTGCTGGAGGACTGGTATCTCCTCTACTCTATACAGGTGGGGCTTCCAAGGCCGCTTCACCTGTTTCCTTCAGGAATTTTTAAAAGACTGAGTTTTCAAGGTTCATGTCGGTTCAGCCTTGACGGCCACCTTCATCCTGGAGAACACGTTGCCTCAAGGTTCCATCCTGAGTATCGTCCTCTTTGCCATTAACCCTATTTTGTTCTGTCTCCTGCCAGGTATCTCCGGCAGCCTTTTCGTTGACAACTTTGCGATGTATTGCAGTTCTCCATGGACTTGTGCCCTCCAGTGTTGCCTTCAGCAATGTCTTAGTCATCTTTACTGGAGTAATATCGACAGTAGCTTTCATTTTTCCACTGACAGAACCGTTTGTATGAATTTCTGGAGGCGCAGTGGGTTTCTTCCACTGTCTTTATATCTTGGGCCTGTTGCTGATCCATTCACAAAAACTCTGAAATTCATGGGGCTTATACTTGATTGATAACTTTCTTGGTCCTCCCATGTATCTTACCTGGTTGCACGCTGTACCCGTCTCTGTGTCCTATGTCCTAAGTGCTACTTCCTGGGAAGCGGATCAGACCACCCTCATTTGTACCAATCCCTTGTCTGTTCGAAACTAGGCTATGTGTGTTCTGTATATTCATCTGCATGTCTTCCCATCTTATGCTGTCTCAATGCAATCCACCATCATGGAATATGTTTGGCCAGTGGCGCCTTTTAGGCTATGCGCAAATTGAGACGCATGTAGCACGTGTGACGTGACACGACACTACAGTGTGATGCACACGTTCCACATGAGTCGTGCGGGCCCAACGCATATTGAGACGCATACACATAATTTGCACTGGCCAATTGGCGACACTCTGCGCTGACAGAAATGAAGCGCACGCATACTGTAATCTTTCTCAAACGATTTTACAGAAACTATTCAGTAAAAATATTTCATTTTTACCTTACTTGTCGCATTATATGTCAGCTTTGTGGCCATAATCTCGTTAATGGTTATACTTTCTGTGGCACACACATTTTAGTAAGACGCTACACAAAATTCGAAAAGTTTACAATGAAAAATAGGGGGCATTATAATTTTGCGTTTGGTGCATGTTACACCATGTGTTGCTGCGTATTAAGTTTAGCTAACATGTTGAATTTTTCTTTAGGCTTGGGAGGAAGTCTCTATCTGCCTCCTTTATCGAGAAAATGAATCCTATGTAGCGCGCTCACTCCCGGTCTGACGCCCGCGAGAATGAAGTATTCACATTCTCTCTCATATCTCCTAAACAGCTGGAGACATCGAAACGAGAGTTGGGCGTATGATAGCACACAAGGATGAGGGTATTTTACCAATTTGTAAACACACACAACTTCCTTATATAGGGCGATATACCAGTAGTTATACTTCCCTTTTTAGTTTTTTCGCTCCAGTCACTGATGGACAGCTAGTAAAACAAGAGTTTCCTAGTATGAAAATAAACATGAAATTTCTTCTCTTATATTACTGCAAACCGACAGTATGAGCTTTTTCGTAAGCTATTGAGCTCTTTGATTGCCAGTTACTCATTTAATGAGGCACTCTTTTCAGAATTCTGTCACAACAGCTGCTGTGAGATGAGTTTGTGCAGATTACACTGTGTTTCGACAAAGAAAGTACAATTAAACCTGTCAGCAATAGAAATGTGGCTGTTACTTATAAATGGTGATGCTCCTTTGAGTGAGAAAAGGTTAACAATACACACAAAAATAAATTGCCGATTCTGTTGGAATTTTAGTTTAGTCCCCATAACCCATTGTATTTTTAACACTGAACGACTGGAATGGAAACTTACCAAAGGATTTTATTCCTTCTCGTGATCTCAGCAGGCTTGCCAAACTGACAATGTGTGATTTTCGACTAAAATAGTTGTGACTGAGAAAAATAAACAATTGATCTGTCACACAACACAATGGTCAGTGCATTGTCGGCAGCTGAGCATAATGAGCACGAAAGGAATGCGAAAGCTAGCCGTGTGTGCTTTGTGAGCGGGAGTTCAAAGAACAGTGTCTTTGTCAGCAATGCATTTCAACAAATTAAATATATCTAATTACCACACTCTTTCAGGATACTCCTACTTTCGTAATAATACAGACCTTTTTTTTTTTTTGGTAGCCTGTTGCATAGTTAGTTTATTAATGCTGTTAATGTGTATGCAACAATTTAAATGCTTTTTCTCAACACGGTGAGCCAATTAAAGCATTGTTATTTGTGACTGCTTTTCGACTCTTTCTAGCTTGCAGTGGAAATGTAATGTCCATATGTAGATAGTATAATGTCTCTTATTACATCCATATCCAAGTGCTTCTTTCCTTGGACGCTTTTTACTAGATGCACAAATGGGTCATATCTTCGAAATTACGCCTTTTCGACCTTTTTGCAACAGGTCATAGAGATACGTCAGCATAACAGGCGGCAAGTAGATAACCTTGTTTGACTTTCCTGCCTTGCTTTTAAATCACGTGATTTTATAATATACCTTACTTCCTTATTCACTACGTCCACGATGAATCGTCTGTCCCTTCTTCCCTTCATACGATCTGGAAACATTGTGAAGGCAGAAGCTGGAATCCCGGTGGCTAATGGCTCACCGGTTTTTGAACTATGCATTGTTGTTGACAAAAGAACAAACAAAACAAAAGAACTGTACAGATATATGTAACTGAAAACTATTATGTATTAATGAAAAGAAATGGAGCGCTTAAAAGGTGAAAATGAAACACAGTATACAGTAAGGCCGTATCTTTCGGATGGGGAATACTTCCACTGCCAATATGCGCCGTGCCGAAGTGAACATCGGCAGCACTGCCTTCCCGCTTTCCGCCTCGCCCCTCACATAGTACTCACGTAGCACGAGAAACTGTGCCACAACCTCAATGCCTCGCGTAGCATGAGAAACTGTGCCACAACCTCAATGCGTGACCTAGCGCAGGTGCGTTTTGTGTCCCAGTCCCGTCGCATCTTACGCGGTCCCATTTGAACCAGTGAAGTTACAAAAATGCTCACTGCCCTGCATCACGCCAGAAGCGCTATATGCGTCTCAATTTTCTCCTAGCCGTACACTAGCCCGGTTGAAACTGTCTATGCAGAAGCTGCCGAACTACCACTGTCATACCAGAGTGATGTTCCCCTCAGCAGATAAGCTCGCAATTTCTCTGCCATGCTTAGCTGTCCATCCTATGCCTCCCTTTTTGATGACTCCTTGACCACCTGTGTGGGGAGCATTGCTCTTCTGTTACCTCTGGAGTTCGCTTTCGGCTCCTACTCTGTCAACTTAACTTCACGTGTCCAGACACTTTCCTGATGGATGTGAACCCGTCATCACTTTGGCTTCATGCAGCGGCCCATGTTCGTTTTGGAATTCATTCGCTTCTTAAGAAACTATTCCAGATTTGATCTATCGCAGTAAGTTTCTCGAACTTTGCACACAGCACCTTCGTGTACACTGATAGCCATAAGATCAACTGTGGTGCCAGGTGTGCCTTCATCATTGGCACTGACCATTTTCGGTGTCGACTTCCAGAACATTGCTCAATATTTACAGCAGAACTCTTCGTTCTGTATCGGGTCACCCAATGCACCTGTCAATACAGGCTTTCTAATTGTGTCATATGATCTGATTCTGTTGATGCCCTCCAGAGCTTCTGTGTGCTGTACACAGTTCATCCCTTAGTACAATAATTCCAAGAAAGCTTCTACTTGCTCGCTGTTGAGGGAGCCATGTGATGTCCATGTGGGTTCCTGGTCACGTCAGTCTGACGGGAAGTGAGGCCGCCAAGGGTGCAGTCCTTCTACTCAGTCCATTAGCTCTTCTATCCGTTTGGATGATCTTCGTGGTGCTGTTTGTCAGCAGGTCGTGTCACTTCAGCATCACCACTGGTCTTGTCATCATAGAAAAAAGCTCTGAAGGGTTAAACTTCTCCCAGTTACTTGGCCTACCTCATCTCGGCCCCCTAGCCATGAGAAGATCATTTTAGCTAGGCTGCGTATTGGGCATTGTCATTTTAGTCATCACCATTTGTTAAGTGGTGATCCCCCATCACTTTGTGCTCATTGTTGTCAGCCTCTAGTGGTTTGCTATCTCCTGACTGAATGCCCTTTTTTTAACCACTTACACTCTAATGTATGTTTGCCATCTCAGTTATCAGCTGTTTTAGCGAACGATGCGTAGGCTGTTTACTTTTTATACATCGTAGCAGTGTGGCGATAGACATTTAATGTTTGGTTCAGGATCTGCACTGTCTCTATCACCTATTTTCTGGACAATTCCCCCTGCGGAAGTCGTTGTTCCTAGCTCACTTTCCTTCCATAGTTGGCTTAATGTATAGTCGATTTTAAGTTGTTTTACTTCTTGATAATCTTAGGTTATGATGTGGTCACTTATGACTGTTGTTTTGCACCCTAAATCAACATAATAAAACCAATGTTCTGAGAATGATTTGAACAGATCCAGGAATTTTGTAACTAATGACTAACCAAAAGAATTAAATTTGTGTATACATTACATACAACAATTCAGACCCACAAATCACTCACAATGATGTTTTTGATGGTTCACTGCTATCTCACAACTATCATCGTTGTGATGAACGTATCCTACACCAGATCATGTTTGTTCATGCATGTGGGTAACATTTGAGTTAGCTCATTCTGTTCCATCGTCTTTACAATGCTCTAGGTGGTTTTACTTGACTGGACAAATGGGGAAAAAACATACATTTTAAAGAAAAAAGTTGAAACTGAAATAAAAATAGCTGTGGATGGTGGAAAAATTCTGAATACATATTTGAAAACATGATAAAAAATTGCATTACATACAACTATTGGTACAACCAAGGCAAAAATCATGTTGACCAGTGTAATTGTTCTTTGTTTTTTGTTTATTGAAATAAATTCAATTTTTCCTGTTACTCGTTACATCCTCTCCATTTCAGCATTTGTCAGAGATTTCTTAATATATCATACAGTTTACTAGTAACACAGTTGACCAGTTCTTAGGAATGCCTCCAGTACATGTAGCAGTTCCATTCTATAAGATTCTATTGCCTCTTTTACTATTTCTGTTTGTAGATGGGTGTAGTGTTGTCTGCATCTACATCTATGTTCTACAAGCCACATTATGGCGTGTTACTGTGGTACCACTGTCACTTCCCGCTTTTCCTGTTCCTGTCGCGAATAGTGTGTGGGAAGAACAATTGATGGGAAGCCTCTATGTGAGCCTGAATATCTCTCTAATTTTACCTTCATGGTGAGATATAAGTGGAATGAAGCAGTATATTGATTGACTTTCCTAGGGATGTACAATCTCTTAACTTTAACAATAAATGACACAGTAGTTCAGAATGCCTCTCTTGCAGCAACTGCTACTAGAGTTGGCTAAGCATCTAAATGAATATGTAATACAACACGCTGCTCTTCTTCCTATCTTCTCTATTTCCTCTATCAATCCTATCTTATACAGATCCCAGACTAATGAATGGTATGAGGAATTATAAGCAGCAGCTTCCAATGAATCTGCCTTACATGTTTATGTGGTGATCCCACCTTAAACTGCTATGTACACAGATTCCCACGTTTTACGGTTGTGACTGCTCCCATTGGTAGTTTCCAATCCTGTAATCATATATTAATGGTCCTCTCTGCTTAGTTCGCACAATTCACTGCCTTTGTTTATGTTGAGAATCAATTCCCAATCCCTGCACCTAGTGTGGATCATTTACAGGGCTTCCTGCATTTCGCTAAAATTTTGTAGCATTGCAACTTACATGTATACAACAGCATTGGGGTATATCCAAAGTTACTTTCATGTCTTACATATTTCTCTGTGTTAAGAATGACATGCTGTGTTCTGTTTGCTAGAAACTCTGCAGTCCAGTCACCAGTCACGAAGCTGGTCTGATACTCCATACAGTTGTATTTTATTAATTAGGCAGCAGTGTGGAACTGTATCAAACAGCTTCTGGAAGTCAAAGAACAGGCATTAACCTTTTCACCAGTATCTACTGCTTTCTGAGTCCTGTGGATGAACAGAGCGAGTTATGTTTCACATTATCATTTTTGCAGGACCCATGTTGATTATACAGAGGAGATTTTCGGTCTCCAGAAATGTCGTAATATGGAGTCATAAAATATTTTCCAAAATTTTACAACAGACGGACATAAGGGATACAGTCCTATTATTTTGTGCATCTGTTTGAAGACCCTTCCCACAGGAATGACTTTTTTTCTCTCCCCAATCATATGGAACACATTGCTCCTCCCCAGTGACCTATGGAATGTTGCTGCTGGAAGAGGAGCAAGTTATTTTTTGTACTCTATGTAGAACTGTATTCTTATTCCATCAGGTCCAGTTGATCTGTTGATCAATTTCAGTTGCTCTTCTAACCCTTGGTCACTTATTTTGATAAGTCATTTTGACCCTCATGCCCAGTTGTTTATTTGTTCATTACTTTGTAAAATGATTGCTCTCTGGCCAAATGATTAGCATCATTACCTTAGGTGCAGCAGGACTTGGGTCCGATTCCCAATAGATTTTTCTGAGGTAGTAAAGTGTTGAAACGGGTCCACTCAGCCTTGTGAGGCCAAATGGGGAGCTGCTTGAATAAAGTAGTAGTGGCATCATCAGGATTCGAATATAATAAATTCCCTAGAGATCAAAAAGTCCAGTTGCCCTTTTCTCACATGATATACTGCTCACTATGAATGAAGGGCAGCAGACAGATTCCATATTTCTCAATTTCCATAAAGCATTTGTCACAGCACCCCTCTACAGACTGGTAACAGAGGTACAGTCATACTGAATAGTTACCAGATATATGAATAGCTTGAAGACTTCTTAACTGCCAGAACCCAGTGTGTTGTCTTTGACAGTGAGTATTCGTCAGAGACAAGGATTGTCAGAAGTGTCCCAGGGAAATGTGATAGGACTGCTATTTTTTCTATATACATAAATGACCTGGTGGGAAGCAATCTGTGGTAGTTCACTCAAGATGCTATGGTGTGCACGGAGGTGTCGAAGATGAGTGACTGTAGGAGGGTAAAAGATGACTTAGGCAAAAATTCTAGTTGGTATGATGAATGGCAACTAGCTATAAATGTAGGTAGATATAAGTTCGTGTGGATGAGTAGGTAAAACAAATCTATAATATCTGGATGCAGCATTAGTAATGTCCTGCTTGATACAGTCACATCATTTAAATACCTGGTTGTAACATTGCAATGGAACGAGCATGTGAGGATTGTGGTTGGGAAAGCAAATGGTCAGCTTTGGTTTATTGAGACAATTTTAGGAAAATGCGTTTCATCTGTAAAGGAGACCACATATAGGATGCTAGTGTGATATATTCTTGAGTATTTCTTGAGTGTTTGGGATTCTTACCAGGTCGGATTAAAAGAAAACATCCAAGCAATTCAGAAGCAGGCTAACAACAAGCAAGTGTTACAGAGATGCTTCGGGAATTCAAATAGGAATCCCTGGAGGAAAGGTGATGTTCTTTTTGAGGAACACTATTGAAACAATAAAGACAACCGACATTTGACACTGACTACCGAACGATGCTACTGTTGCCAACATACATTTCTCATAAGGACCATGACAATAAGATATGAACAATCAGAGCTTATATGTAGCCATACAGACCATCATTTTTCCCTCGCCGAATCTGCGAGTGGAACAGGAAAGGAAATGACTTGTAATGGTACAGGGTACCCTCTAACACACACTGTACAACAGCGTGTATGTAGATGTGGATTCATGTACTGGTAATAACAGCTGGAAGGACTAGCAAAATTTTGATTCCATTTCCAGGATCATAGATCATTCCTCACACTGCCTTGTAGGCAGCAGACAGCTAGTCAGAACAGACTTTAGGGCCTGATATGAGAGTGGTGGATTTTACATTGTCAGAGACTTCTCCATATAGTCTGTTGACAGTCCCCCCCCCCCCCCCCCCCCCCCCGCCGCCCCCCCCCCCTCCTCCTCCTCCTCCTCCTCCTCCTCCTCCTATGCCCCTAAGAGTCATGTCTAATATATTTAACATCCTTTATTTATTTAGAATTCCCTCTTTAATTCTTTTTTGATCCCATGCTTTTGCACTTTTTCCTTCAATAGAAGATTTTTTTTCCAAGATTAGTTCTTGCTCCTTGAACTTTTTTCTTAATGTTTAATGTTGTAAAATAACCTTTATATTGTTCAGAACTTTACTGCCGTTCAGCCAGTTTATTTTATTTTATTTTTTTTAATTTTTACCTCATCTCATTTTCCTCATACTACTAGTATTAGTGAGTGAATTCACTATATTTATGTTATGTCGTGCTTCTGGGTGTTCTGCCAAGATGCTGTTCCCATTTTATGCACAGTATTTTGATGACCAACTCAGCCATCTTTTTCAAGTGCTAACTCAACAGAGCAACTGGAAGCACACCAAAAAAATAATCATGCCAAGAAACTTGAGAGAGCATCTGATGCTATGATGCTGATATATATATATATATATATATATATATATATATATATATATATATATAAAATAGAGGGAAACATTCCACGTCGGAAAAATTATATATAAAAACAAAGATGAGGTGACTTACCGAACGAAAGCGCTGGCAGGTCGATAGACACACAAACATACACACAAAATTCAAGCTTTCGCAACAAACTGTTGCCTCATCAGGAAAGAGGGAAGGAGAGGGAAAGACGGAAGGAAGTGGGTTTTAAGGGTGAGGGTAAGGAGTCATTCCAATCCCGGGAGCGGAAAGACTTACCTTAGGGGGAAAAAAGGACAGGTATACACTCGCGCGCGCACACACACACATCCATCCACACATACAGACACAAGCAGACATATTTAAAGACAAAGAGTATGGGTAGAGATGTCAGTCGAGGCAGAAGTGTAGAGGCAAAGAAGTTGTTGAAAGACAGGTGAGGTATGAGTGGCGGCAACTTGAAATTAGCGGAGATTGAGGCCTGGAGGATAACGAGAAGAGAGGATATACTGAAGGGCAAGTTCCCATCTCCGGAGTTCGGATAGGTTGGTGTTGGTGGGAAGTATCCAGATAACCCGGACGGTGTAACACTGTGCCAAGATGTGCTGGCTGTGCACCAAGGCATGTTTAGCCACAGGGTGATCCTCATTACCAACAAACACTGTCTGCCTGTGTCCATTCATGCGAATGGACAGTTTGTTGCTGGTCATTCCCACATAGAATGCATCACAGTGTAGGCAGGTCAGTTGGTAATCTGTTACCCCCGGAAACCATCCTTGTAACCATTGATGCCACGTCCTTATACACAAATATTCCGCACGTCCAGGGCCTCGCTGCGATGGAGAATTTCCTTTCACGCCGATCACCTGCCACCCTACCTAAAACCTCTTTCCTCATTACCTTAGCCAGCTTCATCCTGACCCACAACTTCTTCACTTTTGAAGGCCAGACATACCAACAATTAAAGGGAACAGCCATGGGTACCAGGATGGCCCCCTTGTACGCCAACCTCAACTCCTTTGGTTCCATCAGATTCACCTGGTCCTACTCCAGATCCCATGTCACTTTCCTTGACGTTGACCTCCACCTGTCCAATGGCCAACTTCACACGTCCGTCCGCATCAAACCCACCAACAAGCAACAGTACCTCCATTATGACAGCTGCCACCCATTCCACATCAAACGGTCCCTTCCCTACAGCCTAGGTCTTCATGGCAAACGAATCTGCTCCAGTCCGGAATCCCTGAATCATTACACCAACAACCTGACAACAGCTTTCGCATCCCGCAACTACCCTCCCGACCTGGTACAGAAGCAAATAACCAGAGCCACTTCCTCATCCCCTCAAACCCAGAATCCCCCACAGAAGAACCACAAAAGTGCCCCACTTGTGACAGGATACTTTCTGGGACTGGACCAGACTCTGAATGTGGCTCTCCAGCAGGGATATGACTTCCTCAAATCCTGCCCTGAAATGAGATCCATCCTTCATGAAATCCTCCCCACTCTGCCAAGAGTGTCTTTCCGCCGTCCACCTAACCTTCGTAACCTGTTAGTTCATCCCTATGAAATCCCCAAACCACCTTCCCTACCCTCTGGCTCCTATCCTTGTAACCGCCCCCGATGCAAAACCTGTCCCATGCACCCTCCCACCACCACCTACTCCAGTCCTGTAACCCGGAAGGTGTACACGATCAGAGGCAGAGCCACGTGTGAAAGCACCCACGTGATTTACCAACTGACCTGCCTACACTGTGATGCATTCTATGTGGGAATGACCAGCAACAAACTGTCCATTCGCATGAATGGACACAGGCAGACAGTGTTTGTTGGTAATGAGGATCACCCTGTGGCTAAACATGCCTTGGTGCACAGCCAGCACATCTTGGCACAGTGTTACACCATCCGGGTTATCTGGATACTTCCCACCAACACCAACCTATCCGAACTCCGGAGATGGGAACTTGCCCTTCAGTATACCCTCTCTTCTCGTCATCCGCCAGGCCTCAATCTCTGCTAATTTCAAGTTGCCGCCACTCATACCTCACCTGTCTTTCAACAACTTCTTTGCCTCTACACTTCTGCCTCGACTGACATCTCTGCCCAAACTCTTTGTCTTTAAATATGTCTGCTTGTGTCTGTATGTGTGGATGGATATGTGCGTGTGTGCGAGTGTATACCTGTCCTTTTTTCCCCCTAAGGTAAGTCTTTCCGCTCCCGGGATTGGAATGACTCCTTACCCTCTCCCATAAAACCCACTTCCTTTCGTCTTCCCCTCTCCTTCCCTCTTTCCTGATGAGGCAACAGTTTGTTGCGAAAGCTTGAATTTTGTGTGTATGTTTGTGTTTGTTTGTGTGTCTGTCGACCTGCCAACACTTTCATTTGGTAAGTCACATCATCTTTGTTTTTAGATATATTTTTCCTACGTGGAATGTTTCCCTCCATTATAATTATATATATATAGCTTCATTCTTGGCATTATTTAATTTATATTGGTGGATTGTGACTTCTGTTTGGGGATATTTTGTATAAAAGACTTGTTTTCCTCAGTTTTTATTGGTCTGGGAGGAAATAAAAATTTAGAATTTGCTAATTAATTGGTCAGTATATGCTACCCCTCATAATAATTCTCTTATTTTTGTCTTTGTCAGGTGTTTAATTATATTATAACCTTTTACTTTATTTTCTGAATGTGTTTGTCTGGATTGTAACCATGTAAGGGAAGTGAAAAATGGATGTTAAACAGTTTAGACAAAAAGAGAATAGGAACTTCCAAAATGTGGTGCTATGGAAGAAGGTTGAAGATCAGATGAGTAGATCAGGTAACTAATGAGAAAGTACTGAATAGAATTGGGGAGACAAACTTGTGGCACAACTTGAGCAAAAGAAGGGATTGGTTGATAGGATACATCCTGAGACATCAAGGGATCATTGACTTCCTATTGGAGGAAAGAGCAGGAGGTAAAAATCATAGAGACCAAGAGATGACTCTACTAAGCAGATTCAGAAGTATTCAGGATTCAACATTTACTCTGAGATGTAGTAGTTCACACGGAGTAGCATGGAGAGCTGCAGGAAACCAGTCTTTATACTGTAGACCACAAAAACAACAACCACTTTTTATTGATTTTTGATGCAATGTATCTTGCTGCCAAATGTGTTTGTGTTAGTTTATGTCGAAAAAAGTGGTTCAAAACTATTGTATAGATAAAAAATATACACACTAAGCAGGAGCAGGAGAACACAAGTATAAAGGTATTTAAATTTGCAAGCTTTTGGAGCCAGTGGCTCCTCCTCCTGGCTGGACAGTTGAAGGAGAAGGAAGAGGGGTAAAGGAAAAGGACTGGTTTTGATTTAGGAAATAGGGAGAGTTCGGAGAAGTTGCCCAGAATCCTGGCTCACAGGAGATTCACCGGACAAGATGAGAAAGAAAGCCAGATTGCTGGGGACTGCTGTGGACGAGATTTGAAACCTGAGAGCTTAAAGGTAGAAGATAGAGTAATACAAAAGAAAGAGATTACTGCCAAAACACTGTGCACGAGTTAATAAGAGTGGAAATATAAGTGCACAGTATGTGGTGGAGGGGGGGAGGGGGGTCAGAAAATGGAAGATATAGGAAACTAAGAGGGAATAAAGAAAGGAATAGTTTCTGTGTAGAAATGCTAAGGCTGGAGAAATTGAAGTAAATTAAATCAAAATGGATGACGAGAAACAAGGACATGTTGTAACGCCAGTTCCCACCTGCAGAATTATGAGAAACTGGTGTCTGGGGAACAATCCAGATGGCACGTTTGTTGAAACACGCACTAAGGTCACGACTGACATGTTGTATTGCATGCATAGGATACTGTGTTTTGCCAGTATACACCTTCTGCCTATACCCATTTATCCTAACTGATAACTGGGTGGTAGTCATGCTGATGGAAAAGGCTGAACAGTGTTTACGAAACAGCTGGTATATGATGTGTTGTTTTACAGGTGGCTCTCTCTTTGATAGTATGTGTTTTTCCAGTTACAGGGTTGGTGTACGAGGGTGCATAGGACAAGTCTTACAGCAGGGACAGGCACAGAGCTAGGAAACTTACATTAGGGAAAAGGGTACAGAAGGAGCATAGGGTCTGTCAATGATATTTCGGAGACTGGGAGAGTGATGAAAAGCTGTTCTAGGTGTGGTTGGCAAAATATCAGACAGAATGGGTCTCATTTCAGGACATGATTTTCGGAAGTCGCAGCCTTGATGAAGTAGCTAATGTATTGAAGACCAGGATAATACTGAGTGACAAGAAGTGTACTCATATGTTGTTTTTTTTTTGGCAGGTTCAGCTGTATCAGGATTGGATGTGATGGTCTGGGAAATCTGCTTTTGAACTAGGCTAGTCGGATAATAGTGTCCAGTGAAGGCTGAGGTGAGAATGTTTGTGTATTGCTTTTGAGAGACTGCATCTGAACAAATACATTTGCCTTGAATGCCAAGGCTGTATGGGAGGGAATGTTTACATGGAAAGGAGGCAGCTGTCAAGATGTAAGTACTGTTGTTTGTTGTGAACAGAAGTGTGTAGCTGACCTTCAGGGATAATGAGATCAATGTTAAGGAAAGTTGCATGGGATTCAGAATAGGATCATGTGAAATTTAATTGGGAGACTGTATTTAGAGACTCCAAGAATTTTAACAGGTCAGCCTTACCATGACTTGATGTGGCAAAGATGTCATCAGTATATCTAAACCGACTCAAGAGCGGAAGGCTTATGGATCCCAGGAAAGCCCTCTCCAAGTGACGCATGAATAGATTGGTGTAGGAAGGAGTCATCCTGGTTACCATGGCCGTGCCTCTGATCTGTTTGTATGTTTACCCTGCAGAGGTAAAGTAGTTTTTGTAAGTATAAAGTTGATTAAGGTGAGCAGGAAGGATGTCATAGGTTTGGTATCAGGTGTGTGCTGGCTGAGGAAACATTCAGTAGCAGACGGACGATGTACATGTGGGATGCTGGTATAGAGGGAGGTGGCATCAGTTGTGACAAGCAAGATGTGTGGAGGGAGTGGGAGGGGCACAGATCTCAGACAATCTGGGAAATGGTTGGTGTCTAAAATAGGAGGTAAGTCTTTGTACTGTAAGTTGCAGCTGTTGATCAAATAAGGCAGATATACATTCGATGGGTGTTTTGAAGCTAGCATTTATAGGACGGCCAGGGTGATTAGGTTTGTGGATGTTAGGAAAAAGTAAAAGGTAGGAGTGCTTGGTTTAGGTGGGGCAAGAAGTTGTATGGATTGTTGTGTTAGTCCTTATGAAGGGCTTGAGATTTTAATGAGGGGTCCTTAACACTCCAACCCCTGGTTTGGTTTAGGTACATTGGTGACATCTTTGCCATATGGACTCATGGTGAGGCTGACCCATTAAAATTCTTGGAGTCTCTAAATACATTCTCCCAATTAGATTTCATGTGGTCCTATTCCGAATTTCATACCACTTTTCTTCATGTTGGCGTCATCCTCACCAGAGGTCAGCTGCACATTTCTGTTCACATTAAATCTAGTAACAAACAACATTACTTACATTTTGACAGTTCCCATCTTTTCCAAATGTCAAACATTGCCTCATGTACAGCTGTAGCATTTGAGCCAGATGTATTTGTTGAGTACAGATACCTTACAGCAATACACTTAACACTCTCACCTCAGGTTTCATTGGACGTTATTAGACTGCTGGCCTAGTTCAAAAGCAGGTCTCTCAAACCGCTATATCCAATCATGGTACAATCACTTGAAAAACAACTTATAAGTTCAAATTTTGTGTCTCTCTATTATCCTGGTCTTGAATGTATTAATCAGCTACTTCAACAAGGTTATGACTTATACATCATACACTGAAAAGAAATCCATTCTGCTGATATTTTGCCCACCATACCTAGAATAGCTTTTCATCGCCCTCCCAGTCTCCACAATATCCTTGTCAGACCCTAAGCTCCAGTACCCACTTCCCAACCATATGGTTCCTACCCCTGTGCTCATCCCCTCTGTAAGACTTGCCCTATGCACCCTCCACCTATACCAGCCCTGTAATTGGGAAAACATATGCTGTCAAAGGGTCTGTTACATAAACACTATTCGGCCTTTTACATCGGCATTTCGTTAACCTCATCAGTCCTTTTCTTTACCCCTCTTCCTTCTCCAACCCTTCTGCCAGGAGGAGGAGCAAATGGCTTCGAAAGCTTGCAAATTTAAATATCGCTATGTTTGTGTTCTTGTACTACTGCTTGATGAGTAGATTTTTTTAACCATCCAATTGATTATACTTTCAAAAACTAATTATTTTCATTGATCTGTTAAGAATTACTGATACTTTTTATTTCCATAAATATTAATTATGGAATTAAAATCAGATGTATTAAGTACTCCCACTTGTATTAGTAAAATGTCAAAATTTTGTCTCAAACAGAGAAATACTCTAGAAATCTGCCATTTCTTTACAGCTTGATGAAGTTACCAACTCCTTAAAGGATATCAGTGATGTTTTACAAATAAGAGATAAGCAGAAGGATATGCAACGGCTTTTACGGAAATGACCTTGATAGTGTGGATGCATGGCGAAGTTTTGCTGGTAAGTTCTGAGAACTGGGCCAGATATGTTAGTAATACAGCACTCTGCTATAAAAAGACTTTAACTAGCATCATAGAAACATCTTATGTATGCTACAAATGAATAACATAAATGCAAACAATTAAGATTCTAAGAAATTAATACTAGCACAAAAATGGCTGTCTTGGGCTACACTGATGCTTTAATTGCATTTAGGCATTAGATCAGATATACAGGGTGGACCAAAACTTGTGCTCTCAGATGCCACAGCATGATTCCCTGCATACCAAGAGTACAAAAGACTCTAACCAAATTTCATCCCATGCAAATTTTTGGTAGAAAATGGACATCAAATAAAAGAAATTTGGCAACACTCAAATCACATGTACGATAAGTACCTTCATTCATTGCTGCATAGCTATACTGCTCAGCTGGTGCAGTCATTAGAGTTTTGTGTTAGAAGACTTGATTTAGAGAGTTCGATTCTGGGACTAGTTGTAATTCTTTTTTGCTTTTCTGATTTTATACTGTTTGATATGGTATCTGGCTTCTTACTCGTTTTACAGCAGTTATAGCTGGTCTCACTTTCCAAAGAGACATTTTGTGTTTAATGATTTACTCTGCTCTCTTCGATGCATTACACCTTTCCTTGCTGTACAGGACACCTAACCAGTCTGGATTATCAGGAGTAATATTTTCTTCTGCCATCTGTCTCTCTTTCTGTGCTCCATTACCAGTTACCAGCCAAACTTAACATGAAGCATCTTCTCTCCCTCTTCCAATCTTGAATTCAACTGTCCCCAGTACTGGCAATGTCCTCTACAGTCCGACCTGGATGAGCACTTATGTAACCTGGCACTGATAATATATCCACATTTTAAGTGTATTTCACTCCTCCAATGCAAACCACCTCTCTTCTTGCTTCCCTTCCCCCATCCTTGACACAGAGCACATCCACTATTGGTGCAGCTTGTACAATGCTTTCCATCCATGGCAACATTGCTTACTTTTCTTCAGTTATACCTAGGGTGACGAGACGTCGAGATTAATCCGGACATGTCCTCCTTTTTAGCTCTTTTTCCGGGGTCCGAGCGGATTTTTACAGTGTCCGGCTTTTTCACAAAGTTGAGCGTAGTACAGTTAAATTTACAATTTGTTCCATTCTATTGCTCTTTTCTTAAATACTTTAACTATTGGCACAGTCTTCGTGATAAACACGCACGAAGGTGGTGTTAGTAGGTGGCACCAGGATCGTCGATGTTATCATTGATCGACCTGTAAGCGAATGCAAATATCGATTATTTAAAATTTTCGTTTCGTATCTTCGCTTTGTATTGGCTTGGCTTCCTGTAGTGCACGTGTGATTTTTGAGTGTAATTTTTAACTGCGTGAGTTATGTAAAATATTTGGCTATGCATAAACGAAAGTGCACATTTTCTGATGTCCTTTCTTGCAAATATCCGGCTTTCAAGAAATGGAGAAATGAATTTGAAACGGAATGTAAGAAATGTGGAGCTGGAACGTACGTCTCAGTTGCCAATAAAGGTAACAAATAACTCGACAGTTTAACTTTCATGGTTTTATTTCATTGTGTCATAATCAATTGTATTCGTAAGGTTAAAGTGCACTTTACATGTCATCAGCTGCTGCTTGAATTGTAGATGTTGGTAGTGGTGCGTCGGATGAAGGGAGGTGAATGGTCTTACGTTTTTCGCTTTGTAAACAATTCAGTGTTGTTGACATAACAAAACAATTGACACCACACTGTCAGCACAATCAATGTTTTTAATTTTTCTATATTGGTCAGTTAACCACCACCTGACCATCAGTAATAATTAACTACTAGTTTTAGCGGTAATTCCCGGCAGTCACGTGACTTGTCCAAAGCTGACGGGTGGTATCCTCATCTACAGTTAACCCATTTGATGTGTCCTCTTTTTCCTTCCTTTGTCCTCCGTTTTAAAGCTGTTTGTCTTCCTTTTTAAACAATTGCATCTGGTCACCCTAGTTATACCCATTACCCCAAAGATAAAAAAAAGAAAGAAAAAAGGTAAATCTACACCTGTACTTTTTTTCACTTTCAGGAAAGGGTTGTAATGAAAAAAAAAATGTGTGTGTGTTGAAGAGAATAGAGTAAATATTTAAAAGCAGAATAGGGTTTACCAGTAACTAATATTTCCAATAGACACTCTAAGGGGTAATCATATGAAAATGAGACACATGGAAAAAAGTATGTATACTGTTCATCAATTCAAAAGTAATCGCCATAATCTTTACTACATTTATCCCACTGTGAGAAAATACTGTCAATGCCCTCATGGAAAAATGTTTGCAGTTGTCTATAGAACCATGAATGTAGACAGAAATGCATCTCTTCATCCAAAAGAAACTGATGGCCAGTATGCCTTTCTTCAGGACTCAAATAATATGGAAATCATATGGTGAGAGATTGGGACTGTATGGGGTATGTGTAAGGGCTTCCCGTCAAAACTTCTGTGTTGTACTCAAAACATATTTGCCAACGTGTAGGTGGACAGTTGCTGTTTATTTTATTTTATTTTTTTTTCTTGTAAGTTGTAATAGAAATATCTTCTCCAAAGAATGTTGGCTGTGTTGTGCTTGGCCATCATCTTGCCAACCCATCACCATAACGCAAGTTATTTAACATATGAACATGAATGGTCATCAAGTGAGAGATTAAGAACTCTGTCTACAATAATAATATTTTAACATCATTTTGCATGAACATGGGTCTATGCATTTCTCTTGAAGAAATGAACTAGTTAGACATGTTGTGAAAAGAAATGACCAGTAATGTTGTAGTTTCCCCCCAGTGGCACCAGTCATAATCACTGCAAAGCTGAAAATCTGATCGAGTGTGGGATGGGATTTGTTCGCTGATGTAAAAGACACCATAGTTTAGAAGAAATTAACCCTCACATTTTATTCCCTTCAAATTTTAGTTATTAACTATGGTTATTTTTACCCTACAAACAATCATTAGTGCAATCAAAGTGGTGAAGCAGTCGATTGTGGCAGAAGTAAACAGCTCACACTTGTCTAGAAGCATCAGTGTACTTGCTGGAGGAAATCACATACGGGTAGTTCAATTAAGTCTTTTCCTCATGGAAAGCACTATGTCCAACAAACAGATTGATGACAATAATACTTCAGTCTTGCTAATTGCAACTCAAAATTATTCAAAATATTGTTCCCTTCGGGTAACAGAAATATTTGGAATTCTTTTACATTACCGTTCTCCAGTTTCACAGTCGTTGGTGCATGTATATTCACTTACAGAATGTTCTTAGTGGTGGCCTAAGTCAACAACAAGAGTAATTCCAACAGAGATGGTTGGTTTGGGATATAAGGGACCAAACTACAAGGTTGTCAGTCCCTTTTTCCTGATGCAAACAAGGCTCAAGGTAAAACAACACCCAAATTCAATTTGTGTAGGTAAAAGGGGGTAAAAGGAATGGAGAACCACACCGAAAGAGAAAACGAAAGAAAGGAACAAAACTGGGGGGAAACGCACACCAAAAGGAAAACTAGAGGAAGGTATTAAAACCATAGAGCAGATGGTCTGGGCTGGCTGCCCACAGGAATGAAAGAGGATGAGCCAGCCACTCTGCAACACATGAAAATATCCAGCCCAAAAAGACAAGGCGAGATGAACACACGTAGGGAAAAGACGAACACCAAGACAAACATGGATGTTTGTCATTTAATTTCAAACCATGGACTGACTGTTTTTTGTGACATTTGACTACTTATAGACAGGCATAAGAACAACTTTTATTTTGAAAACTACATAGTACTTTTAAAAATGACTAGGTTGGAATTTAATGTTTTCAGTTAGCTACAGGAATCAATAGAATTTCGGATTACAGGAAGTGTTGTTGGTTGCAGATTTAGAAAAATATATGAATACTATTTTTCTTCTGCAATATCTACATCTGCATCGATACTCTGCATTTAAGTGCCTGGCAGAGGTTTCATCGAATCCCCCTCACAACACACTATTATTCCAATCTCGTATAGCACACGGAAAAAACGGAACCTACATCTTTCCTTGCAGACTCTGATTTCCCTTATTGTATTATGGTGGTCGTTTCTCCCCATGTAGGTCGGTGTCAACAAAATATTTTCACCTCTGGAGGAGAAAGTTGGTTATAGAAATTTTGTGGGAAGATTCCGCCGCAACAAAAAAAGCCTTCGATTTTAATGATGTCCACCCCAAATCCTGTATCATTTCAGCGATTCTCTCTCCCCTATTTGGCAATGATACAAAACGTGCTGCCCTTATTTGAACTTTTTCGATGTACTTGGTCAGTCCTGTCTGGTAAGGATCCCACACCACACTGCAGTATTCTAAAAGAGGATGGACAAGTATAGTGTCGGCAGTCCATTTAGTAGATGTGTTACATTTTCTAAGGGTTCTGCCAATAAAAAGCAGCCTTTAGTCAGCCTACCCCACAACATTTTCTATGTATTCTTTCCAATTTAAGTTGTACATAACTGTAATTCCTAGGTATTTATTTAAATTTGCAGCCTTTATATTTGACTGATTTATCTTGTAACCAAAGTTGAACAGATTCCTTTTAGCACTCATGAGAATGACCTCACACTTTTCATTATTTAGGGTCAATTTCCAGTTTTTGCACCATACAGATATCTTTTCTAAATCGTTTTGCAATTTGTTTTGATCTTCTGATGAGTTTACTAGTCGATAAACGACAGCATCACCTGCAAACAGATTAGATTAGATTAGATTAGTACTTGTTCCATAGATCATGAATATGACACTTCGTAATGATGTGGAACGTGTCAAGTTAATAAAAGGTGTCTATACAAGATATTACATTACACAAAATATTACATGACACTTAATTTTATTTTTTTATTTTATTTTATTTATTATTTTTTGTGGGGGTTGGGGAAATTACCCACTTACTATATCCAAAAATTCATCTGATGAATAGAAGGAGTTGCCATTAAGAAATTCTTTTAATTTCCTTTTAAATGCTATGTGGCTATCTGTCAGACTTTTGGTGCTATTAGGTAAGTGACCAAAGACTTTCGTGGCAGCATAATTTACCCCCTTCTAAGCCAAGTTAGATTTAACCTTGAGTAGTGAAGATCATCCTTTCTCCTAGTGTTGTAGCCATGTACACTGCTATTACTTTTGAATTCGTTCGGATTGTTAATAACAAATTTCATAAGTGAATATATATATTGTGAGGCTACAGTGAAGATCTCTAGCTCTTTAAATAAGTGTCTGCAGGATGATCTTGGATGAGCTCCAGCAATCATTCTGATTACACATTTTTGTGCAATGAACACTCTTTTACTCAATGATGAGTTACCCCAGAATATGATGCCATACGAAAGAGGAGAGTGAAATTAGGCATGGTAAGCTAATTTACTCAGATGTATATCGCCAAAATTTGCAATGACCCTAATAGCATAAGCAGCTGAACTCAAATGTTTCAGCAGATCCTCAGTGTGTTTTTTCCAGTTCAACCCCTCATCAATGTGTACACCTAGAAATTTTGAATATTCTACCTTAGCTACCGATTTATGATCGAAGTCTATATTTATTAATGGTGTCGTTCCATTTACTGTGTGGAACTGTATATACTGTGTTTTGTCAAAGTTTAATGAGAGCCCATTTACACAGAACCACTTAATGATTTTCTGAAAAAAACATCATTTGCAATTTCACCAGTTAATTCTTGTCTGTTGGGTGTGATAGCTATACTAGTATCATCGGCAAAAAGTACCAGCTTTGCATCTTCGTGAATATAGAATGGCAACCTAAGACAGCTGCTCAGATTGTCTCCCAAATCATCTATGTAGATATGCAACAGCAAAGGACCTGTAACACTACCTTGGGGAACGCCAGAAATCACTTCTGTTTTACTTGATGACTTTCTGTCAGTTACTACGAACTGCGACCTCTCTGTCTGGAAATCATGAATCCAGGCACGTAACCGAGACGATATCCCATAAGCATACAATTTCACTACAAGCGAATTGTGTGGTACATTGTCAAAACCCTTCTGGAAATCCAGAAATACGGAATCAGTTTGAAATCCTTGTCCGTATCACTCAACACTGTGCGAGTAAAGAACTAGTTGTGTTTCACAAAAACGATGTTTTCTAAATCATTGTTGACTGTGGGTCAATAGACAGTTTTCTTAGAGGTAATTCATGTTTGAACACAATGTATGTTACAAAATCTTGCTGCATATCGATGTTAATGATATGGGCCTATAACATGGTGGATTACTCCTACTACCTTTCTTGAATATTGGTGTGACCTGTGCAACTTTCCAGTCTGTGGGCACAGATCTTTCATTGAGCAAACGGTTGTATATGATTGTTAAGTATGGAGCTATTGAATCGGCATACTCTGAAAGGAAACTAACTGGTATACAATGTGGACCGGAAAACTTGCTTTTGTTAAGTGATTTAAGTTGCTTCACTACTCCAAGGATATTTATTTGTACATTAGTCATGTTGGCAGCTTTCTTGATTCGAATTTGGCATATTTACTTTGTCGTCATTAGTGAAGGAATTTTGGGAGGCTGTGTTTTGTAACTCTGCTTTGGCAACACTGTCTTCAATAGTATCTCCACTGCTATTGCAGAGAGGTGTTTATTGTGTCTTGCCACTGGCGTACTTCACATACGGCCAGAATCTCCTTGGATTTTTTGCCAGGTTTCGAGGCAAAGTTTTGCTGTGGAAACTATTATAAGCATCTCGCAAGGCCATGCTAAATTTCGAGCTTCTGTAAAAGATTGCCAATTTTGGAGATTTTTGTGTCTGTTTAAATTTAGCATGGTGTGTGTGTGTGTGTGTGTGTGTGTGTGTGTGTGTGTGTGTGTGTTTTCAACAGTGTTCTGACACATTTTGTGTGCCAAGGAGGATCAGCTCCGTCGTTTGTTAATTAATTTGGTATAAATATCTCCATTGCTGCTGATACTATATCTCTGAATTCAACCCATATGTGGTCTACACTTATATTATTAATTTGGAAGGAGTGGAGATTGCGCCTCAGGGAGGCGTCAAGTGAATTTTTATCTGCTTTTTTGAATAGGTATATTCTTCGTTTATGTTTGGAAGATTTGGGGGTTACAATATTCAGTCTTGCTACAATAACCCAGTGTTCACTAATCCCTGTATTCGTTTTGGTGCTCATTATTAGCTCAGGATTATTTGTTGCCAACAGGTCAAGTGTGTTTTCACAGCCATTTACTATTTGTGTGGGCCCATAAACTAACTGCTTGAAATAATTTTCAGAGAATGTGTTTAGCACAATTTCGAATGATGTTTTATACGTACCTCCAGAATTAAACATTTATTTTCACTAACATATTGAAAGTACATGTTTGAAATCAAACTCAAGTTTTCTTTGAACCTTTCAGCAATTGTATCACCTGAACTGGGAGATCAGTAAAAGGATCCAATTATTATTTTATTCCCATTACCAAGAATGACCGCTAACCATACTAACTCACAGGAACTATGTACTTCGCAACAAGGTAAACTACTTCTAACTGCAACAAACACGCCCCCGTGAATTCCCTATAAGCACTATATTGTAAATTAAACATAATTATCTAAGTTATTAATTAGTAAGTTAATCAGTCATTGTTGCATGTCATTTTGTACAGAAAAATTAAGGTATCAAAAGTATGTAGTCAAAGTGTAGAATCTAAAAATGGTTATTACAAAATCTGTGACGGAAAATGATACTGGCCCAGACAGTAAAGTTTAATTATTGTCAAAGATAATTAGTTTTTGGTGATTTAACATACTTAACAGGAAAGTCAGAATGCTTAACTTTCAAGTGGTGTAGCTCACTATGTAATTATGCTTATTAACTCATAGATTTTTGCATTTGATAAACTATAATTTTAAATTCAGTTAACTGTAACTTTTAATTAAAGGAGCCGTAATGAAAACTAATTACAGAAATGGGATCAGAGCACTTGAAATAAAAATCTGAGTAAAAAGTTTAAGTAGAAATCAGTCAAAATAGGAAGTTGAGGTTTTTAAGTAACTGTTGCATGTTCCTGGACAAATGTATCGAAAGTAAGATCAAAATCAGCGAAAAATTGGTTATTTGTGGGAGAGGAGGGGTAAACAGATGGAAAGAATCCACCTGCTTTGTCACAACATCTAGTGTGATTGTGATTACTAAACATCCAAATGAAATATTACTATACGGCTTTATTTTAACAATGCATCCTTTCAAATAAAGCTAAAAGACCAGAGTGAGTATTATTTTATATTTGATATCACAAGAAGCAATGGAATAATTAAAATTCGGCAGCAATAAAAGACACTTTTAGCACCTCTGAGTGTTAACGATGCACAACAGGAACTCTGAAAAATCGTACGTAGCAACTAATATTTTCGAGATATTACAGTTACTTATGACACTACTTCAAAACACAAGATTTGCTTCTTTGATGGCTTCACAAAATGCTGATTTCTGTGAAAATTATGGATTATGTTGGTCCAAAACAAATGATGTCAATTTCATTTACTTTTGACACAACCTATATGGTATTTTGTCAGCTTGTGTGATAAACCATATATCATAATAAACATTTGAAGAGTGGAAATGGAAAACATTTTAAGCGTCATTTTAGCAACATTAGGAAAAAGACAGATTGCTACTTCCCATGAAGACTGCCCATTGAACTGCAAAGAGGTGCAATAAAAAGACCCTGCCTAGTGGACTTTTCAACTTGCCACATCCCTCACAACTCACTACCGTTACTCAAAATCCAGAGCCTAAATAATCCCAGAACATAGTTGTTAAGCTTTCCACCAAAATCCTCAGTCCCACAGAAGTTTCAGTCCTATCCAAAGGCCTCACCCTTAGCCCTTCACCCTCATTTAACTATGGTGGACATATCAAAGACCTATCCTCCTTTTCCTTATTCCTGTAAAGGAAACACTTGCCACTAATCCCTACAACCAAAGTCAGTCCTGTCTCTCCCAGTTTGTTCCACCATCCAACTGTGATCCTCCTCCCACCCTATATCACTACCCTATGGTCACCTTACAGGAATTCCTTACTTCCAATTTGGCCTCACCATTCTTCTCTAGGTCCCTTCCTAAGTACAACCACCTTTCAGTGGAGGAATGAACAGCCATACACAGTCTCAAAACAGATCCTGACCTAATCATCCTCCCTGCAAACAAGGGCTCCACCATTGTTTTAATGAGTCACAGCAACAATCTGGCTAAATGCATTTGCCACTTGTCTGACATGTCCACCTGCCATAGTGAACCCATCCCAGAAGTTAAACATAACCCGCAATCCATGCTTAAATCCTTAGGCCCTTGCCAGAACCTCTCCCCTGAACCCATTTCCCTACATACACACTTTCTAAAAGTTCCTCAAAATTCACGAACCTAATGATACCCCATTGTAGCTGGTTATTGTGCTACCACTGAAAGTATTTCAACCCTCATTGAGAAACACCTCCAGCCAATTGCCTGAAATGTAGGCTCCCACTTCCTTCACTGTCTCTTCACCATCCACACCCCTTTACCTCCTGGTTCCCTACTGCTCACTGTTGACTCCACTTCCTTAAGCACCAAAATCCCTCTTGCCCTTCGTCTTGTTACAACTGAACACTACAGTTCCCAGTGTCCTTAAGGCTCAAACACATTACCTCATTCACCTATCTACCTTTATCCTAACACAGAACTACTACTACTACTACTACTACTACTTTGAAGTAAATCCTCAGCTCAGTCATGGGCAACCGCATGGCACCATTCTGTGCTAACCTGTTCATAGACCATCTAAAGGAAACCTTACAGGGCATGCCACTTTGTCGGAGGTGCCTTCAGTGCCGGGTGGGACGGCTTGCGTGCTCTGTCAAAGTCAAGAGCTATATGCTGGCGGTAGCATAGCTAATGGTAGGGTCACCCAAGCCAAAGTGGTCTTGACAGAGGAGCCAGACAACACGTGTCCCACAATATAGGACAGGGAGGGTTCTAGAGACGTAGTGAAGCCAACTTCACTAAAGGAGTAAACTTGATACAAATCCTGGTACTCCAACTTGGGGGTTGGGCAGGTGGCTAACAACCCCTTTCTGTAAATAAAAAATGTCCAGAAACTTCAAAGTAAAGAAGCCGGACTGATACATGGACAGTGACACAGCACTGTTAAAGGGAAGGGCTAAGACAAATAAAAAAGGAACCTTGAATGTAAGAGCATTATACGGGAGGAGGAGCAAGGAGCTGAGGTCACTGCTACAACACCTCAGTAAAACCAAGGCGGGACAGGAATCGCTGCCCTACATTAAATGCGATGTAATAGACACGGAGTGCTTGATATGGGAAGCTGGATAATTTTCTCTCGTTGTACAGAGAGCAACAATAAATTTGTTACAGGGTCTGCAGCAAGACAGAAATTTAAATACATAGTGGGTGGATTTACTGTAAAAATCTAGAATCTCACAAATAAGAGTGAAGGCCTGATTCGCAAATGACCAGGATAAAGATAACTTCTCTGAGAACCTCGAGGGAGCCTATGATGGTTGCCCTGTGCATAATGTTAAAATAATACGTGTATACACATCTGACTTCCACTCATGGACTCTTAACGCTCGACTCCTGCTCACCCACTTGCACATTGTTGACTGCACTGCAGTCTTTGCTTTAGTTTATGGTCACTGTGGAGAGCGTATGATCGATACTATGTAAGGCTACAGCTATGTAAGGGTACTGTATCCTTGCATATCCCCACCAAAATAACACTTTAATTTGATAAAATATAATGGTGACATTAGATTTGAATATTCAAGTTTAAAAATATATAGGAAGACAAAAAAGGGAAAAAAATGTAAAATTTAAAATTACAGTAATTATAACCAGTGCTGTAACGTCCCATTGAAATAGCATGGCTAAATGTGACACATTAATAACAGTTGTTTATTAGTGTTTCCTGTTCATGTAATTTGTCTTAATGAATTGAATATTTATCATTGTATTGTCACTGTATTCAATGAATAGAAACCAAATAAATGTGATTCAAAAGTAAACAAAATAATAAACAGACAGCCCTAACTGCTACACAATATTGACATGAAAGTATTCTGTTACTAGCCCACATAAATATACACTCATAGTGGTAGCATAGTTTGAAAATACAATACTGTTAGGTTTTGGCATACAGTTTACAGGGTTAGAAGTACAAGAAATTTGACAGAAAACACATACCTTGGAAAGTAATCCATAAACAAATCATCGCATTGGAAAACACTTTTTTTTATGTTGCACGTCATATTCTTGTTGTAAATAATTTATCTAATTACTCTGCTGTAGGGCCCTACTTATATGGTGAGTCGTAAGTCACACATAAATACACTGGTTCATGGTGTACTGGGCTGTGGTATCGACGCCACTGGGGATACACCACCACAAGAAGAATCATGTACTCTGCTTTTTCACTGTCCTATATGATGTGGTGCAAAACACATGTATTCGTAACTTTCGATGAATTATAGGGCTGTGGCATCGAAGCCGCAGGGGACTGTAGACGCGTTGTCTCTGCAAATTTGTAGAATTGTTGTAACAGCATCATAACAGCGATTCCTGCGCCATGAAACTTGTTGATCAGTTGGCCACTGACATCAGCATCCCATGGTTCCATGCTCCACACAACTCGCCAACCTGACAAGCTAGTGCAGAGCTGGAACAAGCGACAGTCGCATTGCGTGCTAGGTCCTCGGAGGTGCTGGCAGCTCCACTGCTGCGGTATAGACAAGTGACGACGGCGCTGGGCATGCATTGCTTCACGTCAATGGCTCCAAGAGCTCGCCAACATACAAACATTAAAGGGAATTACGGCAGTGGGGAACAAAACACACACTGCGCACGCACATCAAATAGTCTGTAGTAAACACAACACACACGCCACATGTCCCTGTTATTGTTTATGGACGTGTCTCTGACTGAAGCACTTTACAGTGTTTACTTGATGACACAGAATGTTTAAAACTGATTGCACCTGACTGATAGTAGTTACCTACTACTGTTCACTATAACTTACTCGCAGTAGCTACCGATTGTTGTCCAATTACTTTCAAACAGACAAAATTATATATTCACAAAGAGCATCCCTTGTCTTGCAACACTTCTTACAGATGATACAGTTTAATGTTTTCTACATTTTGTAGGCTATGATACTGACCTGACTGCACCATTTCAATTTCAACTGAATTAGGGTGCACAAATTTTCTAATTTTGAATGGTCCTTGCTAGTAGTGATGAAACTTTTTTCTCTCTCCATTTACACTTGATGATTTCATTTGAGTTCTAATGAGCACTAAATCACTGACTTGGTATGTAATGGGCTTCACTACCTTGCCATGTGCCAGCTTCCGTTCTTCTGGTCGTTTCTTCATCATTTCCAGTGCGATTTTAAAGCGCTCCTCTTGTGTAATTTCCTCTTCGTTTGGAAAGTAAATGTATTCATAAAGGGTACTGTCAGGTTTCTTTCCAAACGGAACTGTACATGGCGGCAATCGTATCAAATCATGTGACAAACTATAAATTACTGTTTCAAAGTCTGTCAATTGTTCTACCCATCTTTTATATTTCTTCCCATAATGTGCACGAAATAAATGTCAGAGTTCTTGCATTTGGCGTTCAGTCAGGTTGGATGCGGGCCTGAAAGACAAAATTGCAATGTGCCGAATACCTTTATTGTTAACAAAATCTTCCCACAGGTGTGACCGAAATTGTGGACCATTGTCTGATAAAATGCTCTCTGGCTTGACAGTATTTACGAAGTATTCTTCCCCGAGTTTCTTGATTATGATCTTAATGTTGGCTTCCCTGGGTGGGTAAAGGAATACAAATTTTGAAGAGACATCCATCACAACAAAAATTTGAGTGAAATTTCCTTTTGAGCTGGGTAGTAGTCCATAGAGATCGAGAACTGAAATTTCTTTGTTAACACCTTCTCTTTTTGCCAATGGTGTCACATGTGATTTACTAGGGAATGGTTCACGATCCTTCACTTTAATATTACAAACACATTAATTAATTAATCAATCCCAGTATCTTTGAAAATATGTCGACGTAGCATCTCAGTACTTCCCTAACTTTTTCTCGTTCTGCCTAAGATCAAGGAACAAGCTAGCCTATGTAGTGAACTTTTCCAACCAATCCATTGCCCCATTGCCCATTAAATGTCTGTGTGAAGTGTTCTCAGACATTTCAGAGAAAATGGGCTAGTGCACCATCAAGCATGAATAATGTCTTCAGCCATCGCGGGAATGGTACTCCTACAGGACAGACAAGTCGTGTGATAGAAACCGACAATATCTTCTTGCATCAGTCAACCTGTTTGGAATCGTATAAGGCCCTTGTGGCGTTTGCTGTGTTTTTCAGTGGTTTGGTATTTAAGTAATTGGTAAATGAAAATGATAATCTTATTTCATTACAGTGAGTAATTACAAAATAATTTTTTCTCCCGGCTAAAGATTTGGTCAAGTTGCTAAAGAACTCCAAGTTAACATTGTGTTAAAGTGTTGTCTGTAAGTTGTGTGTGTGTCACTAAATCACAGTTCATACAACAGATTCTATACAACTATTGCTTATGATGGAAACAGTTATCTTCAGCAAAATGATCATTAAAACCACCGAATATCAGCCGCGCACAACACTGACGTACGTTACCTGAAACAATATTTTTCGCAACTTGTGCGTAATTAATTTCGGCTCCATCCATCAGCAAGAAAAGTTTGTTATATGGATCGTGCTATGAGCACTATTTTTTAAAGAACCAATCTGAATCGAATTATTGTCGTTAAAATGAGTTCAGGACCACCAGTGAACATTTATTTTTACACATTTTTATTACCTTCGGCATTTATGTCTGCAGAGTTGCGTAATTTGAATTTGCCACTGAGATAATTGTTAAGATGGTGGCAGACAATTGACAGAGACTTTCTATTGTTAGAGCAAATTTCCTTTTAACAGGTTAAGTATTTGAATTAATGCTTATTAAACTTTACTTTTATATTGTGCACTATTTAGACTAATTTTCATCAAGCAAACCTTTGATACTTTCGTAAGAAACACAGGTAGAAATGCGATACAAATCGCTATCATCAATGGCTGTGCTCCCTGCAGTGCAAAGAAATACTTAACACAGATAATACTTATTGAGAGAGGAATTAAAGTTACAAATAATTATTCACTCATATTTATAATAATAATGAACTCTATTCTCAAGTAATAATTAACAAATAATTACAATTTCTTAACAGACCTCAGTTTCATATGCGTCTCACGTCCGCAACCTACAAAAGCCAACCAAAAAAAGGCAAAAACAAAGGAAGATGAACGCGGATCATGAAAGGAATTTACAATTATCATTGTCTTTGTATGATACACATTGATATGTCCAATTACATCATAAAATATTATATAAATAATTAATATTTATCATCGTTTTATTTTATTTCACTGTTTTTCTATAGGTTGGATAGATAATGGTTATAATTGTTACAAGCATAATTTCCTCTCGTCACACTGTAGCTAAAATTTAGCTTGTGGATGTTACACCCTGTTAGTACCACCAATGATTCCTGCCCATAAATTAATTGAAAACTGGCACTGATGCATTGTTTCTTCACCTATGTCGTGTGGATTTACACCATCGCACATGTGCTGGTTATGAAAATTGACAATCCTATCTCACATGAAACCGGCCTCATCTGTTAACATTTTCTTTGATGTGAAAAGTGGATTTTCTCCCTATCTTTGCAACAGCGATTTGCAGATCTGCATTCTGGCAGGCTGATCTTGTGGCTGAAGGGCTTGGACATGCTATACGTTGTATACCAATTGTTCATGCAAGACTTCACAGACTAGAGGATGACTAACTCCAGTAGGTGTTGAACTTCTTCCACTCATTGCAATACTCCTCTCTCCACAGCAGAAGTAAGAGTGGTACAAGGTCTGCCCCAATCCGCCATTATTGGAGCCCGAGTCTGTTAGTCACAGGTAAAGACAGCTAAGTACCATATATTTCAACAGATATATGCTGGTTCAAGCATTTAAAAAAAAGCACTCAAATTGGGGTCGTCTTACGTGACAAATATAAAACATAGACTGCAATTTATATAAATTCAAATCATTATAAAAGAAATCATTCATCAATGCATGTAAAATGCTGCAAAATCCTCACAATCATCATCTAACGAAAGCAGCTCCTCAGGTACAGCCTCACTTTCATTGTTGACAAGTTCGTTATACAGGTCCCGTTCTACACCATGTGAATCGATTTCCAATTCATCATCAGTATCTGATAACAAACTGTCCTCAGTGCCATCCATAGAACTGGAAATTCCACACTTATTGAAGGATTTAATCACTATTTCCATTTTCACTTTTTAACATGATTTGATGATGAAATCACTCAAAACATCAAGTGATGCAGTCTGCACAGCTCCATCTTTTGTACGTGACTTTTTGCCACTCATCATCCACTTGTCCCATTGTTCACACATACGGTTTTGAATGGTTTATTCAGAGATATGTTTAAAGGTTGTAGCATCAAAATCAAACCATCCGGTATAATAACAATCTTAGTATTGCTTCGTGCTATGTGATTTTTAGTATTATCAGTTATGTGATTGCAAAATATGCCTCCATACTAACAAACTTGGTTGATTTTGTAGAGCACCTGGTCGCCTCTGCCACACATTTTACATCCATAATTTTACACCATTCTTGCCCATCCAGCCATCCCTTTTTGTGAAAATATATAAAAATGTCTGGTGGAAATTTTATTTTAGGAATGGTTTCCTCTTGAAAATACCTTTGTTCCATGTGCCATGCATGTTAATACTACAGTAAATCTGGTCTTTTCATTATCTGTACCTCTGATTTAAACAGTTTTATGTCTTTTGTTTCCACAGAGCTGTTGTTTATCATATCAAAGTTCATTGGTGTTTCATCCAAATTTTCCAATATAAGATAGTGGAAGTTCTATTTTTACCTCATACGAATAACAAACTTACAAAAATTCATAACTTTATGGTTGAGGTGTTTTGATAATTTCTGTGCAATTTTTGTTTTCTTCCGTGTTAGTAGTTGTTAGAGGTGCATCTTTTTTAGATTGAAGTCAGCTGATAGGTATACCTGTGTAAAGGAAGTCCCTCTAACTAAGGCTCACCTTCAGAGGATGTCATGTTTCCAAGTAGAGAAGGAATTAGCATATTTCATCAAAATATAAGAGGTATTAGAGATAAAGTTAGTGAACTGCTTTTAGATGTTGACTATGAAATTATTGGTATGTTGGAGCACCACTTAAATAATCTGGCAGTTCAGAGGTTTCCTTTACCAGGATACAGATTAGCTGGCTGTTTTCCAGGAGTTCCTTGCGGGGTGGGGGAGTGGCTATGTACATAAAAAAACAATATTCCATTTGAGTCCATAGATGTATCACGGCACTGCACTGAACAGATATTTGAATGTTGTGCAGGGGCAGTTGAATTTAGTGAAACTAAACTTCTAATTGTTGTTGTTTGTAGGTCCCCTAACTTTGACTTCAGAGCATTTCTGCTCAAGCTAGAGAAGTAGGAAGTACCAAAAATTAGTTATGTATGGTGACTTCAATAAAACTTTTTTATATGATGGAGCAAGAAAAAGGGTGTTGGTAGATCTCCTAAATTCATATGATCTGATGCAGACTGTGTTTTTTCCAACTAGGTTGCAGGGGAACAGTAGCACAGCCATAGACAATATTTTTATTCATTCTTCATTACGCGATGAATGGCCTTTCAGACCATGATGCACAAATTTTAACTCTAAAAGGCTTTTGTACTCAAACAAATGTCACATGTAATTACAAACTATGTAGGAAAGTTAATCCAACAGCAATAGAGAGTTTATTAAACCTCATCAAGGAACAAGAGTGGCAGGATGTTTATAGTGCCAATAACATAGATGATAAATATAATGGTTTCCTTAACACATTTCTCATGCTCTTTGAGAGTTGCTTTCCATTTGAACGTTCTAATCGGGGTACTAGCGGTAATAGGCAGCCTGGGTTGCTGACTAGTGGGATAAGGATATTATGTAGAACAAAGTGGGAATTATATCAAAATGTTAGAAGTAGTCGCAATCAAGCTACATAGCCCATTACAAGCAGTATTTTAAGGTGCTTAAAAATGTTATTAGGAAGGCAAGGAGTATGTGGTATGCAAATAGAATAGCTAATTCACAGGATAAAATTAAAACCATATGGTCAGTTGTGAAGTAAGTGTCTGGTCATCAGCACAATGTCGACTATATAAAGTCAGTTCATAGTAAATATATTTCTGTTACTGATAAATCAGATATATGTACAGTTTTTAACAATCACTTTCTGAGCATTGCTTATGAATTAATTAAGAATTTAGTTTCTACAGGGCATCACATAACTTTCTTGGAAAATGCCTGTCCAAGATTTATGTCTGAAAAACACCTCTGTGATACAAACAAGAGGGAGATTGAGTCAATAATTAAATCACTGAAGACTAAGGACTCTCATGGCTACGATGGAGTTCCTAGCAGAATATTAAAGTACTGTGCTGCACATATTAGCTCTGTATTTAGCCATATTTGTAATTTTTCCTTTAAGAATGGTCAGTTTCCTGAAAGATTAAAGTACTCAGTAGTAAAGCCGCTTTATAAAAGGGAGAAATGGATAATGTAGACAATTTTAGGCCTGTTTCTGTGCCATCAGTATTTGCTAAGTTATTGAAAAGGCTGTGTATGTAAGGATAATTGATCATTTTGTATCACATGATTTGCTATCAAATGTACAGTTTGGCTTTAGAAGTCTTTTAACAACCGAAAATGCTATATTCTCTTTTCTCTGTGAGGTACTGAATGGGTTAAACAAAAGGTTTCGAATGCTAGGCATCTTTTTTGATTTAACTAAGGTGTTTAATTGTGTTGATCACAAAATATTGCTCCAGAAGTTGGACCATTATGGAATACGGGGAGTAGCTCATAATTGATTCACCTCTTACTTTAGCAACAGACAGCAAAAGGTCATTATTCACAATGTTGATAATGGCTGTGATGTGGGGTCTGAGTGGGGTATGGTCAAGTGGGGGGTGCCCCAGGGATCAATGTTGGGGCCACTCCTGTTCTTTATTTATATAAATGATATGCCCTCTAGTATTACGAGTAACTCTAAAATATTTGTTCTAGTTTAGTAGTAAAGGATGTTGTGTGCAACATTGGCTCGGTTTCAAATAGTGCAGTTCATGACTTGTAGAAAATAAACTAATGCTAAATCACAGTAAGACTCAGTTTTTACAGTTTTTAACACACAATTCAACAGAATCTGACATTTTAATTTCCCGGAATGTGCATATGATTCATGAAACTGAACAGTAAGACTTAATGCTTGCATTTTTACTATTCGAACGGTATCTGAAGTGAGTGATCATTTGGCATGAAAATTATGTCATATGGTATTATACTTTGGGGTAACTCTTCCCATTCTAAAAGTATATTTTTGGCTCAGAAATGGGTGGTTCGGGCAATAAGTGGTGTAAGTTCACGAACCTCTTGTCGACCCCTGTTCACGAGTCGGGGTATTTTGACATTGGCCTCTCAATATATATATATTCCTTACTGTCATTTCTTGTTGTCAGTATTAACTTATTCCCAAGAATAAACAGCTTTCACTCAGTTAATACTCAGCAGAAATCAAACTTGCATTTGGATCAGACTTCCTTAACTCTTGTGCAGGAAGATGTGCAGTATACTGCTGCATCCATTTTCAGTAAGCTGCCACTCAAATTCAAAAATCTTAGCAGTAATCCACGTGCTTTCAAATTGAAACTGAATAGTTTCCTCATGGGTCACTCCTTCTATTGTGTCGAGGAGTTCCTTGAAGAGTTAAGCTTATTGCACTGTTGATTGCGTTTACTTAAACTTATGGACTGACATTTTTTGGGTTCATAAACATTTATTTTTAACTTTTATTACTTTTATGTTGTAATTTCATGTACTGACAGACTGATGACCTCAGCTGTTAAGTCCCATAGTGCTCAGAGCCATATACTGACACGTTCCATGACCTTGGAGATTTGCTCCTCAATTTGGTCCTACGGAACTTGATGTGTAAGTAAATAAAACAACTACATTTTTTTAATTATTTGTGAGACAGTTGCACAAACCTACTGGTGATTTAAATTATCTGCTGTGCTCTGGATTGCCTCATGCCCACTTCAATGCATAAGCCGTAATCATATTTCTTCTAACAACATAACGGTTATGTCACTGTTCTTGTACCCATTCTGCAACACTACTTTCTAAATCTAGGCAGAAAGTTATTCGTCTCCTCGTAGAACACTTTTTAATATTTTTTAAATAGCATCTTCACTCTTTCGCCAGTCTCTTACCATCATCTCTGTTATATCAAAAGCCCTTTTTGCAGCACAGTTGTTCGATTCTTTAGCCTGTTTTATGACTTCCTTTTGTTGGTTCAGTCATTCGGCCCACACTTTACAAATTTTACGCTGATTACACTTGCAGTACAAACAGTTTGAACATACAACATTACCTGCAGCAATACTTGTTAGCTGTACATACGAGTTCGTTATTTGGCATGTGCTTCTACAGACAGAACTGTAACGATGCTGAAGGAGGCTTTTGCTTTATGCCGTGTGCAGGTGTATCGGTTGCTTACTAGTAGAGAGGGATATGCCCAGAAAACTGAATAGCCAATATAACACTTTTATAAGTACTCAAGGTCGCCTATTATTATCACCCAGATGATCAATGTTCTAAACTAAATTTACAGGCCATTGATAATGTGGGCATCATCTTATAGGAAGAGCATACGGTAAAACTATACATCTTCGACATTTGTACCTCACCTTATATAAAGGTCATCTTATCTGCTGAAATATACAGTAATTGTGTACGTAGTGCCTTGCATTCTGGACATTTTTTCAGCATTCAAAACATGTGCTCAACAGTTGCTTTCAGTTGCCAGACCATAAAATATCGTCTTGTTTACCATTTTCTGTGTGAAATTATAGGCTTCCATTATGCTCATTAATGCAAAGCTAACAGTGCAATGTAAAAGCATTTCAAAAACTTCTCAAACACAAACTTGCCCATTAGAAATAATGTATGTGCTGCACTTACTCAGAAAAGTGAATATGGTAACAGTATTATCAGATATTTAGTGCCGTATCCATGGACAGTATCAGAGGAGTGAGTCTTCATTTGTTTACTGCCTTCTGTAGGGTGTTCATAACAGCAAAGACTGTAGAGGATATGTTTCACAGTATCAAAGATGAAAAACTCCTCATAGCTCTTAAGGTATGCATTTAAAAGCCCATGTTTATTGGATATTTTTGTCTTGTTTTAATCCATATTCCACTCCTCAAAATAAGGAATACTTTGCCTCAACACTGTGTACTGTTCTGCATAATAACGGCAGTAGCCAATTTTAAAAAATTGGTGACTAGAGGTGTTCTTCCTTCATTTATTAAATTTGAAGCTTGGTTGGCAGCATTGTGATTAGTAGGAGAACGCCATTCTTCGTATCCGTCGTTACCATACAGGTCTCACACTCAACATCTTTCACAAGTTGATTATATACATCAGTCATAGTCTTCCTGTAGGTATTTTCCCATTGACTTGTCTGTCAATTATTATGGCTCACGAGACCTTAGTGTCCCAGTAGGTGTTCAATAACCTGTGTTTAGTCCCTCTGTAGCAATGTCTACAAACTTCTCATCACCTCTTCCAAGGATGTTGTCATTTGTGATCTTAGAGTGTAGGCAAAGTGCTTTGTGACTACACTAAAAAATACAATAAAAGAATTACATTTCTAGGCACTTCAGTCTGGAACCGCATGACCGCTACGGTCGCAGGTTCGAATCCTGCCTCAGGCATGGATGTGTGTGTTGTCCTTAGGTTAGTTAGGTTTAAGTTGTTCTAAGTTCTAGGGGACTGATGACCTCAGATGTTAAGTCCCATAGTGCTCAGAGCCACTACATTTGTGATCTTACTGCTTCATTTGACTTTTTAGGATACTCTTGTAATATCACGTGTGAAAAGAATGATATGTTCACAAGTTCAGGTCTGTCAGCCATGCCAAAGCACGCTCTAAGTTAATGGGCTGAAAAAATTCACACTTATTCCAAAACTATTACTTTAATACTAAAGACTGTTTTATTTAAGGGACCTGTTGCTTGTGCTAGTCTACTTCCCCCTACTGCACCACCACCTCTTTTCATACTTTATAGTGAATTGAATGAGTCTGCTTAATACAGTTGATCTTACTGTAAATGTATTGTAAATCTGACTTATCCTTCTTTGTCACACACCACCATTATTATTATTATTATTATTATTATTATTATTATTATTGTTATTATTTTAATTGACTTCGTTATATTCACCTCCCATAGCTTGATTCCTGATACTTAACATGCATGTCTTACAGATCATAACAGAAAGTCCTTGTCAAATATAAATGATCTAAGGAGTAATGTTAGCAACTGACCTAATACTTGAGGTGCTGAGTTGTTAAGAGGCACATAAACAAGTCTGAGACCTTGTATCTATTATGGATATGGAACACTGCTACTTTGACCAAAAAAAGATTTTCAGAAATGGCTGCAATTAATCGATGGTAAGATGGGAGGGGGGAGAAAGCAGAGGAAGCCTTGTTTATGTGCATGTCTGCAACTCGTCACCTTAGCTGCTCATATTCAGCGAGTTGTTATCGTTACTGTGTCAGTAATGTCGTAAAGGTCTTCACTTTCATTTAAAACATATAGGTTGACATATCTATTCTTTTACAGTGTATTACTTGTGTTATCTTTAAGTTGTTCCTGTTTTTTCCTCTCACTCTGTTAATGGAATACTGATAATTTGTATTGTTGTTGAACTTTTTTTCAAGTCTGTGCATATTTTTGAAATGTTTGTCCACGAGTAATGTCACTCTAATTTTTTGAAGACTCCATTTGCAATTGCAGTCGGAGTAATGACTAAAAATACTCTCCCTCTGTTGTACAAAATAGAATTTTGAAAACCAGTATTCAAACCATAATGAGTTGTGTGTACTTAAGATCCTATTTAAAAAAAACTGAAGGTATGAAATGTTCTGCATGCATGGTTTCTAGCAGTATAAATATCAGAGAAAGTTGGGAGTGCTGTCTGGTCAATCCCTTTGTTAAATAAGTTACCCCCTGCCAGTGATATTCCCTGTTAGCAAAACTGCATGTACATCACTGATAACAATATATCATGCTTTCTCTTTCAGCAAACAAAAAGGTTAAATCAAGTCTGCATTATTTATGGAGTTTAACTCTGTGAAGCATGAGACACTGAGAAGCCAACTATGTCTTTGAAATATTGAGAATGTTGCTGTAACACACTATCTGAACTTACTCATTAAAACAGGCAGGAGGCGGCTCTTTTCAGTGTTTAATAAGAGAAGGAGAAGAGTGAAAGTATGCTAACACAATAAAATTGCACAAATCTGTTGTAAATAATTATCACATGTATTGCATAGTAAATGCGTTATGCTTTACAGACATGTATCTCCTTCTCAGAAAGCAGACAAGACATACATCTTAATTAAAATTGTAGCACTGCCACTGACAAAATGGTGAATTATCATTTTTACTTTTGTACGTCAGATGTTACAAAGTGTCATTAATGAAACCTCTGTATATATCAGTAAAGGACATTTTCTTAGCACTACTTAAAATTTTAATTGCTCTATATGTGTGCCATAAACCACGCAAAGAAAATTTGTTGCTTTTGTAGAAGCAAATTCAGTTGTTTTTTACATGCTGGTATATACACAAGATTTGTGTAAATGTATGCATACAGCGGGATAGAAATCAACAGATTATAAAATATTTAGAAATATTTTACTGAGAAAATAGCCATCCTTGATGCAAACATGTATTTGTAATTCATGAATATGTGTACTCAATTTCTAGAAGTGAAAGATAAATAAAAAAGTCACCTCTGAAGTTCTGTCTTACTTAATATTTCTTGAAGTGTGAAACTTAATTCCAAAATTTGTACAGTAATGCAAAATGTGTGTGGAAAATGTTTTGTATGTTGCACATACGTAAATCACAATCACGCTCCAACTTTTTGAATTATGTGCAGATGCTTTGCAACAGTAAATATACTTCTAACCTCAAGGCATTGATAATATTTTGCATGCTAATGTTTTTTTTTACAGTTTATTTTGAGGATACACTAGAAAATCATCACAAGACAGTGGAAAGTAAAGACAAGCACTATATATTGGTACCCCTCTCTGCATATTGCAGTGAAGGAGCAATAGAATTTGTGGTGTCAGCATTAAGGTCAGCAAACATTAAGTGCAGCAGTGGGCACAGCAGAAAACAGATCTTCCTTGGCCTGAACTGCAAGGGCTGTAGCAATGTCTATAAAAAAAAAAAAAAAAAAAAAAAAATTGAATTAAACTTACGTTGAGCTGCAAACCTTGGTGAAAGTGTCTCTGGTTTGTAGACTCGGAGGCACCAAACAATATCATCACATATCCTTTATTTGTCATGATATAAATCCAATATTTCGTGTTGTTATCAAGTGAGCCTTACTGTCAAGCCTAACGAAAAGTGTTAACTGATTTTGCCAACTCACTTTAAAGATATTCAGAAGTCATTACCTCTTGTTGCTAAACAGAGAAACCCAGTCTACACTTCCCTTAATAGAGAAATTATTTCTTCAGATGATTCTGTAATGTTACAGTTGGCTGTTCACTGCACTGTTAATATTGTACCTACAGCAGATCATTTCTTTTGAAATAGTAAATGTATTAACATTATAATTTCTGTCAAACTGATATGCCTTATCATAAATGTGCAGTGTGATAGAAGTATAAGATTTCTTCCACATACCCAAACTATACCATGTTGAAATTATTTGCTAGAAAAAATAATTTTGAATACTTTTGTGTTTCAACATCGATCTTCTTACTTCTTCCACTGGACTTCTGTTTTAATTGCGTTAGACAACACAACTCTCTCTCTCTCTCTCTCTCTCTCTCTCTCTCTCTCTCTCTCTCTCTCTCTCCCTCCCCCCTCCCCCACTCTCTCCCTCCTGCCTCTCCCTCCCCCCTCTCTCCCTCCTCCCTCTCCCTCCCTCCTCCCTCTCCCTCCCTCCTCCCCCTCTCTCTCCCTCCTCCCTCTCCCTCCCCCCTCCCCCCTCTCTCCCTCCTCCCTCCCCCTCCCCTCTCTCTCCCTCCTCCCTCTCCCTCCCCCCTCCCCCCTCCCCCCCTCCCCCCTCTCTCCCTCCTCCCTCCCCCTCCCCTCTCTCTCCCTCCCCCCTCTCCCTCCTCCCTCCCCCTCCCCTCTCTCTCCCTCCTCCCTCCCCCTCCCCCTCCCCCTCTCTCCCTTCTCCCTCCCCCTCCCCCTCTCTCTCCCTGCCCCCCCTCTCTCTCCCCCTCCCCGCTCCCCCTCCTGCCTCCCCCTCCCCCTCCCTCTCCCTCCTCCCTCTCCCCTTCTCCCTCCCTCCATCCCCCCCTCTCTGGTTTTTCCTGTTGTAAAACATACACTCTAACCTAGCAAGGCAAGACATCCTATCTGTTCTTATACTGCCCTTAATATCAATGTAATTTTGTTTTCTTTAGCTCTCATTCTCATCTTTTCAGCAAGTGATACTTTTTCAGAAACTTTATTTCAAAATATATTAGCATTTGAAAATTTAGTGGTCTTGAATAGCGATTCTTTCCAAAATTCAGTGCCATAATTTTCTAGCACAGAGCTTCCTGTTTCCAAAAATGTGTACTGTCATTAAAATAACTTGTTAGTTTGTTAAATATTCAGTTTTAACTTCCTCAAAACTTTTTGCTGATGTTTGTGAATCCCCATGTGTATAGAAATCATACTCATAAAATAGTATTTATAATTTTGTCTTTCATATAGCTTATAGTTAGACTTACTCCTTGCCTATTGTATCTGCATCTTTAAATGCCTCTGATTTTTATGTTACTGTACTATTCAAAATATAATAGCTCTGTATTTCAACATTTTATCTGTGGTGTCACCGTCAGACACCACACTTGCTAGGTGGTAGCCTTTAAATCGGCCGCGGTCCGTTTGTATACGTCGGACCCGCGTGTCGCCACTATCAGTGATTGCAGACCGAGTGCCGCCACACGGCAGGTCTAGAGAGACTTCCTAGCACTCACCCCAGTTGTACAGCCGACTTTGCTAGCGATGGTTCACTGACCAAAATACGCTCTCGTTTGCCGAGATGATAGTTAGCATAGCCTTCAGCTACGTCATTTGCTACGACCTAGCAAGGCACCATTATCAGTTGCTATTGATCTTTTGATGCATGTACCGTCAGACCGACGTTCACCATTAATGGATTAAAGTTAAGTATTCCACCAGCTACGTCCGTTTTTCTAAATTCTAATTTCCTTGTCCTGTTCCAGACCTCACGCCAGCCTGCGTGAGCTAAAACGCGTGCCTTTCGGCTTCCTCTATTATTAAGGTGTTGGCTCTCCTGTCAACCCACAACATTATCATTATTCATACTTCACTCATCTATAAATAGGCATGGCACACAGCATCATAGTCAATCCATGGTTGGGCATCAGAAAGTTAACAATCTGTATTGAGTCAGCAGTTCATTGTGAAAGTCATTCTGTAGTATAGGTACTATGTGAGACTGTGTACATAAATTAGTAGGTATTTAGCCATCAAATGTACATTTCAAGACCAAATAGTTTAAATTCATGTATTCATCTGCCACCAGCGAACTATGTGACATGGTACTTATTAGTGTAGTTTGGTAATGTGGTGCAAATATTTAGACCATTGCTTATGACTAAGCGGGTGCGAGTGAAGGAAGAGTGATTATAAATGAAAATGAATAGATTGAAAATTAATTACTGCAGTGTGGTGTGCAGTATTTGACATGTTAATTAGATCCTTCAGCAGCTGTAAGACAACGGTCATTGAGCAACTACTAGGCTACCAAAGGCTTAGTATCTGGTGAGCAGTCTTACTGTACACTTTTGTGATTTCATATATTTTTTTAAGAATTCATATAATGAAGCCAATGTGTTACTAGTAATTATACTAGGCAAACCAAAGACACTGTTACATAAATGAAAGGATGAACAAAATTTGTTCCGGGTACAGAGAATACAAAATTAATGCTGTTGAATTACAAAACCGTTAAACTTACATATTACTTTCAATCAGTACTATTCTTTTGCGTCCATGTTGCATATTTTACATGTTTTCATACATCTTTTGGAGGCAGAAGTTGAAAAAGAAAAGAAAATTTTTCTATTTTCATATAAATTTTAATCCACTAGCCTACTTTCAAATTAATTTTCCCATAAAAATTGTAACTGCTAAATCAAGGTATCCAAATGGATCACGACAGAGATAATAACCTTAATAACCTCTTGCCTGAAAGAGACTTCTACAGAAACTGTATAGACAGACCTATACATCACCGGAGCTACACAGTTACTACAAAACATATATCAAAATGCTAAACAAAAGTTATTCGACTTGCTAAAAGGATACATAGTGACCATTAATAAAACCGACAAACTGCATGGACAGATTCTGGCGGGAAATAGAGGAAAAAAGGTCCTATGAACATGTGTTCGGAAATGGGTGGTGTGTACAAAGACAACAAATAGTTCTGGAATGCGGTATGGAGCTGCATCGCATCCACGTCACAACAGATGCTCAAAGTGGCCTTCATGGGATTGCAGGTCATAAGGATAGTAGTGGTTACCATGCAGGACACACATAATCGTAGTTTGACTTAAACCACATTGGTGGGCCACTTGCCTGGCACTTGTACTGGTGTTCGTCTCAATATCCATTACAAAGCGGTCCTCCAAATCTGGTGTATGCACAGTCGGCGGCCTCACTGCACATTCATCTGCTGAAATGGCCCATGATCTCAAACACCCAAAAAAGGCTTGAAATGTTGTGTGATGTTGTTGGTGTCTGTGACGGTCCTTGTTTTGGTATTGCTGTTGTAGTGCCCCCAGTATTTTACAAAATTCTGGAGACACTTGTGTTCCAGCCATTTAGAACACGCGTTATTTTAAAGCAGGGTGTAAGGATGAGTATGGGATACTGCACCCATTTATTGTTTGTGCAGGTGAAACTGGGAGGGAGAAAATTCGTTGGCACTGGAAAGTGTTCAGCGCGACCTGCCAAGAATATACACATATGGCCCGGAAGCTCTGTGGCCGGCTGCAAGGAGTAATGTAGCTTTGTATTGTTAAAAAACAAATGGAGTGACTCGAGATAGTGACTGTTTATTAGACATTGAACTGCTGTTGAGAGTACGTGGACTGGACATGGATAGTCAGCCACGATAAAAGCTTATATATTAATTGTGTTCAAAAATGTGTAATTAACTGATCTTGGGTGCCCAGTTGTGTGTGGGCTTACGTCATAGGGTTTAGTTGTTTTTTTGTACAAAGTGAAAATAAATACGTTCTGGTGCATTGAATGATATTCCACGAGTAGCGTATTTTTAAATAAGAAGAGAGAGGGAGAGAGCGAGAGAGTGAAAATTGCCCCTTCCTAGCAGTGAAATCTTTGGAGAAGCGTCCGGTGCTAGCAGAAGACATTGGCGCTGCTAGAAAGCAGAACCAGCATTCTTCAACAAGTAAGTCCACGAAAACGCTTAAGCTGTATAGAGGGAGCTTAACATTACACCAGGCCACTGCACCATGCTGCCTCTCGGCTGTTTCCATCTCTTGTCTGTGCACGGACACTATCTTGGCTAGTTTCTGACATGAATATCGGACCATTCTGCTGCATATAGCGTGTTGCATCAATCTCAGCCCTCAACGCGCAAGGAATCCATGCCACATGGTCAGAGGAACTGTCATTCATGAGTGCCATCTACAGCAACAATGAGGCATTTCCAAATGTTCACCCTGTATAAACTATGCAGTGTACAAAGTAACCACAATGTAGAAAATCTGAAATAAGGAAAATGTTGAAATTAATAACACAGGTATGAGCATTACATTAATGCACGAGAACAAATAAATAGATAATCCCACAGCAGTGGTAAACTTGTTTAATAATTTCTTTACAAGCACTGCAGAAGATGTGGTAAGATGCAGTTTAAACTGAAAGCTACACCTGCCAAATTTAGTTCAGAAATTTGTTCAGAGTCGATGTATTTTAACACTCTTAGCAGAAATTATGTCACAAAAGCAATAAAAGAACTGAAAAAAACTCAAGTCAGCTGGTATTGTCAACATCCCACTGACACTTTGAAGAAATTTGTGTATAATATATCAGCATTAATGTAGTTACCTGATCACTCTTGTGACGAAGTAAGCTTGGATCTCTTTACTTCCACTCTTGTTTTGCCATCTACCGCCTTAAATAAATTTTATTTTCATTTTTGCCTAATTGCCATTAACATGCATGAGTGTAATCTGCATTTCCATAAAAGAGAAAGGCTGGCCCTCAGTCTTAAGGAATATAGCACCAGGTATAATTTTGTGTTTAGTTTTGTGTATGTAATTAATTTCCTCATTTATTTTGATCGTTCCTAGTTAGTATCTTTTGCTACAGATCATTATAGGGTGAAATCAGTCATTGTTTTGTGACTGAGATTCTAATGTTGACTTATAAACAGATATAAATTCTTTACTAATTATAAATGTTTGGAAAAGAAACTACTAGGATCCCTAAAATATTTATTTGACTCTATTCAAAAACATTAGCAAAGCCAGCCCTTAATTAATTCCAAAATAATTACCAGGTTTGCGAAAAGAATTGTTTGTGTAACTATATATGTTAATTTCATTATTTAAACAAATAATTCAGCATATCCTTTGTGGTGGTAGGAACTATTAAAAAGAAGGAATTTTTCAATGTATTTAGTTAGTTGTACGAGTTACGTTTTAACTGTAATTTCTGTGACGTAAACATTGAACAAGGTGTAGTTTCAGTACCTGCTATTGTGAGGATATATAAAGAACTGATTTTTGGTCCTGAGACAGTCAGTCCATGGTAGATTTTCAGACGTGAAACATGTATTGGTTAGATCGACAACAATGTATCAACTCAACAGTGGAATAAGTGTAACACAAATAGGGCATGTGTTAGAACAATTAATGACAATGTCTGTTTAATTTATTTGAAAAATAGTGTCACATGTACCGTATTAATCTGCAAGAATTGTGAACTGTGTGGATAGGTGCTTACTGCTGATAGATGTTCAACAGCAAACTATTGTAGCAGTATGCTGATACCTGCAACCTATTAATGAGGCTTGTCAACATTTACCAATAGTGAACTGGCCATATAATTGTGTAATATTGAGGGGTTTGTGAACAGTGAAAGTAAATAACTGTGAAACACAATTATGCAACTGTCAGCTACATCATTTACGTAGTCAGTTTTGAACTTCCACCCCAATTTTTCAGCCAGTATAACAATGCAGTATGTCAACACCGAGGACTGTCAACTAAGAAATAAAGCTGACGAACGTCACATATGCTACCCCTTTGGGTGAGGACTATTTTATTTGGGCACAATAAACAAGGACTCACAAACTTTGAATAGTGCAGTTTGAATGGAGTGACTGAATTTAAAGTATGTGTGGCACCAGTACTACTGAGAACAGTGAACAGACTAACTGACAGTGAAAAGTAACTACAGTATTCCAAAAATTTGATCATGCATGAACAAGTAATGCGATAGGAATCATCAACAACAACAAAGCATAACAACCGGAGATCGTTGGCTAAGTTATGGAGGCAGCAATTATAAATGTTGGACTCTGCAGCCAATCTGGAATCCAGCTCGTCAAAGCAGCCATTATGGAGGACAGCCGCAGCAACCAACCGGGAATCAAACTCTTCAGGACAGCCATTATGAAGAGAAGCCACAGCAGACAATAAGCGCACCAGCTGGACTCAACCCACTTGATGTAAACAAGCAGGTTTTGGACGAATGGAAGTAACCACAGCAGCAGGAGACGAGGGAATAAAAATAAGGTAATTCATAGCAAAAGCCGTTTTATATTAAGTGATACGTAATGAGTGGCCTTAATGAACAAGACAGTGTGATGGGGGCGAATGGACACCTGGGGAGTGATGTGATTGATAACAGAGACAGAGCTGTAGAGGTTAAGTTTTTAAATGAACAGGCTTAATAGGGACTGGTTCAGTAGATGATAGTGGTTATAAATTGGAGATGAATGTAACTTTGAATGATGGGGACGCAAGTCATATTGTAGATGAGATGATAAAAGCATCATCTACATTGTGTGGTGATGTGAGTGAAATGGACGAAAACAGTACTGAAATGGGTGAAATCGTTACGGCTAAGGAGGAAGAATCTAGTAGCGCAAGTCGGCAAAGACAAAAGTTTGTGGCAGACAGAAAATTGGAAGCGATGTAAGGCAAATTATGATGAGTTCGAGCTGTATGAGTATGAAAGAAGACATTAGTAAGGTGGAAAATAAAACTTATAGCATTAAAACTGACTTGGCTAGATTAAAGGATAAACTGAAGAAAGAAATTAAAAAGGAAATTAAGGTAATCAACTCTAATCTTTCAGAATTAAATAACAAGGTTGAGGCGGTAGTGAAAGATTGTAATGAAAAGATAAAGAAAGAAAGTAGTACAGAATACTAATGAGAAATTAACATTAATGGGTAGTAAATGTGTAGAAGAGATAGAGAAACTTTTCGATGACTATAGTTGGAGTGTGGAGGCTTCCGAGAAACAGTGTAAGTATGAAGTCAAAGCAGCCAGGAAATTTTGTGCTGAAAATAGGGTAAAAGTAAATAAAAATATATATTCAAAATTGGCTGAAATGGAGAAAAAGGTGGAAGAGGTACAAGATCTAAAGCACAGTGTGTGTTGTGTCCCAAATAGTCCTTCGTTTGTTAGTTGTAAGAAATTTATTAATTTTGAACCATATGGGGAAGTGCATCCACTGGATTTCATTGGGGCATTTAATGAATTGCCTGAAACATGGAATGTCAAAGATAAAAAGTCATTTGCCAGAGGTTTATCGAAAGGTGATGCTTATGGATGGGCAGTTCAGGTAGCTGATAGGTGTACTTCGTGGCATAGCTTTAAGAAAGCATTTTTAGATTACTGTTGGTCCAAAGAGAAGCAGCAGAAAGTTTTGAGTGAATTTTGGGGAGGGGAGAGATTTGACTGTAGGAAGGTACTGTGAAAGATTTTTGTCAGTTTTGGACAAGCAAACTGAAATATTTGCACAATGAGCTAGATAGTGAATCAATAATTATGGCTTTAGAAACTAAGTTACCTCAGAAAGTTAGAGAATTGCTTGTACCTGCCCGTGGGGTTAGTATTAGCGATTTTTTGAATTATGTTGATAAAGTGGAGATGGTGAAACCCTCAGTGGAAGATCGTAGGAGGAATTTTGATGATAATACTCAGTCAGGGAAAGTGTTTTGGGTAAATAGGATGAACAGAACTAATTATAGTAGAAATTCAAGGAATGATTGGGTTGTGGTTAGCCAGAATGGGCAAGGAAATGGTAGGAGAAATTCAAGAAACAGAAATGGAGAAGAAGATGGTAATTCTGGATCAAACCATTTAAACTAGATAATGCTCCAGTTTTGGCTCGCACTATAAGCAGGTAGTGATGAAGAGCCACGTGTATATAAAGGTGCTGTAATTACAGGCTAATTCTAGTGAGAGGTTGAATGATGGTGTGCGTAGCAATGTTTATCCTGTAAAAGGCGAGGAGGAAGTTACTGTAATTGTAATGCAATTAAGTGATGAAACAGTGTATGCTGCTGTTACTCAGTATGTCCAAAATGCCAAAATGGATGATAAGTTTTTAAGTGACATAATGAATTCAGGTGTTTAGCTTTGTGGTCTAATACTAGAAACAAGGATCAACTAATTAGAGCCAAGTATTTGAGGAGAATGAAAGTGACAGTAGCCTGATTCTGACCATAGTTGTAATGAATATAACAATGATGAATCCAGTAGTGATGAGGACGAGGTATTTGAATTTATCATCTATAATTATGCCAATGTGCTAAGTAAAGAAAAAAGTAAAGAGTGATAATATTAGACCTAATGAAGAGTTAGAGTTTAATGAGAGTGGTAATGAGGAAGAAGACCATGTTATCTGTCTTTTGACTGTGCCTGATAATTGTTTTGGTAAGCAGGATGATAGTTTTTCCAGGGAGGGGATTAATGAGGATTTGTTTTATGCAGATCATGTGGTAAGTAAAAAGGAAGTGTGGCACCCTGTAATAACAGCAAGTGTCCAAGGTATACATGTTAAGTGTTTACTGGGCAGTGGTAGTGATGTGAATGGCATTTCACAGGCATTTTTTTAATCTATTAGGAACACAGAGGGTACAGTAGTGATGCATTTTTCTGGAATAAAAATTATTGGTGCTACCGGTAAGCTGTCAAAGAGTGTGAAATGAGAGGTACTATTAACTGTAGAATTGGCAGGACAGCTGTTGGAGTGCAATTCCTTGTTGTTTCAAAATCTCAGCATTGATGTAATATTTGGGACTAATTTCTTGTGAAAACTGTGTGTAAATATTGATTTTGCTAGTGGTAAGTTTAGTTTTAAGTGCATTGGAAGTAGGTACGAAGTATCAATTTTGGAAGGTATGGACAAGTATGTGCAAACTGAATTAGATTTGCCATTAACAGTTTTGGTCATGGAGCAGGTTACTGAGGAAGAAGAAGAAGAGGAGTAGAGAGTAAGGTTGGAAATAATAAAGAGAGTTGAGGATGTTGAAGGTACTACAAATAATCAGAAGGAGGAATTAAAAGGTATTCTCCTGAGCACCTGTAAGGCATTTTCAGACAGGCCAGGTTTGGTAAAAGATTTTGAGTGCAAATTAAAGTTTAAGGATCATGAACCATTTTTCAAGAAGCCTTATATTATTCCATTTTCAAAAAAACAAATCTGTGAGAAAAGAAATTCAAAAGATGATCTCATGGGGGATTATTGAAAGGCCAACCAACAGTAACAGCTTGCGCTGTACGTGCTTGAGCATTGTCCTGCAAAATGATGGTCAGGCCCTCCAGAAAGTGTCATCACTTCTTCTGTCTCTATGCTGTTCATTTTTGGAACACAACCTACGACCAGCTTAGAGAGAGAAGTGCAAGCTGTTACTGATTTGTTTGACTGATGGGGCTGCTAAGTGCTATACCACCTACTGCACTCCACTGACTTAAGCCCTTGTAAGTTCAACTCGATATTTAAACTGAAGGAAACACACTCACGGCATTTGCTTCAGAACTGCTACAAATTCATTGGGCAACAGACCGCACCGCTTGAACTGTGAACACAACTGGCACTGCTAAGAATATCCTAAGACTTCCACATTGCTGGCAACAGGTTATACACCATGCTGGTGACTACTTTGAAAGTCAGTAAAACTTTGAAACATGTGTCTATTTTGTACGAGCTGTAAATAAATAGTTGCCGCTATTAAAGTTCCAACCCTCGTATACTGGCAGTTCATGACACTGCATCTGGGAGTGAGAGCTTAACATAAAGAGCAATATTTTAGTGAGGTACAAGTCATATAATGCTGCATTATTGGATCTGTAGGTTATCTGAAAATTTCTATTTGTGTTCTGAGGAATTATAAGCTTAAAGTGGTAATGCTGGAATGAAGAAAAGTAATTTTGCTGATTAACTGGTAAATATGGTTTTAGAGTGTTATGAATACTCGACAGGCCAACTATTTGGTAACATTTTGTGAGGATTTAATTTTCTGGTTGAATGAAAGTAGTACTCAGAGTTGACTGGATAAGTAGGGCAGTGATTTGGTACAACTTCCATCGCCTTAATTTTGATTTGAGTAGTAATTAAGTTATGTAATGATAACTCTTTTCTTTTTCCATAATGTAATGATTATTTTCCATAATGTAATGATTATTAAATCTATGCTACTGCATGTCTTGAGATTATGCTAGAGGTAATGTACATATTTTGGACATTATTCCGATATGAATCCATAAATGGTGTGAATTTCAAACCAGGATTTGGCTATTAGTGATTTTGCAAATGGAAAAGAAACTGAAATCTTTCAAATTTAACCAGTCTGGGACAGAACTATGACCTAGAGTAATGTGTTGTAGTGTAATGTGAACTTGATTTTAAAATGTGTACTGGTCCCCACTTTTCATAATATAGGCAATTTTAGTGCTAATTACTGTGATGTTATGAGAATTGTGTAATGTATTTATTTATGAAGTAATGGCTATTGTTTGCCATTAGTGTGTGAAACATTTTTTTTCTCATATTCTTAGTTAGAAGTAAATGTGAGTGTCTTAATCTAGGGTATTTTGTCAAATCTTTTCAGGTACTGTGGCAGTGGAGAACCACCTCCAAGGGAACTGATAGCAGTGCATTTCCTTACTAACTGCCAGTTGGATCTGTTGAAGGTGTGGATGACTTGGTGAGAAAATCTGTTAAAGCTCATTAAAAGAGTGAAAGTGCTTGTGCAAAATACTAAACATTGAAAAAGTGAAACTTTATGTCTGAAAATGAACTGCAAGGTGCAGTGCAATTTAACTTTTTGCAACCCATGATCATTTATTCTTTGAAGCAAGAAAGGACTTGTACAAAGTGACATGTATCTTAGAATGTAAATGTTTGTTTTTATCCAAAAAGGACATCACATGATGACGATGCCTATTTTTATTAAAAATATATTTTGTGCCTTTGTACAATACATTACATATAAATATTTTGTATGGGAAGTTTTCAATGGCCAGTTCATATAAGTAGAAACTGAAAAACATATGTACTGTAGTTTTTGATAAGGAGATTTCTTATGTAATATTATTTTGTGTGTGAAATGTTAAACCCACTTTCTGGGGTCACTTGTGGTCATTGAATTGCCCAGTTAGCTGTTTGCAATATCTATCTGGTCAATCCAATGAGTGGATAATGTGACGATGCAGGCTGGGATCTCTTACTTCCTCTCCTGTTTTGCCATCTGCCTCCTTAAATTAATTTTATTTTCATTTTTGCCTAATTGCCATTAATATGCTTGAGTGTAATCTGCATTTCCATAAAAGAGAAAGGCTTGGCCTCAGTCTTAAGGAATATAGCACCAGGTGTAATTTTGTGTTTAGTTTTGTGTATGTAATTAATTTCCTAATTTATTTTGACCATTCCTAGTTACTATCTTTTGCTACAGATCATTATAGGGTGAAATTAGTCATTGTTTCATTACTTAGATTCTACTGTTGACTTATAAACAAATATAAAATCTGTACTAATTAAAGACATTTGGAAGAGGAACTACTAGGATTCCTAAAACATTTCTCTGACTTTATTTGAAAACATTAGCAAAGCCAGCCCTTAATTAATTCCAAAATAATTACCAGGTTTGTCAAAAGTATTGTTTATATAACTATATATGTTAATTTTGTTATTGAAACAAATAACCTTTGTGGTAGAGGGAACTATTAAAAAGAGGGAATTTTTCGATGTATTCAGTTAGTTGTATCAATTATGTTTTAATTTTAATTTCTGTAACTTAAGCATTGAACAATGTATAGTTTCAGTGCCTATTATTGTGAGGATGTATAAAGGGCCGATTTTTGGCCCCAAGACAGTCAGTCCACGGCAGATTTTCGGATGTGAAACGTGTATTGGTTAGATCGACAACAATGTATCAACTAACAGTGGAATAAGTGTAACACAGATAGGCCGTGTGTTAGAACAATTAATGACAATGTCTGTTTAATTTATTTGAAAAATAGTGTCTCAAGTACTGTATTGTTCTGCAAGAACTGTGAACTGTGTGGTTTGGTGTTTACTGTTGATAGATGTTCAACAGCAAACTATTGTAGCAGTATGCTAATGTTGCCTGCAATCTATTAATGAGGCTTGTCAACATTTACCAATAGTGAACTGGCCACATATTTGTGTAATATTGGGGGTTTGTGAACAGTGAAAGTAAATAACTGTGAAACACAATTATGCAACTGTCGGCTACATCATTTACAATGGTCAGTGTTGAACTTGCACTCTCCATTTTTCAGCCAGTACAACAATGCAGTACGTCAACACGGAGGACTATCAATGAAGAAATAAAGCAGGCAGATGTCACACTCTCTCTTATATGGTACTTTTCTTTGAAGTGTAACATACCACTTCAGTGAAGTAGTGTGTAGCACAGTGTGTATAGTACTGGCAAATAATTATTACCAAACTTGTAATTACATGAAAAATATATGTACATATGTTATTTAGTCGCTTATTGAAAGTAGATAAGAACGATTCCATTTCCATAACAGGTCAAAGTGCACAGGAGATGAAGTCCCCAAAAAACAATAAAGAAGATATAGAGAGGGGAGATAAACTCCAGATAATGCATACCATCAGCATTAATACACAAGTCCCCCTCTCAGTACCTGAGCAATACAGTAGGATTCAAATGGCTCTGAGCACTATGGGACTTAACATCTGAGGTCATCAGGCCCCTAGAACATAGAACTACCTAAACCTAACTAACCTAAGGACATCACACATATCCATGCCCGACGCAGAATTCGAACCTGCGACCGTACCAGTCACGCGGTTCTGGACTAATACAGTAGGGAACATTCCATTTTGGCTACCTGTTGAAAGGACACAAGACATTTCTGTGTTGGAGAGGCAACTGATGAGAAATAATGAAAAGAAATTAAAGTTTTCATCAAAAAATTTTCAAGAAATAGAGTTTGGTGTCCTAGAAAACTAGATCACCATTCTTCTTTGCAGCAGTGTGTAAGCTGATATTAACACTGCAGTTGAAAAAAGTAAGAATAATTTATAGTTTAGGGGACCCAATATTGATTAACCTCGTTTAGCACAAAGAATTTTCAAAAGTCCACTAGTGGAAGATAGTTGTCAGCAGGCACTGACGGTTCTAATGTCATTGGCAATACTTCACTGACATTCTTGACTGCCGAATGCTGTTCTGTCTCCAGTACATCCTGTCCAGCATGAGATGCTGCATCCATGACTCACCTGCAGACATAGTTAGCCTAGAAGATCATCACTGCTGTGCATCGACATCGAAACAGTGAGAGCTATGCCAGCAGGTTGGTGAGCTGTGTCTATGTTAATTTGAGTCATGCTTTGTGTGAGAATTGTGATGGTGTTGTGTGTGGTGAGGGATTACAAGCCATCTGACAATCAATATATGAAAACTGCTGAGCAGCATATGGTACTGTAGTAGGTAATAGTTGCTATAGACTATGTTAATGTATACTGCAGTCTTCTGGGTGAAAAACGTAATAATCAGTGAAAAGCACAAAATTTCTTATGTTTTTGGCTTACTAGACCATCGTCATACTTTAACTGACTGTTGTCATCAAAGAAGTTACAGTGTTTTAAACAACATTGGAAAAGATATTACTCATCTAGACTAAGGAAAATGAAGCAATGGGAAGGAACAGACAATGTGGGAAGTTATGGAAAACTGGGAGCATTATGTGAAGGGAAAGTATGAAGCAATGCTTGGACTGAGAGGGGACTCCATAGCTGAGCCATCAAACTGTTAATACATTGTCCTTCAGTACTGAAAATAGTTTTCTGATAAGCAAGTCTGATTGGCCAGGTGATCCGGTTTTCGATGAAATATTCATGGACCATTTTGAACATGTTTTTTGAATAACAAAACCTTCGAGTGCAAATATTAAATACTGGTTCAAGTTTGTAGATGATGATCTGTGTATGTGACAGATACTACAAGACGATCTCAATAATCTTTACATAAGTTAAACAGGCAACATAAATATATTGAGCTCACAATGTAGATTGGCAATAAATCCACAAACTTCTCAGATCTAACCACTGACATCAGTATACACACACATTGTTTCAAAATGCATAGAAAACTAAAACTACAGACACCTTCTTGATCATAACAACCAGTATCACACAAACATGCAGCTTTCTGTTCACTGATGCACCATTTCGTATCTGTTCCTATGTCCAAAGACGATTTCAAAGCAGAGTTAGACACAATAAAATACTTTGCCTCAACCAATGGCTTCAATCCTGCCCTGGTTGCCTGCATCTTGCATAAGAAACAATCCTACACGTTTTATAAGCGTTACAAACATATAATGCCCATGATCTTTTTTTAGATTTAATCGCCCATCTCCTGTGGCAAGTGTTAACATACCTTATTTAAATTTAAAAATTTGTTCTCGCGTAACAAAATGACCGAAAGCTGACATGATGTATTTGATCTTCTCTTGTGACATTGGCAGCACTTGTGCAACTTGATCTTTGACATTACATAATCAGATTAGGTTCAGTTTTTGTTCTTTATAGCCATAAATGAAATGATTCACTTGAGTATGGAACATGTCAGAAAATGTAACATTAAAAATGTAGAACATTTTAATATACTCACTACCCTGGTCATTTGTCATGAGACTGTCAAGATATCTGAGTACATTACAGAATTAATACACTGTCAGAATGAAGCTTAGTTTGTTGTTGTTGTTGTTGTTGTTGTCTTCAGTCCTGAGACTGGCTTGATGCAGCTCTCAATGCTGCTCTATCCTGTGCAAGCTTCTTCATCTCCCAGTACCTACTGCAACCTACATCCTTCTGAAGAAGCTTAGTTATGCTTTTCTAATAAATTTGTCATACACAGAACACCTAATCTTGACTGTTATGGCCAAGTGCTAACAAAACTGAAAGCTAACAGATGTTCTTATTGAAGTTGGGCCAACAGTCCCTGTTAAAGATATTCACCTACAGAGTAGGAGGAGTTGCCCATCAAGAAGTCTTCCAAACTCTGTTTAAACAGTGATTTTATGAAATTTAATGGTTGCTGGCAATTAATTGAAAATGTGTGTTCCAGATTATCATCTCTCTTTCCGGACCGAGGTAAGTGATTTCAGGTCTTAATGGTAGATTGTTCTTATTTCCAATATTGATACTATGTATTGAGCTATTGGTTGGAAAGAGAGACATGTTATTTGAAACAAACTTAATAGGGAATGAGTATACTGAGAGGCAGTGGTTAGAATACCCAGTTCCTTGTACAGGTTTCCATGTGATGTTCTTAAATTTATACCACAAATGAGTTTTATTACACACTTTTGCAGTCGAAAAGCTTTTGCTAGGTTTGACGATTCTCCTCAGGGGGGAAACAAAAAAAAATATATATATATATATATATATATATATATATATATATATATATATATATATATATATATATATATATATATATCAAAAAACAAAGATGATGTGACTTACCAAAAGAAAGCGCTGGCAGGTCGAAAGACACACACAAACACAAACATACACACAAAATTCTAGCTTTCGCAACAAACTGTTGCCTCATCAGGAAAGAGGGAAGGAGAGCGAAAGACGAAAGGATGTGGGTTTTAAGGGAGAGGGGTAAGGAGTCATTCCAATCCCGGGAGTGGAAAGACTTAACTTAGGGGGAAAAAAGGACGGGTATACACTCGCACACACACACATATCCATCCACACATATGCAGACACAAGCAGACGGTCTTCAAATATGTCTGCTTGTGTCTGTATATGTGTGGATGCGTCGATTATAACACCACGTTTAAAGTCACTTAAATCTTGATAACCTGCCATTGTAGCAGCAGTAACCGATCTGACAATTGTACCAGACACTTGTCTTATATAAACTTCGCCAACCACAGTGCCATATTCTGCTCATTTACATATCTCTGTATTTGAATACACATGCGTATACCAGTTTCTTTGGCACCTCTGTGTAATGTATTGGAAATTCCATTGCCTGCGTGGTGTTTCAGGTATTGATGCTTTACTTCTTGAAGGCTTTTGCAAAATCAAGTGAAACTAAAGCACACTTGATTCTGCAGACCCCTGCATTAGCGATTACGTCTCTGTACTCACATAAGTTATGGAGGATCTTCCTGTTCATGCCTTCACTCGTCTGGTACCAACTAGTTACTGTACTTATTAACATTTTAAGTCAGTGAGACATGTTTAGAGATTAATACAGCAATGCCTTACACGAGATCTTTAGGAATATTACAGTTTGGCTGCATTAATTAGTTATATGTGCCTAACAACTTAAATAGTTGAAATACAATGGGCGTTTGAAACCTCCGTACAAAAATAAAAACTACATACGTGTTTGGGGTAAACCTTTTTTTATTTTTTGACATAGTCTCCTTTTAGACTCCCACACTTCGTCCAGTGCTGTTCTAATTTGTTAATCCCTTTCGAATAACAGCAATTGTCCAAGTCTACATCATCGCTATTAGTTGCTGCAATTACCTCCTCGTTTGAATAAAATCATTGTCTGACCAGCCATTTCTTCAAATTGGGGAACAAATAGTAGTCCAAGGGAGCCAAGTCTAGAGAACAGGGGGGATGTAAAACGAGTTGGAATCCTATGTACATTAATTTTGCGACCACAACTGCTGAGGTGTGTCCTGGTGGACTGCCGTGATGGAAAAGGAGATTTTTGTGCTCCAATCGCCGGCGTTTTTATTGCAGCTCGGTTTTCAAACGATCCAATAATGATGAATAATCTGCACCTGTAATAGTTTTACCCTTTTCCAGATAGTTGATGAGGATTACCCCTTGCGAATCCCAAAAGGCATTCGCCATAAGCTTTCCGGCTGAAGGAATGGTCTTCGGCTTTTTTGGTGCAGATTCTCCCTTGGTAACCCATTGTTTAGATTGTTGTTTGGTCTCAGGTGTATAGTAATGTATCCATGTTTCATCCACTGTGACGAAACGACGCTCAAAGTCCTGCGGATTCTTCCTGAACAGCTGCAAACCATCCTTGCAACACTTCACACGATTCCATTTTTGGTCAAGCGTGAGCAATCGCGGAACCCATCTTGCGGATAGCTTTCTCATGTCCAAATGTTAATGCAAAATAGTATGTACCTGTTCATTCAAGATGCCCACAGCACTAGCAATCTCACACACCTTAACTCTTCTGTCATCCGTCACCATATCATGGATTTTATGAATGATTTCTGGAGTCATAACTTCCACAGGGCGTCCAGAATGTTCAGCATCACTTGTGCCCATATGGCCACTCTGAAAATTTTGAAACCACTTATAAGCTGTTCTAATCGAAGGTGCAGAGTCATCATAATGTTTATCGAGCTTCTCTTTAGGCTCCTGAGGCGTTTTGCCTTTCATAAACTAACATTTAATCACCACACTAAATTATTTTTCATACATTTTTCCTTGACTCAAAACGAATGCCAAACACAAAGAAATAGACCAATATGGCTGAAACTTGGTGTGCGTTCTTTCCAAAGGTGCTACTAACTAAACATGACATCGATATGTGCTGGTGGTGCCATCTCTCTGACTTTGCACAGAGTTCTCAAACGCCCCTCGTACATGTTAAAATTCCTCACTAAGACCTTTGGATCCCAGAAATTTATTTTTTGGATTTCGTGAGACAGAAAATTCAATTTCATTTTTTCTTCATTGATTACCTTCATGGGGAGTTTAGACTTCATCTGAGTGTAATTTTCTTTGCAGATTATCTAGTACTTCTAGCTGTATTTGTTCATCGGTGTTCTTCATTGTCAGCAGCTCCTCCAAGCATTCGTGCACTGCATATTTTATTATGGTCTGTTGCAGGAGCGTAGCTTTAGATTAGTTATTGACTTCCTTTTACCTGGAATGTGGATGGTTCCTCTTCCTCTATCACCGGGACCTTATTTTATAACATTCTGATTGCTGTCACGTAGGTATTTGCAGATAATTGTGTATTTAGGTATTTGCAGATAATTGTGTATTGCTGATGAGTCTGACTTGCACAAGTCTCTGACAGAAGTGAAATAAAATTTGATTTTTGATTTCACATGATTTAGCCACTATTCTTTTACTGAGTTGTATTGTGCTGATTTTCTTTTGGATTCCCTCCATGTTTTGTTAAAGGCACACCAACATTCTACTTATTGCAGATGAGTATTGTTGCGTTTCCGTGTGCCTTTGACACGAAATGTTCCTTGGTCACTCGTGTGTACAGTAAGTATACATATGTGGCATTATCAGAGAAAACTGTTGACCAAACTCCAGAATGTTGGGCTTCATTTCTTATATGTCCTGAAACACAAATTCTGTCGCCCCAACTGACGCAGTGGCTCATGACGTGTGTGAACCCAGGTGCAGCTCCAAGCATATGTCCCCAAGTATCCATTACTCATTTCATGAATGATATGTTCCAGTTCTGCGAATGTGTTTAAGTTAGGTGTCCGATCTTCTGGGCTTAGCACGCAATTGAAATCACCTGCTAATTTTATGTAGTCTCTCTTCCTTCTAAAAAGTTTGACTATTTGGCTCTTAAAAAAATCTGCACTGCATTGTCAAGTGCTGCTTCTTGATGGAGCTTTCACATTGATTATTATCCATGTATGGTAAAGGGTGACAGGGGTTCCTCTGCTGTTTTGGTAGTTTTTTCATTTCTTTCGTTACAATCCCTTCTTAAATTAAATAGGTGGCACCTAAATCAGCCCCACTTCCCGGATTAGTGATGCATTGTACCCAGTTAGTTCTTGCAGCTCAGTATCAATTACTTTTGGAAATTACATAGTGTGTCTATATATGCAGTATATAAGAGATCTTGTAGCTTAAATAGTGGGAGATAAGATCGGTTCTTACGTGTATTCAAAGTATCAATTTTATGGGCTTGAGGCTGGTTCATGTTGTATGGTACATGTAGGGAGGTAATGGTCCTTACTTGAGAGTCAATTCAATGCAAGTCCGCATTCCAAAATCAGTTCTTTTGGGGTACTCTCTTTCATTGAAGTATACTGCTTTTTTTGGGCTAGCAGTGAATCTTCAACAGCATTTGGGGTCAAAGCACATTTCGTTGTTCACAGCTGTCTCTTCCACTTCTACCCAGATTCCTGTTTGTATGGTCCAATACGAAGAGCCTTCTGTTTTCCGAGGCTATCTTCCGATAGTGTCATCAAGCACCTTATATTACATACGGTAGAGTGGGGTAATGCCGTTGCAAGGTAATACTGTGCACTGCTTTTTCCAGTTTCCTACAGGTAGTAAAGAGCACTTCATAGTGCTGCTGCATAACAGAAGGAACTACAGTCAGATTCAGAGAGGTCGTGAGCTTTTAACAGAACAGTTGTTTCCAATATTGGTTTCGTTTGATTTTGACTGTTTTGTTATGTGTCGAGGTAAGTGAATTATGTTAATGGTAACAATATTTAAAGTAGTTTGATTTAATTGCACATTTCTTGAACTTTTTCAAATGTCAAATATTAGCAGTTAAACATGGTGATTATCAGGTTAGAATTAAAAATGCGGGGTCATATTGTCACGGGACAATACCATGCAGAATAAACTGTATGGCCCCATGGTGAATGCTACTGCCCCATATGATGATTTGTTTCAGTATTTTCATAGATTATATTTTTGGAAGTGTATGCCATCTTGCAAGCTTTTATTTTTTTAATCACAGATGGTGAGAAAGTCAGAACGACCAAAAAGGGGGACAGGTGAATGGAGCATGAAATGAATTCCACACTGCACAATGCTATAGGAAATGGAAAGCCACAGAGAGGAGCTGCAAGGCTGTATGGAATACCCTTTCTTACTTCAAGAGAGAGGTTAAAACTGAAGACTGTTCTAAAGTAAGCTTAGGAAGAAAGTCTACATTTTCTAAAGAAGAGGAAGATGACATAGCCAATCATGTGTTTTTGTTAGCAGAGAGATTTTATGGAATATCTTCAGTGGAGTTGGAAAGATCAGTGTGCGAATGTGCCGAGGCAAATAATATTCAGCATAATTTTAATAAATCATCCAAAATAGCTGGAAAGGATTGGCTCATTAGGTTTCTTTCAAGACATCCATCAGTCAGTATTTGGAAACCTGAGGCTACCAGTCGTAATCTTATTTCAGCTTTTAATGCAAGTGGCGTTAAACAACCTTTCTCCTCACTGCTGTAATGGACGCTTATAAGTTTGAGTCATCTAGAATTTACAATTTTTATGAAACAGGGATATAAACAGCTCAAAAGCCAGGAAAAATTTTGAGCATTACAGTGCAGTGAGTGCCAGTGGGACATATGTACGTCCCATGTCTATTTTTCCTTGGCTTAGGATGATCCCTGCTGGGAGCCACCAAATTCAATGTAGGATTAAGGCAAGAATGATCGGATGACCAAGGATCTCTTTCCAAAGTGGCTGAAGCATTTTGCTAAGTTTACCTATTTGCTATCTTTACTATGACATGTAAGACCCATACTGTTAATTTGATTTTAGACAATCACACTAGCTATGTGTCCCTAGAAGCCTACAAATTTCAGAACGACAATGGAATAGTAGTGATAACACTACCACCTCGCTGCTCTCACTGGTTACAACCTTTAGATGTGGCGTTTTTCAGCAGCTTGAAGATTTCATTTTATCAATAATATGACAGCCTTATGAAGTCTAACACCCACCAGAAAATAACACACTATGACATTTGTTCTGTCTTTAGCAAAGCTGTCACAAAGATTGAAAATATTGGAAAGGGTATCTCTGGCTTCAGGAAGACAGGAATTTCCCCCTTAGAAACTACCAAATTCAGTTATAATGACTTTGTGCTTTTGCACCCAGAAGAAGAGACAGCTTTAAGACCACCAGTTGTTGGGGATGGCAGCACTAAAACTTATGAAAGTAATGAGACAGTTGTGCTTTGTTCTTTAAAGACAGGGACTGGTGTCGTCGATAATATAGACAGAGACTTAAAAGTTCAGCCTGCAGTTGAGCTACAATTCAAAGATATTTTTCGATTATCAAGCCCTCTTAAATTGAAAAAAAGTGCCAGACAACATCATTCCTCGATTTTTGCTTTGAGTCCTGACAAAGTTAGTTCAGAAAAAGCTGCAGAAAGTAAGAAAGCAAAATTAAGAAGGAAAGAAAAGAAGGGGAATTATCGTTAGGAAAATTGGAGTTAAAGCCTAAGGAAGAAAGCAAGCTCAGAAAGGTTTCATCAAAGAGAAGCCCTCAGCAACCTGGCATAATGAAATGTCAATGGAAAATTCCTTTCGAGTCTTCATCAGATGATGATTTAGACCCATCATTGCACAAACTCTGTAGTGACAATGAGCTGGATGAAACACACCCTTTCGGAAAAACTCCTGTTACAAGAAACACTGAAAAATTTAAAGACAGTGATTCTGTCTGCCTACTCTGTGTGGGAAAAGCAGGGAGCTGTTGTTTCAATATGTGATTTGCAGTGATTGGGTTCACTCAGAGTGTAGTGGATATGACACTGCTGGAAAGTATGTTTCTGATTACTGCCACTGCAATAGGCACTAAAATGTGAACGGAGATATGTTGAGTCCATTATGTTACAATGTTATTATACCAGAAAAGATTTTTTAATTTTTTATTCTTTGTGAGAACATTAATAAGTGGCCAACTTTACATTTTTCAATTGAAAATAAATTATTAAGTTCGAATTTTTTGTTTTATTTTTACCGAGTTTCTGCCGTTCTATGTGATATATTCTATTATACGTTACACTGCATGTTATTAGCCGATCATTGGCGTAATACTGTGGAACATAACATTTTTGTAAAACACCTATATAAATGTAAATAGATTTAATATACCAAATGTGGAACCATAAATGTGTAGGTAACTGATTGCTTGTCAAAAGGTGATGATCGCCATTTCAGTTGAGTTCAAAAACTAAAAAATATTTTAAAAAATGGCTTTAAGTGCACAGTATTGGCCCCCTCTCTCCTAATCACTGTGTGGGAGTCTCTCGAATCGAAGTCCGTCAGACCTGTCGTAGATTGGCTCAAAACAGTATTTTCAGAATATTTCTGGGTCAGTTAGTTATAATCCTTATTACTTTTTCTTGAAGTGGTGGCGTTACTTCATTAGCATTTTGACATGTCAGTCTCTGCTTCTTTTGAGAAGGGCTCCCTTTGTGATTTTCTTTCTTTTTAGAGTTCAAGTTCGACTGTTTCTCAGGCTTTGATCCTCTGTTGTTAGTGTCGGATTTGGAGGCTTGAACTTGAAGGGGAGAACATAAGTTGTTTCTGTTCTTCTTGGTTCAGCACTGTTGGCTTTGCATCATCACTAATTTTCACAAGAGTTCCCAAATTAATTTCATCACTTAAACTGATAGCTATGGCTTGAATTGTCGGTTTGAGTCCCTGGTCGCTGCTGTGTATGTCACAGGCAGTGCCATTGTCATAGGGGGCCTCATGACTTCACTAACGGATGTCGGCACCACTTGTCTTTGTATGCACTGTGCGCGGATGTGGCCTGGCAAGCCACAGCCAGCATTTGTGCATGGTTATCCGTCATATATTACTATAGCGTGACATCCATTTACTGCGATATGTGCTTCTGAAGCTCTATCTTAGCGTGCCTCACCCCATTAATCACCAGGAATTTATGAGCATTAGACTGCCTTTCAATAAAATTTTTGATCGCTTTGCCATAAGGTGTTACTACAAAATTTATCTGTCCGGTTGCAATTTGAGGATTGCTTGAGAATCCTGACTGTGCAGATGCAAAATCCCACATACATAACTGTTGCATTACCAACATTACCGTCTCTTTGTTTGAATTTCAAAACACCTCCACAATATTCTATTATTCTGTCACATATTTCAAAGATTTCCTGTTTGATGTAAACAACACTGCTCACTATACAGCAGTTAATATCCACAATATCGTCGAATGTGATTTGCACGACTTTTGTAGCCATGATTCTACTGCAAATGGGTTTTTATGTAGGAAAATTCTTGTCAAAGGTAATCTTTTCTATCGCTTTGAGTCATTATTCCACTTTAGTCTGCACAGTATACGCTAATGTTACAGCTAAGGCACACTGTACCCTCGCAGTTCACTGCACCGACGTAAAGACTTCTTGCCTCAGTGTGCTGCAAACCCAGACGTTCCTACACACCATCGCTGGCACAGGCATACTGCAAATTTATGTAATGGCTGCATCAATTACGCTACAGTTTCATTAGTATTTGGCTGTGGAGGTCGTCTTCTCTTTTGTATTGTGGAGAAATACTTGTGTTACCTTTAGTTACCTCCTTAAAGTGATGCCTATGTAGATATCTGATGGTAGGTCCATCAGATATCTACATAGGCATTGCCATAAAACTTCTTGATGTTGCGACCTGGAGAGCTGGGGTCATTTGTGAGCAGGAGGAAGGCATGGAATGTGTGTGAGTGGTCCAGTTTACACCCAGAATTGTCAGTGACACAGTGATATCTGTAATAACATTTGTTTCTTGTGTTGAGTTTACACAGGTATGAAGTGTCTTCAGGGCAGCGACTGGGCATAAGAGTGTGCGATGAAGTAGTACTGATGCCTCCGCAGCAAGATGTGACATCATCCTGCAGGTCAGTGAGCTATGTACACGTGTTGTGCTGGTGGCAGCATGGAGACAAGAAGGCATCACACACCCAGATGGCCTTTAGCGGAGAAGAGCTGGCTGCACAACAGTCATCTCCTCATCTGCTATGTTCTAGTAGGCAGCAGTGTCAGAACATGGCCGTGGTATGCATAATGTTGACCCAGATATAACTGCAACATTACTCGATGCATCTGAGCTTGAAAAGACTCGTTATTTAAAGGGCCGAAACTGCGTATATGATGCGGTGGCTCTGGGTATGTGAATGCATTTGCCCTCTTTTATTGGTGTTGTCAGTGCTCCTCACCTCACTGTGGTAATTCAATAATTATTCTGGCTCACTGACTTATGTCTTTCTGCCTAAGTTAGACTTTGTAAAGGCTCTTTGCCACTGAAGTTACTAAGTGTTACTTCACACCACCTTGTTATGTAGCATCTCAATGTTTGCGTTTCTGCTTGCCTCACTCTGAGGTTGTGTGGCAGTGCTCGCCTCATGCCCTGACTGATGTTCGTTACATTGGCGGTATACTTTGTTGACATTCCGATTGGCACACGAGACCGTCTCTGTTCTGAGCTCACTTGGTGAATTTTGAAAAATATAGACCTGTACAAGAAAATTATTCTGCTGCACAACACTCTCCCTTGTTTCAAAAAAATCATCCCAAATTGTGCCTTTTATTATCCTATGCAACAGCCTCATAGATTTACTTATATAATTGTATAGCATGCCCTAAGCAACAACTTTTAGGCTCATGAGAGCTGGCTCAGATTGATTTTCTCATTTCATAATTCTGTACCTTCCTTTTGTCTTTACGAGTTATAATAATTTTATATTCTTCTTAGTCTACATTTCTTGCGTTACATTAAACACTCGACAAGTATCTGATGTGTCGCTAGGTCTTTAAAATGGTCACTTCTTTGTCTGAGACAAAAGTAAAGTACACAAATTACTGTCAGAAACATGGCAAGACTAGTGGTTGTAATGTCGATGGTTACCACATTTCGGTGACAGTTCTCTTGATATTGCTGAATATGTTGCAATATTTTCTCCAAGGAACTGTTACCATGCTGAGATGCTATCACTGAGTCTAAAGAGAGAGAGTACTGGCAACAGTTTCTGTTCAAATGTTTCAAATGGCTCTGAGCACTATGGGACTTAACTTCTGTGGTCATCAGTCCCCAAGAACTTAGAACTACTTAAACCTAACTAACCTAAGGACATCACACAACACCCAGTCATCACGAGGCAGAGAAAATCCCTGAATCGAACCCGGGCGCGGGAAGCGAGAACGCTACCGCACGACCACGAGCTGCATACGCGGTTTCTGTGGAAAGTATAATGGAGAGTGCGTTAGGTAGAGTACAGTTGTACCCATGAGCCCTTGAGTGTAGCTGGGAGGTGGAAGTTCATCGTGACTAACTCACAGGTTGTGCCATTCACCAAGCTACCACTTTACGTAAACTGAACATTGCCATGCCCTAATGTTTCCCTTTCTTACAGCAGTTCATGACGATGGGTTCCAGTGAAAAAAATGAGCAGATTGAATGTGCCCCTACTATCTTAAAATGAAGTTGCGCTGCTAAAATTTCTGCCATTCTGTTGCCTCTTTCCCCAGAAACAGTTGCACTTTGCATGTCTGTGCGTCAGTTTACAATTCTGTGAATGGACAAATATGATATTTTCCTTCCAATACTCTTTTAGGTCCCTTAATGATGTAAGAACGTGAGACTTTCCATGCTCAGATATTATTAACACCACTCATGCCTTTATTGTACTCACTTTTTCCCTGTCTTATTGGATAAGGGTGAACTGTATAACACCAACACTGCACATTCGTCCCTATCACTGGGTAGTTGGACCAATACATACTACTTTTTTCTGTCCATATTCAGTTCCACAGTTGCTATGTGGTAAAACATTGGCAAGTTTTTTTGCGACACCTCCGTCTCATGTCATAGCTCTGCTCAGCTATTTTTCTGCTAAGTGCAAACCAATCAAAAATTGTTTTGATGATAGTGATACCGAACTCAACTGTCTGTTTACCACATGGTAGACTTTCTTGTAATGACTTCCAATTCTAGCATCAATCAGTCTATCTGCTACTATATGTAATAGTATGGATACTACTAGTTTGTTGTCCAGTAAGCTCAGTCGTTTTTGTATTTCCCCTGCATCACTGTATTCCAGGAGTACTGGGCTAGGTGTATAAATAACTCGCATACTATTTTGGTGTTATCATAGTGTCCTCCAAATTTGACCACCTAAGGAAACAAAGTTTCGTCCTTTCCTCCCTCCCTCCGAAAATGCAAGTGCAAAACAAAACAATTACAAATAACTTGTAACCAATATACAATTGTAACGACCTATGGTAAGTAGTACAAATTCACAATACACTCGAACAAGAATAGAATAAAACTTGCATTAAACAGCTCTTAGACATAACGCACATTAACTGAAGTACTAAGACTTGTTGTGTGACCTCAGTGTGTATGTCATGGGGTCCCGGATTCAATTTCCAGCCCGGTCAGGGTTTCTCTCTGTCCAGGGACAGGGTGTTTATGTTGTCCCCATCATTTCATCATAATTAAGGAAACTGACGAGACTGGATGGTGAAAAGATCGGGAATTTGTACAGGCACCGATAACCACGCTGTTCAGCACCCCACAAACCAAATACTATCACTGTCATCATCAATGGATCATGCCTGTCCACTGGTAAAGGCTTGTTGATTTTTTAGTCGTTTTTATGCAATCGGATTATCAAACAAGACATCGACCATTATTTTGTAGTTAGTTTGCTTTGCGTCCCACATAACTTCCATAGTTCTAAACAAACAGTACTTATCCTGCTTGCGCATTGTTGGTCGCGTTTTCCGCAGTGTATGTTGCTGGCCCCAAGTCGTCGTCCTTGTACCAAGTAATATTAAATGGCCATAAGTATTTTACTCAGATAACTTTCAATAAATGCAGTTTCTGTACTTTGAAATAGTTATTTGTTCTGTATTTGCACACTTAGCATAATCACATTTTGCCTAACACTTCTGCCTTCAGCAGTACTACAAAAATACCAAGTCCCTTTGCATCAACTCTTCTCCAAGAGCATCCATTCCACAACATATTCCCACTCAGTCTCTGAACCTTCCTCTCAACGAACAAGACCGAGTGAAGTGGCGCAGTGGTTAGCACCCTGGACTGGCATTCAGGGGGACAACGTTTCAATCCCGCCTCCGACCATCCTGATTTTGGTTTTCCGTGATTTCCCTATAAATCACTTCAGGCAGATGCCGGGATCGTTCCTTCCAAAGGGCGTGGCCGACTTCCTTCCTCATCCTTCCTTAATCTGACGAGACCGATGACCTTTATGTTTGGTCTCTTCCACCAATTCAATCCAATCCAGTCAGTGAAAAAGAACAGCGATCTAACATACAGATCAAAGAGCGACAATCGCTGGTACAGCACAAGCAATTAAAACATGAATTCAATTGAAATGCTTCAACATTAATTTAAATGTGTAGGGTATAAATATTTAAGTATGGAATAACTCAGTTGTATGAATGTATATATAGGCCTATCGAAATTATTCTTATGAAACTGAAAAGATCGATACCCACTGGTATCGTAAATTTCTTATTATGTTATTGGCTTGACTGCATTACACCAGTAAAGGAGCACAAATGTAAAATAAACCCATAAACTTTAGTAACAAATCTTCTATTGCTTGTCAATCACTGCCTCACAAGTGACCCAACTTTTCACTTAATACTACTGCATCTAATATTTGCTTGTGGCACGGGTCATCACATGATCTATTGATATCTTCTTCCTCTATTACCTCTAATGTGGCAACCATTAAGCCCTTTGCCAGACTAATCATGCCCTTGCTGAAGTTATCCTAGCTTACAGGAACCATAAATTCACCATTAATATTTCTTACGGGTATTATGCTTCTGTGCACAAAACAGTGCATTTCATCTAATTCTTCAGTTTCCTTTAGTGGCTTTAACACATACAGTGATTCACGCGGTTAATCGGTATCAACAGAAACCCACACTAACTTCACCATACATGCTGTATTTTATCATGGGAATCAATGCTTAATGTTCTTGTTTGCAGTTGAGTTGGAACACCTTCCTGAGGGATGTGCCTTGCAACATTGCCTCGCTGCAAAACATCAAATTCCCATTGACAAGGAACTTCTCGGTGTGAGGTCTCAAAATGCCAAAGATGTTTTCGGTATTCAATGGCCTATATATTGTTTACCATGGTACCACAATTTTGGTTGCTAGTGGCAACAGGGGATGTGGCTGGAGGCATTGAATGGTGAGCACAGCATGAGGCTAAAGACTGTAGGTGAACTGCTTAGTCGACGAATGACTCTCAACAATGCTACAGTGCTAGTTGATACAAAGCAGAGCAATGGCAATGATAAACAAAACAAACATTACTTATATCTACGTCGTTTGCCGAAGTTGATATTTAGTCAGAAAGGAACTTAAGGAACTTCGGAGAGTAAAAAATAAGTGGTAGATGAAATATTAGGTTTCTGCAAGATGAGTCAGTGGAATGTGTGGTGTCGTATCCCTCGCCTGTGTGGACAGTGTACATGGGGAGTACAATGACGACGATATGTGCTTAACAAGTGAAAGTGATATTGAAACAGTTGTTCAGCCATGTAGTTCATCATCCTTGTCAAGCAAAGTGCCACAAATCCTGTCTCCAGTCAAAAATAGGAAAAGACAATAGTTGTCCAAAGAGTGGGTACTAAACAAAATTATGTACACTGAAGACCTTCCGCACCCTAGTAAATTATGAACAGATATCAAGTAAATTCGCAACAATATGCTGATGTAGTGCATAAGAAAAACAACTGATATTCACTTGTTACAAAAACTAGTGTTTGTGCATTTCAAGGATGCTCGATACAATTTACCAAGTGTGCACGATAGTGACCTACTACGTTATGCACATCAAGCTGCACGTGACATAGTTTACAGTTATCCCAAGGGAAGCAATATATGTTTGCATAATTTCAAATAGTGCTACAGGATTGGAAGATGTAAAATAACGAAATTTCAAACGAAGTGTCAAATTGGTCATGCACAGAAAATTGCACAGTCGGTCCGAAAATTTGTTGATGAGAGAAACTAACTTATCCCATCGTTCAGTAAGGAATTTGTTTTTAACTCCGACCAATCAAGATTTGAATAGAAAATGCATATGAAAGGAACCCTGGTAATTAGAACTACCAAGAGAATCGTATCAAGATAAGCAAACGTACAATTATGCCAACTGTTAATCTTGATGGTAAATTGGCTGGAAAGTTAGTTATTGTGCTGCGAGAAGTTAGAGGAGCTTTGCCCCCTGCGAGTCTTTCACGTGTGCATGGTATTGCAAGGGCAGAACGGAATACTCGTATGTACGTCACAGCAAAGAAGAGTGGGAAAATGGGCTTGAGAGAATTAAACTGTGGTATGAGCAGTGCTTTTGGCCAGTAGCTGATCAAAATAACTTGCTTTTGCTTTATTCCTGATCTGGATGTAAAAATCTCACTCCTTTAGAGCAAATTATCCCTCCAAAAAAAGTATGTTACATTGCAGTTCATACCACCTGGAACCACTGGACAAATTCAACCTCTGGATGTTTTTTCCATACCTATAAACAATTTATCAAAGTATCTGCAGCTACACGGTAAAGGATAGCCAGTTTGACAGTAAGTTCCACGACAGACTGTTTTCACGGTTGCATGTCATCACATTCCATCATTCCTCATCACCCCGTTACACCAATATGATTCTATATGCAGTCTTCAAGAGTGGATAACTAGCTGAATGTCCTGCATGGTTTGTAACTCCCAAGGAGTCCGCCTTCGATCCTGATGGTGTGAACCTCCACGATCAGTCTGGTGCGCCACTTTTCATTTGGTGTTCATGGTGCAAGTTAATAGTTTGTTTTGCACGTTATTTGAATGTCAACGATATCAATTTTCCATAATGTAACACATACAATCACATGGAAGGTTGATCTGTGCACCTTACAGACATTTATTTACTGTCGCCTCCTGATGCACATGGTGAGTCATTAGCAGCTAATATTTTTCCTGTCATTATTGTTAACACAATACTTTCAAATAAGCCTTACTAAAGATTGAACTTGCGACGTCGCATTGAAGAGGTTTCTTGTGAGTACTTCTCTCAGTATACTGCGAAAGATCGATTCTGGCGTGATGTTATCGAGAAAATCTTGCCCAGAAATTGAATTGCTGAATAGCTTTCACCCACGTGTGGTAACACTACCATATGCTTATGAAAATCTCTAGCTCCGACCCTAAAATCGAGCAACTTCGTACTCAGCGACTCTGCGTCATCATCATCACTCCACGCAATTTGTTACTTGCCCCCCCCCCCCCACCACCACCACCACCACCACCACCACCACCACCACCACCACTCCTCATCTCCTCCTATCTACATGGTCCAGACTGATGACTGACAAGTGCTCACCTGCGTCTACTTGACATTTATGTTACTTGACTCTCACGAAGGCTGACAACTAGCATTTAGTCCATGGATCCATTTGTGCAGTGTTACATCCTATTGGGAATGCCTTCTGATTGTTGAAGCATTTCAGTTTGTGTTTAACAGCTACTTCTGCAGATATTGTTTTCCCTGCCTTTGCTTCCCATAGTCTTGTTTTCCCTGTCCAACTCGACTACACTTACTTCATTCAGGTTGCTGACACTGATTCTGTACATGACTTTCACACTCACATCCATAATACTTCACTTTTACAGAAAAACAAGATGGTCTGTATATATATTTGTAGCAATGTGGATCTCCTCTAAGTGTATCTTGGCCCCAAGTGCCGCAGACAAATCCCCAGGATTTTCCATCCTTAACCTACATGCTATCTCTGCGGGTATACCACACACAAAAACATCCAAATTCCTATTCTTGGCTTCCTGCAGCAAGACTCTGCCAACTTTTGCGTCAGCTGGTATGGCTGCACTTTGATCCTTCAGATCCTATCTGAAAAGGTTCCCTTTGATTCCTTATGCTTCTGCGTTAAGGTACACAATTATTTACCAGAAAAATCTTATGATACTTTGCTTCTGATAACATTGTTGTAAACCATCAGCTATGTTCTGGAATGTTTCTGCTTACTGAGGACTTTACCTTTCAATCGAAAATTAGCCACACAGAGTGTAATCTCGTCTGACCAATCACTCATTGCTGCAGTAGCCTTAACATGTCAATGAACGCAGTTACGTCCTCTGTTGATTTGGCAGAAAAAGGCTTTATTAAGGGAGCTGCTGAAAGACTGAGAGGAGGAGGGGATGGCACACACACACACACACACACACACACACACACACACACTACTGTCTTGACTTTCTCCGACACTGATTGCAGTTGCTAAACTGCAGATTGTAAAACTCCTACCTGCCTATGTAACTCCTCTTTTTCCTGCTGATGCTAGGAATCCAGTCCTGACAATACCTGTACATGCTCTACCAAAGCGGCAACAGTATCACCCAAAGTAGCGGAATGAGTGCCTGGCGTTTTGCGTAATTTACTGCTACCGATTACAACAAGTAAAAATAAAGGAACTGCATTCCCAACACGTAAATAATAACTATACACTAACCCTTCCAGCATAAAAGGGACTCGGAATAATCCTTTGCAAAACGCCCAGATCGTCTGCAAGTAAATGACATAGCCTGGGTAAATGACAATTCATGCAGGTTACAAGAGTTACACTGAACTGGTGTTGAATAAGTTTCCCTAACATTTCCTCTAAACAATGACAAATCCACAGGATCCTGTATTTAACAAATGATACCTTAAGGCTGCTACTGATGTCTCTGGTACTTGATATGGCCCAAAATGATACACATATACCTTAGAAAGGCGATCAACAAAGATAAAGTCCACTCATAACAACATATCGTGCTGGTGCTGCTAGAAAGAGTCGGTAACGGAGATGTACAGTCTGAGGTTAAAGCCGAGTCTGATACCAATGTTGCGACCTGGGAAACTAGGGTCACACTGTGAGCACAACGCTGGCCATGAAGTGTGGGTGAGTGGTCCAGCTTACACCTGGAAGAGCCAGTGACACAGCAATAGCTGCAACAACATTTATTTCTCCTGCTGAATTTACAAAGTGTCTTCAGGATGTCGGTTGGCAGTCGGGTTGCGAAGAAGTCAGCAAGATATGACGCCACCCCACAGGTCAATGAGTCATGGTTGTGTGTCATGCTGGCTGCAGTATGGGGATGGGAAGGCGTTGCCTGTTCAGAAGTTCCCACTCTCAAAGACAAACCCTTGTATGCTCAGGTGAGGACAGTTGACTGTGGTCCAGGATGTCAGTTTTCATGAAGACTAGGCTGTGGTCATTCACCATGGATAGACCAAGACTGCAGCAGGTATTCAAGAGTCAGACAGGGCTGCATGAGCATGCCACACCTGGTTAGTGTTGACACAGCTTGATCATCATCCACAATGTCCCTTCGTGGAGGAGGGCTGACTGCACACCAGTCTTCTCCTCATCCACAACATTCCAGTTGGCAGCAGTGGCAGACCCTGTGGTATTCATCGTGTTGGTTGTGTCTCAGTTTTGAAGTTGTCATTCATAAGCGTGTCCTGGTTCCACTGAAACATAGTCGACAGTCATTTTCTCTGGTTCTAGCGACAAGGGTAGAACGGCAGCACAAAAACCCCGTTATTTAAAGGACCGAACCTACGCCTGCGACGCCATATCTGGGTGTATGAACGCATTTGCCATGGTCAATCGGTCCTGTCAGCACTCCTTGCCTCACTGTGGTAGTTCAACAATTTTTCTGCATCATTGAGGGTATACATTGTTGACATTCCAATTGGCACACTGGTTTAGAGCTAGCCTTCTCTGCTCTGAGCTTGCGTGGTAGAAATTTACAAAATTTAAAGATGTACAACATAATTATTCTGCTGCTCACCAATGGATAGGGATGAGCAAATTGTTCACACTGCTGACGGCGATACACAGACAAATGGATGAAAAATCGAGGAAACACGCCACGTCATCAGTTTGGTTTCTGAAAAGACAAAGCATCTATGTAAGTGAATCTGATTTTGTATTTCGTCTACATATACATGGTGAACAAAAATTGGCGCACTCAGATACTACATGCAGTTCTTTGCGTAGTAACAATACCAAAGTGTCTCCACCAATATTTCATCCCATACACATTTACGATAGAAAATTTACGTTGAAGCTAAGGCAATTTGGCAACACTGTAAATCACGTGTACGGCAATATCTTCACTCGGCTGTTGGGCTGCCCAGTCAGTACCATCGGCAGTTCCGCATTAGAATATTCGAGTTCAAGAGTTGGATTCTGGAGCTGACTTTCTAATTTTGGTCTGCTCAATAATACTGTAGAATACACTGTTCCTTAAACGAGATATGTTCTTCTACCACAGTTTTTTTTGTAGCGTTGAACATCATTATTAATCATACATGTGAGAAATATTACTGAAGCTTAATGATCAGTTAAAAATAATTGTGTTATGTAGGGCAAAAGTAACCACAAAACGTGGAGATGTTAAACATAAATATTACAGTCGGTAAGACCATCCAGTTGACTGACAGCTAAAAAACACAATTAGTCATTAGATGATGATGATGATGGTAAAAACATTTGCAGAGCTCGTAAACACCTGTCAAGCGTGTTGCTAGCATTACTCTTGATGTTGTTGTTGTTCTTGTTGTTGTGGTCTTCAGTCCTGAGACTGGTTTGAAACAGCTCTCCATGCTACTCTATCCTGTGCAAGCTTCTTCATCTCCCAGTACCTAATGCAACCTACATCCTTTTGAATCTGCTTAGTGTATTCATCTCTTGGTCTCCCTCTACGATTTTTACCCTCCACACTGCCCTCCAATACTAAATTGGTGATCCCTTGATGGCTCAGAACATGTCCTACCAACCGATCCCTTCTTCTAGTCAAGTTGTGCCACAAACTCCTCTTTCCCAATCCTATTCAGTACCACCTCATTAGTTATGTGATCTACCCATCTAATCTACAATGCTTGTCACTTTCATATCCATTACATTTTAATAGGACATAACATTCTTGGTGTTATGTCCTATTAAAATGTAATGGATGTGAAAGTGACAAGCATTGTAGTTGCTACTATCGTTTAAACTGTACTGAGGCGACAAAAGTCGTGGGATAGCGATATCCAGATGGCGACATTATAGCGTTCGCAAGGTATAAAAGGACAATGTACTGGCAGAGCTGTCATTTGTACTAAGGTTGATTTATGTGAAAAGGTTTATTACGTGATAATGGCCGTATCACGGGAAATAAACAGACTTCGAACGCAGAATGATACACACATTACTTAACGACTGGGAGCGACAGCATATGCATAGGGTTGTCAGTGCTAACAAAGAAGCAATAATGCGTGAAATAACCACAGTAATCAATGTGGGATATATGACAAACGTATCCGTTAGGGCAGTGGGGCGAAATTTGTTATTAATGGGCAATGGCAGCAGACGACTGACGCTTGTGCTTTTGCTAACAGTACGACATCGCCAGCAGCGCCTCTCGGGGGCTCATGAGCATATCGTTTGGACTGTAGGCAACTGAAAAACGGCGGTCTGGTCACATGAGTCCTGATTTCAGTTGGAAGAGCTGAAGGTAAGGCTCAAGTGTGGCACAGACCCAACAAACCCATGTACCCAAATTTTCAACAAGTCACTGTGCGACCTGGTGGTGGCTCCATAATGGTGTGGGCTGTATTTACTTGGAATAGACTGGGTCATCTGGTCCAACTGAATCGAACTTTGGCCATTTGCATCCATTATTGAACGTTGTGATTCCAAACGACGATGGAATTTTTATGGATGACAATGCGCCATGTTCATGATTGGCTTGAAGAACATTATTCCAGCGAATAATTTAGCCAGGGACATAACTGAGAGATCACTTCGAGCACAAAATCCTGTACCGCCAACACTTTCACAATTATGGACGGATGTAGAGGCAGCAGGCCTCAATATTTCTGCAGGGGACTTCCAACGACGTGTTGAGTCCATGCCACATCGAGCTGCTGCACAACGCCGGGCAAAACGATATCCGAAACGATATGAGTTTGTCACCTCAGTGCAATGGCGGGAAGATTTCGCTGAATCTGTGTACTTATGTAGCTGATCATGTAGTACGAAACAATATATTTAATTGCATGTTTGCAGGAGAAATGCAAGGGATAAAAGAAGTAGACATAAACCAAGGAGAGGAGGCGTGGTGTCAGCTTTTTTATTGCCTTGGGGAAAGAGGTCTAACTGAAGAAAAGATCAAAAATGCTGACAGTCTACCGGAATGTATGGAAGGCTGTAGTGTGTATAAGACAACAGCAGCAAATCACGTCTTTAAAAGTGTAATTAAAAAACGAATGTACTGTGTTAGTGTCAAATAATTGCTCGTGTTCTGTATAAGACCTGACGTAGTTGCTGTATAACGATTAAGAAACTAGATACCACATCACGCAGTCAAAAATTAAGAAATCATAAAAAGTTGCACTTAAACCCGGAAACGAATTCGCGAACTGGAGTACTCCAACGGAAAACTCTATCCTCCACTTTAACTGGGAGCACAGCTACACAGAATTAGATTACGATACTTGTCACACACGTGATTAAAAGTTTTTGCGAACTATATTTCTCTGATGTCCTTTTTTCTATCGAAAATGTGCACGGAACGAAACTTTGTCAGAGAAATTTTTGTAATGTCAGTAAGCAAGGAATAGTCCCTTGGCGCCCAGTGCGCCAATGTTGGTGCAGTCTGTATTTTTATGCTCTGCGAATTACTGTGAAGAGCGTGGCAGAGGGTAACTTTTATTGTAGCATTTATTTACTTTTCTCTCTGTCCCACTTAATGATAAAGCGCTGGTAAAACGGCTGCTTGTGTGCCTCTACACGAACTGTTATTTGATTGCTTTTTATTTGTACGACCTCCACATGATGGATATATTGTATGGCCCATTTAACGTTGTCAGTGCCAAGTTTGAATATTTTATAGTTCTTACATTGGATTCCATTTTCATTACTTTGACTCAGTGCGATATTTACCCGATGGCATTGACTTATTTGTTGGATCGAGTAGCGTTAGTAAGGACTTAACGGACTACAAGGTGGTGATGAGTGTAAGGAGAGGCAGTAAGCTCGGAATAACGGGAGCGGAGGAGGTAGTGTAGGAGACAACTGTAGACCAGCTACAGATTCGCCCGTTTAATGAGCTTTGGAACGTCTGCAATGCCTCCTTGGTCCTCTGGAGAAATTCAGATGGTGATGGAGAACTTCCACGAGTGACATTTTCAAACTTCACGACACAACAGTTGTTTGTTTTTTTTCATTTTTTTTTTATAATTCCACTTTACTCTGTGACGTACTACTCACCTTTAGGTACACACTTGAAGTGACGACTTATCATCAGATATAAAGACGCTCCTTTTTTTTTTAAAAAAAAAAAAAAAAAAGAACCTGGACAAATGTTTTGTGAAATGAATCGTCTAAAAGTAATAAACAGAATAGCCTATCTTAGACATATATCTGACGCATCTTTGAATGTGGCTCGAAATAATGTGCAGTAAACGAGGTGCCGACTGATCATTTAAAATCCAATGTTTAACACAGAATTTTAGGTTTGTAAAGGGTAGGGATATTTGTTTAGCGAATTATGTAGACTTAGCCGTTTGCCGTTGTGTGGCCTTGACATATTTGTCATCCTACGCTCAACGTGTAAAAAAGTGCCAACTATTTTTTAGCTACAAACATTTTTCGAGAGTTGGGGTATAACACGTTACTAAAAACGCCGTTACTATCGTGCGATTACAATTACTTCATAGTTGACGTTTCATACGTTTGGAGCTCGTTTCCTTCAATCAGAGCACTCAACGTTACATCCAAACCATTCGCCATTCCAAGCTGCCACGATAGTTGGTCAGTTCCCTTCCAATTCCTTGTCCAGTTTTCTTAATTGATGTATTCGAATCATGAGTCCTGGGTCTGGCATTTTATTTCATATTCCTTCATCGCACAATGTAACCACAGAACCCCCCCCCCCACACACACACACACACAAACACTCACACACGCACGTACACAGTGATGATAACGAAATACGTCCATTTCAAACAAAGTACCAACCAAACATTACTGGATCATTCCACACAAGAAGTGATTGTGCATCACATATACAGCTATTATAATGACAGAGATCAGCTTATTAGAAAGCTTCGCACGATATTGCGTGGAGACAAATTCTAGAAGGGTGCAATTGATTGTTGCAACTGTGTCACCAGAGTCGTGCATACAGCTTATTGCAGTGCAGTGGCGTAGGACATTGGTTAGCATAGAAACCTGATGTGTAGAAGGTAGTAGGCTGGAATCTCGTCAAATACGCCGAATTTTTTTACTTCTAAATCTAATCAAAGGTCTTTCTTATTTTTATTCAGTTAATTGGTTTAAAAGTTTTTTAACTTTCTAATACTTTGTTGAGTCATTTTCATCAATTTATTGACTTTTTTATTTGCTCTTATTTTTCTTCCTATCATTCTGTTTCCGTTCGGAATCTGTTTGCGTCGCCTATAATCTGCAACCACGTGCAAACCAGTATGAGGATAATTCCTGGTAACCAATAATAGCGAGAAATTCTAGTTCGCTTTTTGCGCTGGAACTGAAGTTTTTCTGTCTTGAGTTCTTTTATAGAGGCTAGCTTTAATCGCTGTGAACAATGCGTTCGTGGTATTAATTCTGCCGAAGATTGATGACAGCTGTTTTCTCTCATACTTTGAACATCATGAGTTTGTGATTAGGTTAGGACATTAGTTTTAATTCAGGGCTACAAAACGCATCGTCTGCCACAGTTCAGTCACAGGTCACTTAAAATCAGGTGTCAAGAGAGCATGTCGCTTTTCTGTCATACCTCGCGGTGACCACTTCCAACTTGGCTCGTGTTACACATTAACAGTAGCTGTGAAGTGAACGCCGTGTTTGTGTGTCGCCTATAACTAAGCGGTAGCCGCCACTCGATATGGAAATGCTGTACCGGCAAATGACAGACTTCAGCTATCAAGTAATTTTAATCGGGGTATAGTAACAATTACTTTTTAAAGGTAGCGGTCGCTGTTGGCGTTTTCGCTTCCATAAATTTACTTAAACTGTACCGTACTTAAATTGCTTTCATCGGTGACTCTTTAACAAAAGTGCTGTTAATTTTTCTTATTGCATGTAAAATATTTAGTCGTGAGAGTCTCAAGACAGGCTAACTCTGGTCTTCATTTAAAAAATAATTGTTTCGTAATTAAATATTTTCATCAATGAGTGCATTACACTTGTTGTCCTCCTCCATAGCGTAGCGGTAGCGTTACTGCCTACCACTCAGAGGGCGCTGGTTCGATTCCTGGCAAGGGACTGGGTATTGTATGTCCATAATCATTTTCATCATCATTGACTCGCAAGTCGCCGATGTGGCGTCACCTAAAAAGGACTTGCAATACGGCGACCGAATTCCTCCGAATGGGGCCTCCTGGTCAACAATTCCATACGATCATTTCATTTCATTACACTTGTTGAAACATTTATGTTTGCTGTGGCCGCCTGTGATACATTTTCTTCCCCAGCGCAGCTGGACACAGTGACTTATCAGCATTTGTTTCATCATTTTTTCTTCTTGACCTCATTTGGTAAACAATATGTCTGCTATAACCTGTCATAGTGTTCTAAAATGTACATAGGAAATGTCTGATTCCTTAGTTATAATTTCAAGTATCTTTATTGCATCTAATTCTTCTTCATGAATTCATCCCTTCATAACATTTTTATCTGAAAATTATATATGCATCAATGATTGCATTGCAGACATGTCACGTGAATAACACGCAATCTTCAAGGTTACGTTCATTCCCACATCTTCCGAACGTGGAGATGGAAGCAGACACACTCATGCCTTGGTCAACTTATGCTGAAATGTTCCATTTTTTTATGTTGGATAAGGAAAAATACTAAGCTGTCAGAGCTACACGGTGAATTTAAAATCATGCACAGGTATGTATTTTGCTTGATGTCAGCGTTAGGTGATACCATTGTTTTGTTTAAATAAGAAATATCCTCAACATTTATAACTAAAAACCTGAAAAAGCTAATACATTCAATTCTCATTTTCTTTTAGAGCAAATATTCACATTCCTTAAAACAAAGTGAGGAAAATAAAGTGCAAGGTACAAAAAGAAAGTAGTGCAATATCTTTACAGGTACAGCCACAAAACAAACAAAACTTAACTCCTGGAGTATCCCTTCAGCTTCACCATATGTAACTCAAAGTATGGTTGACAAACCAGTTATGAACTTCTGTCGTAGATACCGCTCAGCCACTCTGCATACTAGAGGAATCCTCATTTAAAGACCTTTTTTGTCTGGATTTTCGGAAATCTCTGTCAGTTGCGTCTAGAAAAACTGTTAATGGAACATTAAATAAGAAATTTGAGAGAATGAAAAGTCAATCAAAAATGAATGTGATGGTAACTCCATCAATGTGTGGAGTAAAGGGTAAAGGTACTTTCTTAAATCCCACATATTTGAGATTACATTATTTGGCCATTTTTTATTTACTTAGTTTATTTTATAATTTTATGTGGAGATTAATACATTTCCAAGTAGCTTTCCTTGTGTTTTCAAGGTCCATTCATTGACTGTTCAACTAATTGGTGTGTTTAAGAAGGTCGCTGGAATATATGGTCACTGGCTTGATTCAGTCATATTGAAAAGAAAAATGGAAGTGCTGCCATGTAGAAATATGAAAGGAAGGCATACATAAGATGTGGCAAAGGAAATAAGTTACACATTGATATGTGGATTAATCGGGTCTACGGCAACGAGTTACGTGGCCGAAATATTGTGCCAGAGCGACACAAACATCCGGCAGTAGACCCGATTACTCCACATGTCAAGATCTCGCCGGGAAAGCCCGAAGATTTAAGTTATACATTGTTAGAATATCACATAATTTCGTAGTGCCACTATGTACAATGGCTTAGTTTTTTGCAAGGCTTTGGGATTGTTCCACAGGCAAAATATTACTGATGAACAAGAAGACAATAATGAAATTTATGATGAATATGATGATTTTGAATTTATAAATGCCTTCAGTATGTTATCAGTAAGCGGAAACGAAAATTCTAAAGAAGAGATACCATTGCCCCTCACCAGTGTTGTGCAAGTCATACATTAAATTTGACTGCTGTGAAAGACTCTGTATATACACTTAAAAATATAAAATTTAAAAATGTTTCAAGAAACTCCACAGCAAAGTGCTCCGGACATTGGACTGGGCAGAATCAGTCAATATAAGTTGCATAGTATATCAGAGATGCTTGTGGTGTTTGTCAGCAGGTGTAATTACATGATGGAACTCAAAACATGAGGCTGTCCAACAGATCTGCTAGTTGTTGGATAGTGGTAATGAAGCAACTGAAGTTGTATGAATTTTTGTTCACTGTAAAGTCTAACCCCTGAAGAAATTACTTTCCTGAGAGGATCTTGTGAAATGATGAGTCCACTGACACATGCTTTGAACTTGCTACAAGGTGAAGACAGCGTATTCATGGGTTTCCTTCTCCCAACTTTTACTGCTTAGAAACAAAAGCTGAGTAAGTTATCCAGTAAGTTGACACTGTGCAAACCCCGCTTACTGCAGTTCTGGGATTGCAGAAAAGGTTTGAACATGTGTTTGAAAACAAAGATCTAATCATGCCTTCATGTTTCCACCCAAAATTCAGAACCAACTCGATGAATCAACGATAAGCCTATGTAGCTAAGGTTCATATGCTGGAAGCCATGTTGCAAACAACAGCTGTAAGAGAGAGTGCCAGGCAAGAAGCAAAAGTACTCAAGGATGAGGATGATATTTTTTCTGCTTTGGACACAAAATATACAAATATCATGTGCTTGACAGGATCTTGAACTATTTATTCTAAATTATTCAACAGACATATAAATCGTCAATGCTTCATGTAATCAATAGGCTCTTTACCAAATATGGCACAGGAACCGTATAGAGATGGTTTTCAGTATAAGGGGTATTGTGTTGAGGGCAAACTGGGAGATGAAACATTAGAAAAACAACTTTGTTGAAAACGAACAAGCAGTTCAACTGAAATGCACAAAGAGAGGAGGCACTATAGACAAAGTATTTAATTACTGTTTGACATTAATGGTTGTTTCCTCTCTACATTGTATAGAGTTCGTTATTTATTTACACATGAGTTACCATTATAATTTTTGAAAATAACTCCAATGATAGCTGTAACAGATACAGTTACTTTTTGTGTGTACTAGCTATAACTGTAACTATGTTAATTTTCCCAGGATGTTCCTTTAACTGTAACTTAGTTACAATCAAAAAATTACTTTTCCAATTCTGAATTTTTCGGTAATCAATCCTTCAGACAACAGGGAAGAAAATGCTCATGCTCAATCATCTTCTGTTTTGCTGCAGATGATGTCAAGCATAATTCAAAAACTGTGTGTACAGTATTTGTTAGTATACTTTATTTACTACTTTTGGACAAATCAGACCATAAAACATGTGACTTTTTTGCAATTTTTAAAATTTGTTTTCACATTTTGTTCAGAAAGTTGCTCTCTAAACATCTAAAAGTTCTAGTACTTGATATAAAGGGAGCCACTCCAATAAATCAAATACTACACCAGTGCATCTTCTTGTATGCATAGTCACTACACATAGGAGATATGAATCTCATTTGCTTCCGTAGTGTCTTCAGTACTCGAAATATTTTGAATTTAGTACTGTACTTGGTTCAGAAGAAGTCATTGTGACAGATAATATCCCACCAATGTAACTTTGTATTCGCAAATTGGCTAGGCCTTGAAGATATGAACTTTGACACTTCACTTACATACCTTTTACCAGCTGTTCGAGAAATAATTCAGTTTTCCCTCAAATCACTAATTAAGTTTTTTGTGATTACCCTTTTTTCTGTCTAGTAATTAAATCTTTTTGCAACATTAGAGCTCTTTCTGGTCTGTTTGATACCCCATGTGTCCATCGACAATTTGTTTGGCTATGGCAGATGGGAGGAAATGTTTGCCTCAAACCAGTAACTAAATTTTTGTTAGTTAATGTGTTACTATCAAGCAATTAAACACGTTTTGAAATACTAGAACTCACGCTAGTCAATATGATACCCAGTTTTTCCATTTCCACTCTTCATTTGGCTACGAAAATTACGACTAAAACTCATTCTGTAATTGAAGACTTGAAATAAAAAAGGCTCCAACTGCCATAATGAGGAATTTTAAAGTTTTGCGTGAAATGGGATATGCATGTCAAGCCCAACAACGTACAAAAGGCTCAAAATGCCACGAATGAAAATGTGGTACCAAATGCAATCAATGGATAGCTTGCGGTTTAACAGCCACTATTGTTAACATATGATAGACTCTATGTTCCATGAACTTGCTCCTTACTGTTAGATAAAATGTCGGCGCCAGCACATGTTTGTAACATTATGAGTGGAAAGAAACGACAAATGAAATGAGAAAATTAATGAGAAAAACCTGAAAATGAATACATAAATTAAAACAATGAATGTATTCCTGCAAAAGCTCGTGCAGGCGGTAAGTCTCGTTACTGATCGCTAACCGACACCATAATTGGACAGAATGTTTATCCTTGAGTTACCAACTGCATTGTTCCAGAAGATGTAAAGGACACAATAGAGCACTTTAAGCAAACAAAGCCATTCACCGTTTGCAACATAAATGCATCTGACTTCTTCGATTTCAAGACAGTTGTAGAATGCAATACAAACACAGGAAATATAAACATATCCAAAGTATAGGGCTACGGATGGACAAACATAAACTTCATGTAGTTAAGACCAGTAGAAGCTTAAATGAAATTGAGGCCTGAGAAGGTATCCCCATTTTGAGAAAAGGTGTACGAGTATAGGATGTCAAGGAAATGTAACTACCTACCCTGGACGTTTCGAGCCACTTCTACGAAGAAAAGAAATATTTGATTGAAATGCTACAGTACCTGACAAATAACGATCACACACAGTTTTTCAAAATCAGAATTAACTTTTACTGAACTATGATACCGAGAGCTTTTCATTATATTTATACTTTGAGTAAATTTTACATAGTATTACAATACAATGTTTGTAATTTACTGTGTAAACCAGATCCATACCACGCTTAACTTTCAAATAACACATTAATAGTGCAATTATGACCATCAATATCTAGTATACTTAAAACTCATTTTCCTCAAATTTATGATTTTGGCACGTAGATTCTTTTTTATTTCGTCTTCAATTTATAGTGTGTCATTTTTTCGTTACATTCGAACAGCTCGCGAAAAATTCTGGAAACACTACATGTTATCAGTTTGGTTTCAGACCAGAAAAACTTGTAAGTGGGCGATTTTAACTTTGTACTTCCTCTTCATATATATCTAGACACTGCGAAGAACTGTGAAGTGCGTGGCAGAGAGTAATTTTTATTGTACCCTTTATTTATGTTTATTTCCATCCCATTTACTGATCGAGTGTGGGGAAGTAATTGCTTGTAAAGCTTCATGTGAGTTGTAACTTGAGTGATCTTAACTGTGCAATATGTATGGGAAGGATGTATAAGGATCTGAGCAATATATTTTGTGGTTAATGCCCTGAAAGTTAGTTCCAATTTTTTAAGCAGTTCTCAAGCGAAGTGTAGCGTCTTCCTTCGCTTGTCTACAAGTTACGATTTTTCAAATTCCCTATAACAGTGTCTCGCCAGCTAAATATAGCTGTCCGATCTGGTATGGGCCTCTTACCTTCGGTCAGTATGAGCAGTAAATGTGTTTTGTATGCAATCTTCTTTGTAGAAAATATACAAATTCCCATATCCTAACAGCGAATCGAAACCTTCCATTTGCTTTATCTGCAACTAAGTTGTAAGCCTATGGGGTCTCTCCACTTGGTATCTCTGCATTTTGTTAGACCTAAATGCTTGTGATTCTAGTTGTGAAGAGTCTAAGCATGTAGTCAGTGGTGCCACGCTTTTACATTCTGCGACGTGCACATTGTCAATGTTCTTTTCATTGCTGACTAGTTGCCAGTCTTTACAATAGGCTGATATTTTGTCCAAATCGAACTCATGTATTAGTGAACAGAACTGCCTCACAGATAACTGCATCACGTTGAAACTGTCTGATATTGCATGCAACTAATACTATCCACTAAGTTCGGTTCAACTGAAGAACGGGCGCTCAATTAGACGAGGAACAGGGTTTGAGAAATCGAAGCTGGCCTTGAGAGATATAATAAAAATTACATACTGTTGAAGTTTGAGGTTTTGTGTGTACATGAATGTCGTGTAAGTGAGCGTACCGTTTTAGACTAGTATTCGCTTTGTAGGAAAGTTTGTAGTGGAATATATAAAGTATAGGGGGGCTTTCTTGGGGAGGGGTCGGGGTGCTATAGTCGAAATCGATGAGTCTCATTCTGGCAAAACAAAGTACAACAGGGGGCAACCTGCGATAGGATTATGGGTTTGGGAGGGGGGGGGGGCGTAATTTCAGGTCCAGAATATAACAATGTAGTTTTTGAAGTAGTTCCTAAATGAACGAACAAACCTTTGATGAAATTAATTGATCATATTGCAGAGGGTTCTGTAGTTATTTCCGATAGTTTTTCTTCTTATAGGGATTTGGGTAATAGGGGTTTTCAGCATCTTGTTGTCAATCATAATATTGAATTCAGATCTTCATGAACTTGGCATCGTACCAATAGTATAGAAGGTTATTGGCCAGCCATAAAATCGGTTGTAGGGAGGGGTAAGCGACGAATTGCGACACTACAGAGCCATTTAGCTGAATATTCGTGGAGGCGTAGTGTTTCCGGTACATATTGCTCATTTACGTGTTTCCTTAAACGTGTTGGACAAACGTATTTGTCAGTAAAATCAGATTGGGATGGGAGTTGCGGGGTAACTGATAATTAAAGAGAAGGGTGGGCTTGGTTGAGGTGGTTAAAATATTGATTTGGATTTTTTGTGATTGATCCGTCATTCTTCATTTTCTTATGTCAGGTAATTTTCTTCTGTGGATTTTTATATTTTACTTCATTTCGTTGATGTGAACTTCCGGGTTTATATATTTGTATGTGTGTTTTTCGTAATGTGTTTCTTGTGTATGTGTATATGCGATTTTTGATGGTGTGTTTCAAGGCGAGCTTCGGTTTTTGCGGGGTTTGTGAGTGATAAGTTTAGTCTTTTACTTTTATGTTGTACTGAACTTGTCTATTTTGATGCATTTCTTTGACTATTATACTGTTCTGTATGGGTTCGTCGAGCTGCAATACAGAATACAAATTTTGCAGGTGTCGCTCTTTTTCCCTTTCCCAGTACTAGTATACGTAAAATTTGTAACCCGTACTTCAGTTGACGTATACAGGTCAACTGAAGTACGGGAAACTGGTGCTAGGTAGATGAAAAAAGCGACGGATGTAACGTTGATATGTAGGTCAACTGAAGAACAGGATACAAATGTTATGTATGTCGTTATGTTTCGCCTTCGCTAGCAGTAGTATACTGTTCTTCAATTTACCTATATAGGTCAATTGAAGTACAGGATACACATGTTATAAATGACGTTATTTCCCACTCGCTAGTACTAGTATCCTATTCATTCAGCTGACCTGTATACCTCAACTGAAGAATGGGATACAAATTTCACTGCTGTTGGTTTTTTGTCGTCGCTAGCAAGATTATGATAACTTTCAGTCGATACTATTACTATCAAAGGAAAAAAAATTGTATCCCATACTTGAGTTGACCTATGTAGGTCAACTGAAGTATGAGATACAAATTCTATGTGCGTCGTCTTCTTCCGCCTTCGCGTAGTTGAAGTGAGGTACAGGTTGCCAATGTTACGGACGTCGATTTCCTCGCTTCAGTTATCAGTAATATCCTGCTCTTCAGTTCAGCTATGAAGGTCAACTGAAGTATGGGATATAAATATGATGTATGTAGATCTTTTTGCCTTCGCTAGCAATACCATCTACGTAAGAACAGAACGCCACTAGCAGCAGCAGCGAAAGAAACAACACCTGTAAAGTTTGTATCCCGTACTTCAGTTGACCTAACTGAAGAACAGGATACTAATGTTAACGAAAACGAAGAAATCGACGTACGTTAAATTTGTATTCCGTACTGAAATTCACCTATACAGATCGACTGAAGTTCGAGATGCATCAACTGAGGTATTCTAGGCTACCGCTACTTCTACCCCATTTTTCATTATTTTTTACAGAAGTACTAAGACTCAAGCAAGCGATATATTTAACATTATGGTCGAAATATTACTAAACGTGATATATGTCTACCATCTGTTTCCTCTTCTGAATTCCTCTGTTTATGAATACTCGTCTCTGCTGTTAAATCTGTGCAATGAATCATCTCTGGCAAATCCTGATGTCATTGGTCAAAGCCGACGGGTTGTATCCCGTTCTTCGGTAGTCCCATCTTTAATGTACTATAATATGAAAAGCAGCTGTTCTGTTACTTTTTTGTTATCGTATGCATCAATTACATCATCACAATTGTTAGACTATTGGGTTGCTGCATACGTTCGTAGCATCTTCCATAAGTTTAATAAACATAACAGATATGCATAGCAGAGGCTGTAGTTATCAGTAATTTATTCTCCTTCACTATTTTCAAAAGTCTGGTAGTCATGGGGTAACGTTTTGATTCCACGACTGTAAAAATCACGTGGTTTTGAGGTGAAGAAGTCATCGAACTATGCTCGAAGCACATTTTCATCCGGAAAGGAAGTTCCTTAAAGTTGAAACTTCCTGGCAGATTAAAACTGTGTGCCCGACCGAGACTCGAACTCGGGACCTTTGCCTTTCGCGGGCAAGTGCTCTACCATCTGAGCTACCGAAGCACGACTCACGCCCACTACTCACAGCTTTACTTCTGCCAGTATCTCGTCTTCTACCTTCCAAGTTTCATATCACTGCACACTCCGCTGCAGAGTGAAAATCTCATTCTGGAAACATCCCCCAGTCTGTGGCTAAGCCATGTCTCCGCAATATCCTTTCTTTCAGGAGTGCTAGTTCTGCATGGTTCGCAGGAGAGCTTCTGTAAAGTTTGGAAGGTAGGAGACGAGATACTGGCAGAAGTAAAGCTGTGAGTACCGGGCGTGAGTCGTGCTTCGGTAGCTCAGATGGTAGAGCACTTGCCCGCGAAAGGCAAACGTCCCGAGTTCGAGTCTGGGTCGGGCACACAATTTTAATCTGCCAGGAAGTTTCATATCAGCGCACACTCCGCTGCAGAGTGAAAATCTCATTCTGGAAACTTCCTTAAAGTTGTTCGACAGAGCGCGAAAAAGGTGAAAATCTGAGGACGCAATATCAGATGACGCGTACATTCGTGAGTGACTAGGCTGTCTAATAACTACTGCATTTGGGGATGATGGTAAGAAATTGCAACTATTGTGAAAGTCACTCACATATACCAAATATACAGAAGAGGTAGACGCACCTATTTTCTTAGATTTACCTTCCCTTATGGCCTGGTTGCAAAGAATATCAGTTAGGTGCAAATAAGAATAAGATAAAAATTATAACAAAAGGAATCGAACTTCGTTAGAAAAAGAGAAATGATGAAGACTACAGGTATTATTGTCGCGGCAAATAACCAAATTTTAAAAAAATGAAAATGGCGGCCACAAAGGAAGCAAAGGATGTGTTCACCTACCTCCATTTTTGTACTGCGCCGTCGCGAAGATCGCCGCTGCTGTCTGTATCTATCTCGCATAAATAATAACAATATTGTTCCAGGAGAATGTGTTATTAGGCTTCCATAAATAATGATAAACACAGAGATTTCGTTTTGACTTATACTGGTGACTATTCAAATGAACGTTCATAAATATAGTACCAGGTTTCACATATACGTCACTTCATGACGAACAAGAACAGAACAGAACAGCCGACTTCTACTAAAACTAATAATTGAAGAGCATAATTATGTCATTGTCTCTCAGAGTATATCAGTGCCCTTGCTTATCTTTCATTGGCCGATCGATATCTAGCAAATATTTTACATTTTGGTCTATGAAGAAATACCGAAAAGGTATCTCCACAAGTACCATCACTTCATGTAATCTTCCTGGTTCTTGTTCTTGCATTGCGCGTGCAAGACTTCTCAGTTGACAATAAATATTAGCAGTGATGGTTTTACCTCGGGGAAGCAAATATTAGTACACCACGTCGATGTTGCACCAGTGGATGCGCGCAGGTCTTTGTACGAGGAGCTGCTGCTTTGTTTGGGCTGTTATTCCTTTCTTTTCCTTATGGTGGCATAAAGTCACCATTTCTCGTCACCAGTAACGATACAGGATAGGAATGGTAGGTGTTGTTCACGAGCGATCGACGATGATAAAGCAGAAATGGACATTTGGCCACCCCCTGCTTCTGTGATTTTGACTTAGAGCATGCGGTAGCCATACACTTGATTTTTGAGCCTTTCTCATTGCATGCAAATGTCGCATAATGGCGGAACGATCGCAGTTCATCATATTTGCCGGTTCTGGAGTACACTGACGTAGATAAACGTGGATTAATACGTATAAACGAACTTCATAAAATCCTGAAGATCTTCTTGAACGTTGAGAGTCACTAATGTCAAAGCAATCCTCCTCAAATCGAAAACCATTTTCTTGCCTTGCTCAGTCTAATGGCGCTATCCTCATACACTGCGCAAATGTTTCTGGTTGTATCCACTGCTGTCACCCCTCTATTGAATTTAAACGGAAATGTATGTCCGAAATGCCCCCATTTCTCCACTTGGCACTCCATTTTCCAGCGTCCACAGCTCCACTCACTAGATCCAAATAACAAAGTGGCAATATACGGTATAACCTCAAATAGAAACAGTGAACTACAAATGGGAAATGAGAATCGATAAATGAACATATAGCGACCAGAATACCAACAGGCAAAACAGAAACGCTACGAACGTATGCACCAACCTAATATTTAACAAACACATTTGCAAATATAGACAAGCAACATCCCAGACAACACACTAAAGCTGGAAGACTCAGTCCAGCGGAGCCCTTCATCGGATGCTTCGTGCACACTCTTGATATCTCTGTGGAAACGTCTGTTAGGACACTCATTTACAATGTTGCTCATTGTCCGAATATCACCACAGTTGAAACTTCCTGGCAGATTAAAACTATGTGCCGGACCGAGACTCGAACTCGGGACCTTTGCCTTTTACGGGCAAGTGCTCTACCGACTGAGCTACCCAAGCACGACTCATCCCCCTGGTTGAAGGAGTATATTGATTTGAATACGAGACAGAGAGCTTCCACGACATGTGACCTTGAGAAATTTTGTTATAAGTTAATGAATAATTCAATTTTCGGTAAAACAATGGAGTATTTGAGGAAACGAAGTGAAATTTTGAATAGAACCGAATAGGATTGACGTTATGGCGTAAGAAAATACATTGCCAGACCAAATTTAAAGCGGGTCAACATATTCAATAAGAACTTTGTTGCTGTGGGGATGGGGAAGACTGCAGTAGGGTTTACGATACCTATTTATGTGGGGATGTGCATATTAAATCTATCCAAACTCCGCATGTACCGCTTTCATTATGAGTTTGCGAAAACTGATTTCGCAGATCCTAAAGTAATTTATATTGATACAGATAGCTTCATCTATTGGGTGAAGAACTGTGATCCATATAAAGTAATTAGGTGCCACAGTAATGAATTCGACACGTCCTCATACACAGCTGATAATCCTTATGCTGTTATTCCGCAGAACAAGAAGGTGATCAGTCTTATGAAGGACGAGGCGAATGGAATGCCGAGTGTGGAGTTTGTAGGTCTATGCTCAAAAATGTATGCGGATCGCACATTGGAATGTGCCACCCAGAGGCGGGCTAAGGGTGTGCGTCACATGACATCGAAAGCCCGCAACCACTGCACATGGTACGGCAGACCAGTATTCAATCGAGAGGACACTAGGTGTACATTGTGCTACAGTCTCAATTCGGTCTGTCGCCTCATGATGATACAAAAAAATTTTAAAAGGCAAAAATACCGCTAGCCATCCAAGCTAGAATAGTTTTTTAGTGTATATACAGCTCACAGTCCATCAGAATTGTTATTGTAAAGAAACCTTTGCTATTGCTGACTGCTGAAATTAGATTCTAAGCATGCGCAGTCCATCGGAATTATTGTAAAAAAAAAGCTATGCTACTGGGGCTGTGGAATTTAGTTGTAGTAGTAAAGAAAGTATCTCTGCTTTGGTTTTTAGCATAGATTTATATAAAAAAATTCCTTACCAGTGTTGCTGTTGTAGCGTGTAAGTTAAAAGTATTTCTGCAGTGGAATAGCAGAGTCAATTTGTACCTCAAGAATACTATATTGCACCTCCACATAACATATATTGTACCCCAAGAACTATATTGTATTTGTGTGAACTGAATTAACCAAGAAAAAATTAGTCATCATACATCTTTGTTGTTATTTACAAAAAAAACCTATCCCCTATTGCATTGTATGTATATGTATATATAAAGGCTGTGTATGTCTCAAATGACATTAGTTTAGCTGAAAATGAGTGCTATTAAGGAGCTGACGTTAAAGATGGAAGATAACAAAATATATAAAATGGTTACATGGAATTACACCTATCATGCAGCATGGGAGCAGGAGGCATGTGACTGTGTCGGCTTCCAAAGATATATAGCAGACATGTCTAAATCATATCTCCTCTTCTTGAAGAAAACAACGGACATAGCATGTGGTTAAAAAAACTGTACACTATCAAAGTGGGAACAGGGTGTAGGGAAGCAGCCTACTCACGCTGTAGTAAATTCACATCAGTTTCCATTATGTGCCAGCCAGTCTGCTGTAACTAGCTCTGACGTCATAAATGTTGCGCAATACCTTAAAAATCAAGCAAATGAACTAAAACTTTTCTAGCAGGTCAGAAATAATACTAAATTAATGTGTGTTAAAAATCAGTTCGATAACTTCAGCCATTTCCGAGATTTGGACGTTTTTCTGGAAAAATCATTGGCGCAACAGAAAAGAGCTAGAGACTTCAAAATTTATATTTAGATTCATCTTTCATAATGATTTAATAAAAACAGTACTTTGGATTTGACAAATTAAGACTTTAGTGGAAATTCATGATTTTCTGGTTTTCGTCTCAAAACTGAAGGAAGCAAGATAGATTAAGTAGGCTAGTAAATAAGGCTAGGATGTTTAGATTTAAATAGGTTGGAGGTCCGCTATGATTATGAAAATGTGTAAAGTTTCTTTTTAATACCTATAAAATTATAGCGATAGCGGATCTCAACAGGGCCAGTTCAGAGCTCATCTAGTGTGTGCAGGGCAATTAAATTAATTCTCTCGCCTAAAGTATTTAACTTAGCCACGTCAAAATTTTATTATCAGTACTTACCTGCGTGCTGAATGCACGTTTAAATTAAGAGCTTCTTCGGCCATCAGCCAAAGAAGCTATAAATTATTATGTAACTTGAAGTGGTGCGTTACTAGCCCAGCGGCTAGTCGGGAGAGCGGATTTGATCAGGCGTTCCCTCAGCCGTCCGCACCGCGGCTTTATATATAAGAACACTGCGCGAGGAAGCAAGGCCCCAGTTCTCTCCAGACGCTGAATGACACGCCATCTGTGTCGGTAGTCGCGTCGCATCAGTGTATCTGCTACAAACAGCCTCGGGTGCCGTATTAAGTTACTAGAGATATGCGGAACCATGAAAACATTTCATGTGAAGTGTTAATTCTGGGATGATTTTCATTATCTAGCTTCAGTTTGCGTACTGTCGTATTTTCACGTGCCGTCGCGGGACAGACATTCTACCAAATATTTAGCGTGGCGTTTGATGAAATATTTTCATCAAATTATGGCGAGCATTCTTTTTAACATTTAATTCGGACATTTATAGTTGCATCAGCGCATTAGACTCTGAACTGCTCTGTTAGTTAGGTTGTAGGGATACTTGTGGTTTTTATCAGTGAATTTCAGAATATACTCAACTATTTTGGAAAACCGTTTTTGATTAGAAATCCCGGACAATCTCCTAATTCCTCAGAGCTATAAGCTGCAGCTATAAGAACATTCTCAGGTAAAGTGGGCACTAGGATATCTATTTACTGGCTCCAAGTTTTATTAAATCACTTTCTGGGGGCCACGGAGTAAATAGAGAGCCAGTGTTGAGAACGGCAAAAGACAGCATTAACAACATTCAAAAAGCTAGAACTAATTCAACACGCAAGCATATATCCAGCAATCAGATTTTAGTTTACTTTTTCCAAACGTATCCGCCGCCCCACATATCTTGCATCGGCCGGGAAATCAACTAAGTGAAAGTGATTTTTAACTATTCGGATTCGCGAGTGGAATGTGACACGCAGCTGAGTATAGAACAGTGAATGTGTTACGTGTGCATATGGACGACGCAATTGGATTAACAACACATTTGGATTGACGGAGCTGGCACTGAGTCTAGCGGTGCTGCCGGCATCGCGAGAAGCCAGTCTCGCCGCACCGCAGTCGTCCGCTGGAGCAGCCGGCGCAGAGCCTGCAATTGCGGGCCACGCTAACACACAACAGCCGTCGGAGAGCCGTCTGCAGTTTAACGTGCCACGTCGCATCAGGAATCCTGGTACGCCGCGCCAGCAACGCCATACGTCGTGCAGAAGGAACTAAGTTAAGTGAAAAACTGTTAAAAATTTTACTAACCTGCACTAAAAGACTGTCGGCGATGGAACCGCCAAAAGAAACTGAGTTTAAACTTAAATTAGAACCTATGTCTGTTGAGGGAACTGTAAATTCAGACAACGTTTCAAGTATAAACATGCATGAAGGTAGTAATGTTAAAGTGAAAAATGAAGTATTGTCTCCTGACAATAGTGTGCGAAGGGGCAATGATTCAATAATAGAGACCCCTGTAGTAAAGCGGAAAGTAGAAATGGTAAATTTATTGGATGATAGTTTCTCTGATGAATTAAAAATGAAACACTCATCAAAGATGGTAGAGTTTAAGAAGGAGAAGTTAGATATGACTAATCAATCAGAAGTTTCATTTAGTTTTGATGATTCTGGTGTTGGAGCTAGTTTTATGTCACCTGAGTGTGATAAAAAACCCGCCAGTGAGCAACCCAAAGATGCTGGGGCTGTTGATTTAAATGTTATATTACAAGCAATAGCTGCCAGTCAAACAAATTTTAATATGCGGTTTGAGGCAATGAACAATAAATTAGAATCCAATAATGCTGAAATGTCAGCCAGTAATGCTAGAATGAATGCTGAATTGAAGTCTGAAATAAGTGAACAGGTCAAAAGCAGTAATGCTGAATTAAAGTCTGAGATTGTGGCCAGCCAAACAAATTTTAATAAACGATTGGAGGTAATGGACGATACTTTCAAGGCTGGTTGCAATAAGTTGAAAGAGGATCTAGACAGTTTGAATTATAAAATTGATTGCAATCATGAGGATATTAAGAAAAAGGTTGCTCAACAATTTTCTGAAATGTATAAGACAATAAAATCCGAAGTCGCTGAGGTTCGCAAAGACTTCCAAATGGAAGATGCGAAGCTGGAGCACAAGTTAACAGAAAAGATCGAGGCGGAGTCTGAACTGTGCTCAGATAGATTTAAAGATGTTAATATAAAAGTAAACATATGTCAAGCAGAAGTAGAAGCAATCAAAACTGACACTACTCATATTGTGCAAAGAGTAGATAATGTTGAAATGAAAGTAGAAAATATAAGTACTAACATTGCTAACATTGAGAGTAAAGTAGCTTCAGTAACTTCTGGTAATGGTAATGTACAACAAGTTGTAGCTGCAAACGCCGCTTTTATCGGGTGTCGGCAGTTCTTGCGGTTCGATCCAGATAAAAATATCCACCCGCTAGATTTCTGGAACGATTTTGAAGATGTGATTCCACCAACTTGGTCTGAGCGAGAGAAAATCTCATTTATTAGAAGCCATTTAGCAGGTGACGCCATGCGTTGGTCAGCTGATGTTATGTTGAAATGTAAAACATTAGCGGAATTTAAAACAGCTTTTATTAATGAATATTGGTCTAGCAATAAGCAAAATGAAGTGTTGAGAGAATTTTGGAGTGGAAAACGCTTCAATGCAGGCAAGGAATCTATTAAAGAGTTTGCTAGGTCATGGATTTCACGTTTGTCACATTTGGCGGAAAAGCTAAAACCAGAAATGATTATACTAGGTCTGGAAGCTAAACTGCCATGGTACTGGCAAACTCGAATTATATCAGCCCCTAGAGACAATCTGGATCGTTTCATTGAATATTTGGAACGTGTAGAACGTGTTGCTGCCAATGAGGAGCAAGCACGTAATAACCGTAATGCCAATAATAATAATAGTAATTTTAGGAACGAGCAAAATGGCAATGTAAACATCAGAACAGTAGGTGTTCGTCATCCTAAGAGAGATAGGAATTGGGGAAATAATTATCAGAACCAACAATGGCGTCCAAGGGATAATAATTTTGTTCCAAACAGAAATATGCATGTAAACAACAGTACGGAAAGTAAGGCTATGCCAGCTAACTATAATGAAACTAAAGGAAACAGTAGTATGCCGAGGCAGGAAAACTAGTTCCCGTCTATGAGGACACTGGCGCTCACTAGGCGGTTACTTTTCCTAAGCCAGTAGTTAAGGGAATTGGTAAGACAGATCAGAATACTCAAACCGAACATGTGGATGAAGAGTCGGTAGCACCTAAGGATACAATAGAAATATTAGATCACTCACAGTATTTGATAGATACCGTGTTAGAGACGCTTTCTAAGTGGGAAGAGAAAGAGAAGGCGCAGCAGTGTAACAGTAGGGATGAGCTACAAAATACTGAATTGACAGGTGAAGAAGCAGAAGAAATTCATGCTTATATTTACGATGAGGATGATGTGCTCTTATCTAAAGTGCCTGTGCAGGATGTTGATAATGTACTAATAGATTTAGGACAGGAGATAAGTGGGAATGTAGAGGGTAGGCAGTTTGGGGTCGATGAACCCAGTAGCTGTGACCAGTTGTCACTTGAGAAGGAAACCGACGATAATGGTGAAAGTGGTTTAGCTGTAACTAATGTTATGCCCGGTCTGGAGGCGCAGAATCGCTCAGACTACAGTAATTTGGGTCATGTTCAGCAAACTAAATGTAATGAAGTCGTGCGGTGTTTCGATTTAAAATTAATAGACCGACTGGAAAAGGCAGCTGAAAATGTAATTCAGGAAACCCCTACACACTGTGACCTAAATGTAATGAAGACAGATGTCGATCACTTTAGTTGGAGACAAATCCAAAAGGAACTACTAGATGAATGTGAGGAACCACCTGTACAACCTAGAATAAGCCACCCTATAATAATAGTAAATATGTTGGGTATCAATGTACGTTGTCTCTTAGACAGTGGAAGTGAGGTGAGTGCAATATCTCAATCCTTCTTTGATGCATTACCTGGTAAAGACAAACTTACTGTAATGAGGGTATCAGGACTAAGAATAATTGGTGCTACTGGCAAGGTGTCAAAAACGGTAAAGCAAGAAGCTTTACTACCCTTTAACATTAATGGTAATTTAATTGATCATCCATGTTTAATTGTAAACAATCTCAGTATTGAGGTTTTAATTGGCATAGATTTCTTGTCAAAATATCAGAGTGTTGTTGACTTTGAAAGAAGCCAGTTAAAAATGGTCTTGCCAATAACCGGAGTAATTATAGTACCTTTTAGTGATAAACATGTAGTAACTGATCATGAAACTTGGGAGCTGCCTATACGAGTTCTGAAAAACAGGAGGTATTGGGACGAGGATGTTAATCTTAATAACAATAAGCTGAATACAGAAGAAGAAGAAGAAGAAGCAATTATTTTAGACAAAATAGAAACTAAATTGCAGGAAATCGATAGGATTTCAGCCAATCAGAAGGAAGAACTGAGACAGGTTCTAAAAAGGCATCATAAAGTATTTTCAGATCGACGTGGCGTGGTCAAAGGTTATGAATGAATGCTGTAGGGAGGAGGTTGTTCTGTAACCTCTACACAGTGTGGCAGCTGTGCAGTCCCAGCTGTGTGAGATCTTCTTTCCCTTTCAGGTCTCACTCATTCTTCCTCTTTCCTATCCACCTAAAATTTCTAACTCTTCTTTACAGCATTAAACCGATGAATGCTGTAGGGAGGAGGTTGTTCTGTAACCTCTACACAGTGTGGCAGCTGTGCAGTCCCAGCTGTGTGAGATCTTCTTTCCTTTTCAGGTCTCACTCACTCTTCATCTTTCCTATCCACCTAAAATTTTCTAACTCTTCTTTACAGCATTAAGCTAATGAATACTGTAGGGAGGAGGTTGTTCTGTAACCTCTACACAGTGTGGCAGCTGTGCAGTCCCAGCTGTGTGAGATCTTCTTTCCCTTTCAGGTCTCACTCATTCTTCATCTTTCCTATCCACAAAAAATTTCGACATCATCTTCCAACACATAAAATTTTCTGGTATGGTTATCAATACAGCATTAAGCTAATGAATGCTGTAGGGAGGAGGTTGTTATGTAACCTCTACACAGTGTGGCAGCTGTGCAGTCCCAGCTGTGTGAGATCTTCTTTCCCATTTCAGATCTCACTCAATCTTCTTCTTTCCTATCCACCTAAATTTCGACCTCTTCTTTCCAGACATGAAAATTTTCCGTCATGGCTATCAAGCCATGAGTTATGTAACCATTCTATCTACCGATTAGTGAAGAAAAATACCTAATGTGACAAACCTAATAGTGACAAACAATAGAGAAGTATGACGTAATTAAGATACAAATGTATTTGAGTAACAATTATGTATAGTACCCTGGTAATATAGTAAGTACAAAGTGTTGTGTTATTGGAAATGGTCCACCAACAGTGATTTAAAAAGATATATGAATTCATGTACAAGCAGGATCTGAAGTGGCAGTGAAACTTATTGTATGCTGTAGAGCTAACTAATAAATAGTAAGAAAGAGATTGCTTAGTGTTATGAAAAATATGCAGATAAGTTGTAAGATTAAACTCACCTGGTGTAGCAAGGAAAGGCAGTGTAATAGAATTGAGCAGTGTTTGTGGTTGAGACGTGAAGGACACGTCCCTGAAGTATTTATAAGGTTGGAGCTGGCCATTATTTTAGTGTAGTGTGTGACAGGATACACCTACACGTATTGAGGTTATGAGTTGGAGGCGTGAATGCGACCATAGGTACCCTTATGTTAAATGAGACAGAGCAGCTCATGGTGTCCTAGAGGTTTAAGGAATTTAGCATTACGCTCGTCCATAATTACTTGATGCACTTTAGTGGTAGGTCTGAGAGAGACTACCTGAGGTTTCAGCGTCCGATCGAGTGGAAATGGATTGCCACGTGAGCAAACTAATCAGCTGCAGTACGCTATGAATATGAAATAAATATGCTATCCTATGCTTTAAATATTAATAGAGTGAGTGTTAAATAAGTACATACACTAGCAAAATGAATAAATAACATACTGACAGGCGTGAAACATTATTTTAGCTCAGCATGAATACACTTCAAAGTAAGTAAGTACCTAATTGCAGACGTGGAACTGACAACAGCAGAGGACCAATAAGTGGATTTTGTAGTCAACTAAACGTAGTGTGTTTTGAACACTCACAACTGTACTATTACCAAAAGTTACTCACATGTACATGGAAGCTGAGAAAACAACCACTAATCATACTCATACTATCTCTAAGAATAAGGTAATCAAAGATGAGTCAGTTAAGTGCTTAAAATACAAATGTATCAGGAATGTACCGAGCATTGGTTCAGTGTTCCGGCCCAGAAATGATAAATTCAGATTAAATATGATTTATGATTATATGCCTCGAGCATAAATTTTCTCAAGTACGTGACTAACGGCGTTTTGAGCCATTTGTTTAACGATTTTATGACAGTTAAGTAACCGTAAGAGTAAAATTGAGAAAGGTTCTGTTAACTTTGTTCCAGCAACATACTGAAGGATAAAATGTATATATCCCCATTTCATTGTGATCCACCCTTAGATATTAAGTGAACAGAGTCTGAGGCACTCTTTTTGTTTGTTCTACAGGACAAACCAGATAATGGCAGCCTGGTAGCTGCGTGAAAGCGTGGAGTGACTTGGACACAACTCACAGTGACCCCTCCCCTTTCCCCCATGTAATTTAGAGAGAACGTGAAGGACGCACACCATAGCAACTTCCCCCTCCTCTACCCTTGTGAATGGAAGTGTAGGACGCCAGCCAAAGCGGCTACAACTACGTGTGTAAAAATTATTTGTGAACTTTTCTTTCAGGTTTAGAAAAGACTGCTAAGAGATAATCATCTGTTTATGTATCATGATATTTTCTTTGAATTTGTGTATGTAAAAATGTATTTAATAGATCTAAGATTTTCATAATTTTTCAATTTGTATGTGTTTGTTTGTCCAAGGCAATATATATGCCAAAATATTTCATTGACTTTGCTTAAAATTTTGAGTAATGACATTGTTCAAAAGGCAATGAACATGCCTACAATTTAAATAATTAATGTAGGTAATCAGTTTTCTTTAATGTTTCTACAGGTTTATATTTCAATTTTGATTTTTTATAGGGAGTTAAACTGTACTCTTGCTTCCCTTTTTGTAATTAAATTTTTTTTTTCATTCATTAACATTCATAAACAAAAAATTTAAGTAGAGGGTGATGTAGGGAAGCAGCCTACTCACGCTGTAGTAAATTCACATCAGTTTCCATTATGTGCCAGCCAGTCTGCTGTAACTAGCTCTGACGTCATAAATGTTGCGCAATACCTTAAAAATCAAGCAAATGAACTAAAACTTTTCTAGCAGGTCAGAAATAATACTAAATTAATGTGTGTTAAAAATCAGTTCGATAACTTCAGCCATTTCCGAGATTTGGACGTTTTTCTGGAAAAATCATTGGCGCAACAGAAAAGAGCTAGAGACTTCAAAATTTATATTTAGATTCATCTTTCATAATGATTTAATAAAAACAGTACTTTGGATTTGACAAATTAAGACTTTAGTGGAAATTCATGATTTTCTGGTTTTCGTCTCAAAACTGAAGGAAGCAAGATAGATTAAGTAGGCTAGTAAATAAGGCTAGGATGTTTAGATTTAAATAGGTTGGAGGTCCGGTATGATTATGAAAATGTGTAAAGTTTCTTTTTAATACCTATAAAATTATAGCGATAGCGGATCTCAACAGGGCCAGTTCAGAGCTCATCTAGTGCGTGCAGGGCAATTAAATTAATTCTCTCGCCTAAAGTATTTAACTTAGCCACGTCAAAATTTTATTATCAGTACTTACCTGCGTGCTGAATGCACGTTTAAATTAAGAGCTTCTTCGGCCATCAGCCAAAGAAGCTATAAATTATTATGTAACTTGAAGTGGTGCGTTACTAGCCCAGCGGCTAGTCGGGAGAGCGGATTTGATCAGGCGTTCCCTCAGCCGCCCGCACCGCGGCTTTATATATAAGAACACTGCGCGAGGAAGCAAGGCCCCAGTTCTCTCCAGACGCTGAATGACACGCCATCTGTGTCGGTAGTCGCGTCGCATCAGTGTATCAGTGTATCTGCTACAAACAGCCTCGGGTGCCGTATTAAGTTACTAGAGATATGCGGAACCATGAAAACATTTCATGTGAAGTGTTAATTCTGGGATGATTTTCATTATCTAGCTTCAGTTTGCGTACTGTCGTATTTTCACGTGCCGTCGCGGGACAGACATTCTACCAAATATTTAGCGTGGCGTTTGATGAAATATTTTCATCAAATTATGGCGAGCATTCTTTTTAACATTTAATTCGGACATTTATAGTTGCATCAGCGCATTAGACTCTGAACTGCTCTGTTAGTTAGGTTGTAGGGATACTTGTGGTTTTTATCAGTGAATTTCAGAATATACTCAACTATTTTGGAAAACCGTTTTTGATTAGAAATCCCGGACAATCTCCTAATTCCTCAGAGCTATAAGCTGCAGCTATAAGAACATTCTCAGGTAAAGTGGGCACTAGGATATCTATTTACTGGCTCCAAGTTTTATTAAATCACTTTCTGGGGGCCACGGAGTAAATAGAGAGCCAGTGTTGAGAACGGCAAAAGACAGCATTAACAACATTCAAAAAGCTAGAACTAATTCAACACGCAATCATATATCCAGCAATCAGATATTAATTAGTTTACTTTTTACAAAACTATCCGCCGCCCCACAAGGGTTGAAAAAAAAAAAAAGAACAACAAAGAGGTTTTGAGGTAAAAATTCATTTATTTTTCAAAGTAATTTTACATTTTCATAAGCAGACACAGCAACACTATTTTCACACATCTTCTTCTTCTTTCTCTTCTGTTGACGGAGAGAAGGACACCTGCAGAATTACAGGTTATGAATAGCAGCAAACGTAAAGATTCAATGCATCCATGAGATCTTCTCCTTCCCCTTCACGTAGATGATGGTATCCGAGTGATCGAATAATTTAAGCACCATCACCATATCTTTTTAGGGCTATCCCAGTGAATTCCATAGTAAGACTGTGTTAACTTGAAAGACCTCGGTGATGCAATGTTTGCTTAGAATGTCTCTATCATTCCTGAATCATCTGTGTATGCCATATCTTTAAATTTTATCTGTCTACGCTCATCATCATAGAAACCATCAAATAAAGAAATAGGTCATTAAAAAAGTAATAGCATCTTGCTTGGCTACAGAACATACATTATTATTATTATTATTGATCTTTTCAGCTGTACACCCAGTACAACAAATTTTAATTGATGGTGACTCATCAATGTGATATTGCGACATCGAGTCATAGTGCTTAAAGCATGGCTCATACTTTGACATACGTCAGGTGGCAAGTAAAATATATATCACATAGTAATGGTACAAGTTGTGTAAGGAACATGTAATAATCAAAAGCGTTCACATGGCGATGACTCTTTATCAGTTTCATATAAATATCCAAGAGCACGTCACACGCATTTCTTGATTTCAACATCTCAAACACGCTGTAAGCAGTAACATTCTCTTTTCCCTTGAATCCATAGTTCTCAAGGTTGATTGTAGTAACATACTAAGGAAGTAAGAGCTCCGGAATATTTTTCTAATGTGTGGCTACAGCTCTGTTGTTGAACAAGCAGAGTCACGCATTCACGATCCTCATTTAATAGCGATAACTAAAGCATGACCATACTTTGTACATCACACTCACTAACGCTAGTCAGAATTACAGCATTACCTTACTCACAGACATCCAGGACATACTTGAAGCTGAATAACTGAATGACGATGGCATCATAGTTATTATTCAGTTACATAAAGCTAGTGTGCTGAAAGAGACAAACGAAAGTCTATTGCATGCTTGTAATAAAGCATTCTTTGCATTCGGGCCTATAGGAGGTTTCTACACAACATGATATTCCTTTTTGAAAATTCATCTCCGACAGACACATTATAGGATCTAAACAGGGCTGTATCACAAAGTCACCGTTTCTCGCACATACAACAAACGAAATCTTTGTATGACGCTCTAACAGGTTCTTTTATTTTTCGTAACAAACTCAATTTCGCCAGTTGAAACAACAGATCCGTCTCGCGGTGATCCTCGTCCTGTTCCAGTGTTAAACAGGAACGGTGCTTAGCAACATGAACTTACACATCCGCTCAGACTACAGCAGTTTTGCGGTTTCTCCACCCACCTGCTCCGCCCGCAAAAATTAACTCTGAATGAATGTACTCTAGTATATTTTGCACTCACAATTATTTCTTAGTTAGGGGAAAATTGTGTCTGGTGAAAGCTATGCGTGGAAGCAACTGACACAAACCTCGACTTGGCTATCTGAATATGTATAAAAGACGCCAAAAAGACGCCACTTTATGTTGGCTTGACTTACAAGTATCGAAAATACCAAAAGGTTTCGTGGAAGTGGTGAAATCGATAAACAGAAAAGACTCTAAGGCTTTTTAAATTGCCATTACATCTTTTATTCATCGACAAATACGTAATGGCAGGCGACTTTTTGCAGTGCGAAAACGACACGCAGCCGGTGCAAGTATTGACATATAATAATTTTTTTATATACGTATAATAGATAGTCAGAAATGTTATGCTGATGCTTGAACGTGAAGGTACCGTGGCTTATGTTCCGACATACTTTTGTGGGAAGTAATCAAACTACTATTCCCGTAAAAACAAAAAAAAAAGATTGCGTATTTCTAGTCATAATGGAAGGATAGATTGGACATGGTGAATTGTGACTTCAACGCACCGTGAAGTATATCCATACGTAAGTGGTGATAGATTCATTTCATAAACAGCTGCACAATATAGCAATGTAAATGTTCAACTGGACGTGCTATAGTGTACAAACAGGACGAGCAATACGGCTGTAACAATACATCCCCTCATCGGCGCCCCTGAGCGTACCGTCGCGTTTTCCTTGTTGTTCTATCGATAGTGATGTTGATTACAGTACACCAACCCGCGTCGTTGATGTCTTTCCAGGTGTTACGTCTGCGGGTGCGGTATTCATTATCACACATAGTGCTGGACACCTGTCCTCCATAAGACCTGTTTGAGAGAATCTTGTCAGGATGCTGCACCTTCCAGAAGTGCTGATTCGAAGACTTTGTCAGATAATTTCCTAGGACTGAGGAGAGTCGAGACATTTAGCTGGTGTGAGCGTAGGCATACCATAATTTTTTCGGGCTCTGTACAGATATAAAAGATAACTGTACTGTTCATGTAAAATGTGTATATATTGCAGTGTAAAGTTAATGTGACTTATATTGTGGCATGACTAAAGAAGATGAGTGTGTGTCCTATCGTGGGGGATGTACAGATTCAGCACGTGTATTGCCGTGAGGGTATGGGAGGGATTTTTTTACGTGGAAAATTATGTGCGGTATAGCTACTGAGATTCGCTCCAGAACCACAGCTGTCAAGAGGAGACATTACCTGTACATTACCTTAGCTATCTTTTGTTTAAACTATATTCCATCATTTTGACCGACCCATAGGATGACGTGAATTAAAAAAAAAACTACCCCATACATATGAAGAATATAGATTTAATTAATTTGCATAATTTTTTTTTATATCGACGAGATGTTAGCAGTACAATAGTTAATGGGAGGGTGTGCATGACTGGGTGACATGGAGCAGAACAGCAGGTTAAGTGCAGAACACTATGCTAATTTGCATAATTTTTATGTAAAACGCAGTACAATAGCTGGGTGGGTGTGAAAGAAGAATGAGCGAGAAATGGCGTTCAAAAGCATGTGAAATTCGAAAAGTGTACCAGAAAATGATGGGAGGACATAATTGATAATTAATTTGGTATCAAAGGCGGTACAATAGTTTAAGGAAATGGGGGATGACATGGAAAACCACTTTAACAGTTCAATAAGTAAAGTGCCGACAAAGGCCCAAAGATTAGGTTAAAACACCCAGAGTACAGTGTCGAACATTAGGTTATGCAGCGTGCTTGCCCCATGTAATTGCTTCTTGCAAAACCTACATGTTTCTAAACAGCAGAGAATAGTGAGCAAGAGAAATCCAACCCCCACAAGCTGAATTTTTATAACTGAACAAAATACCCTTGAATTTCCTGTTATGAGACCCTTCCTCTCCAGCAATTTCCATATATTCCATTAACTGCCTTGAATCCTCTAAATTGTAGAAATAAACAATATTCCACACACAGCAATCGATTTACTTCAAAATGACCGATCAACTGAGTCTTTTTCCGCCAATTTGTTGGATCGGGGGTGTGAGGGGTGGAGGATTACCAGAGGAGAAGAGGTTTACTAATTGATCAATTTAATTAAGTAGTCAATCAAATTGATAAGAGTGAGAGGGGGTCCTACTCCAATAACTCAGACCTGAAAGTGTACCTGTAGCACCGAGGGGGGAGGGGGTTTGTCAGGGAGGGGGTGGGTGGTGGGGGGAACAATAGGTTAAGTGCCTGTTAATGAAAAGGAAGGATCCTTTTGGCAGAACAATAGGTTAAGTACCTGTCAATCAAAGGAGAACAGTACGTTAGGTACCTGTCAGTCAAAGGAGAACAATAGGTTTGCCCCCGAGTGCACACCTGCCCCTGATGTAGTCAATGCGCACTAACAAAATGCACTGGTGACCCCCTTGCCCCACTAGTCAGGAAGGGGATTGTAAGGTGAAAAGATGCCAAAATAAAGTTCTTAGACACCATTTCCCCCTTGCCCCAGTAACAAAAGGGGGAACAACAGCTGGATTTGATTAGTCAGCCTTGTAGCATCGACTTAAAGCTAAGGTTGTATAAAGAAAAAGAAGAAATTGATGATATGTAATAGAAAGGAAACTAACAATCTTATCAGCAAAATACAGACAAAAAAGTGAAAAATAATCTCATATCTAAGAAGCAACCAAGACACAGAAGCGACAGGGGGATTGGTGAGGGGGGGGGGGGGATAGGAGCAAATAAAGTATCAGAACTAGACTGACACAAATGAAGTAACAGTTATTCAACAAATGAGCTCCATTGGCATCAAATATTGGTACAGAACACAGGAAAAAGTGTATGTTTGGAAAACTTTATTGAGAAGTAGGTGGTGAACGAGAAAAAAACCTCGCTGTGGAGCCATTATGAAAGCTTCCTCTGAAAATTCTTCTTCTTCTTCTTCATCATCTTCTTATCACTTCCCCGTGTCGCCACGTTGTCGGTGGAGTAATTCGGATTTGGTAGTGTTAGTAAAAGCTGATGACCAGATGCCCTTCCTGACGCCATGCTTCCTTGAGACAGAATCTGTGTACCCCATCTGTCGGCGGCTGCTGTTGTATCATGTTCAAGGGTGAGAGCGTTTTTTAAATGTTTCCGAAGCGCGTATATGAAATGGGACGTGGGTACCAGCCACTGTTTGCCTAAATCAGATGTGGAAAAGCGCTTAAAAACCACACTAAGACTGGCTGGCAATCCGGTCCTCGTTTAAATCCGCCGAGCGTATTCGATTCGACGCCAAAGCACCTTCCCATGTCCTGAAAAGAAGCGATTTGACGCGATCGGCCATCCGGGCTTGTCTTTCCTTGAAAATTACTTAGAACAGGTCGTCCGGAATCCTACCGATGACGGAAATATACACAACAGACAGACTCAAACTCTTTGAGGATGTCGATATAAAGATGTCGGTATAGTAGCATAACCCATAGGCTTTTTGTGGGCAGATCCAGCACGTGCCGTCACCACAAAGTCTCCTCTTTCCAGTGTCAGAAACAAAGAGGAAATTGTGTAAAATTAATTCAGGTAATCTGATTACTGATTCACATTACTGGCGAAATAACGAGTTCATTGATACTGAACATTGACCTATTAGTTGATTAATTTAAAAATTCCTTAATTAAATCATAGATTTGACTATTAAAGCTAATTTCCTGCAACTGTCCAGCCACAGCAATGTCATGCCGTCAAAGCTAACTATCGGGTGGAGCAGGCTCACTATTTTACCTGTTCACCACTTAATTTACGTTAAAATCCTTTAAGCCGGCCGGGTTGGCCAAGAGGTTCTACGCGTTACAGTCTGGAACCGCGCGACCGCTACGGTCGCAGATTCGAATCCTGCCTCGGGCATGGATGTGTGTGATGTCGTTAGGTTAGTAGGTTTAAGTAGTTCTAAGTTCTAGGGGACTGATGACCTCAGAAGTTAAGTCCCATAGTGCTCAGAGCTAATAAAATCCTTCAAGATAGTGTGTTGTCTTAAAATTAGTATCCTGGCCTTGTAACACTAACCAAAATGGCCTTGCTGTGCTGGTCCTGCGAACGGCTGAAAGCAAGGGGAAACTACAGCCGTAATTTTTCCCGAGGGCATGCAGCTTTACTGTATCATGGAGAGCTGCATCAAACCAGTCTCAGGACTGAAGACCACAACAACAATACTTTCAAATATGACTAGAGGGCAAGCAGTCGCGCAGGGACACCAATTCGTCACGCGCTTCGGAGAGTTGGAGCCCAAATCACCCCAGGAATCTAATCTTCAAACACCAACCCGCGTCTACAGTCCGGGAGACTTGGACTGTTAGCTCCACGCTCTCCAGTTATGTTGGCATTTGGAGCCTCGTCGCGTATCATGGAGGTGCACTGTGGAGAGGTTAACAAAAGTCCTGGGAGATCATCTCTCAGCACAGTCATATGCGGTTGTTCAAAGATGCTAGAGATGCTGCTTCATAAGTAGCAGTAGCGCCGAAGTGGCCGCAATCTTAGTCTCGTGTAACATCGAACTGCTATCGAGTGTTACGAATACAAATCGGGATCACTCCGGTCGTTGCTCACGCGTCGTTACCCAAAATACCATTCTCGCATTTAGTACTCTGCCCTCGTTCACTAGTAATATAGTAAGTCACACTGTACCGCCTCTAGTTCTGCATTTGTACCTCAACACTCGTGGCTTACTTTACTATGATCGAGGTAGAATACTCGTAATCATTCTCAATCTTTCTTTCTAGGAATCAGTTCGCAGTATTATTGCTTCCTTGAACCTTACATTCGTTTACCTTGTTATTTCTTTGTCATGTACGCTAGTATTCGTGATGATACTGTCATAACTTTTGCAACACGACTACCTTAAGTTGTGTTCTCTTTGGTTACAATATATTTTCAAATTAATGTCTGAAAGAGCCTCTCACTGACTGAAGCTTTGCCCCGTCCACTGCCTATTAATTCCATTCAGCATCTAGCCAACAAAAACCTATGCCAGTAGGAGAGGTATCTGGTAGCCTGCATGATCAACGGGCCGTACATCAGCAGGTGAATGATTATCTCTGTCTGACAGAGAAAAGGAGTGAGGTCATTTGTCAGTCTGTACCCCCAGTCGCAGCCGTTGCGTCAATTGTGTTGATTACAGTAACACTCCATTAGCTTCAGGTGATTAACCTCCTAGGCGTTACGGTAGGGCTGACGGGAACTGAGCAGAGAGGAGATGAATAGTCTTCTGGGAGATGTTTCCATTCGTGTAAAGTTCATTCACATGCAACAGTAATTATTATATAATTTGTCTCTAGCAGAAGCAATTCAGATTTCTTTGCCTGCATGCAGCCGAGATTTGTGTTGTGCAATTTTGCTGGTTGTGGATTTCCCATTTATCGTGTCTTGCAAGGGACAGAGTATCTTCTTCCTGCTGTCACTACTCAACACGATAACAAGTCGTACTTACAAGAGAAAAACAAATAAAACGAGTTTAGTGGTGCGTTTAGCAGTGAGAACACACTTCAAATTGGCTTAAAGGTAGCACCTACCTGTGGACAAATGGAACATTAAAATGAAATGAAGGAACTGGTGGAAGAAAGTCTTAATCCACAAGAGTGTAGTCTGCTTATTTGTTTCGTTAAATTAAAAATAAGAATATAAATACAATGGGACACAGCAATTTATGTAGGAGACAGCATTTTATAGCGATAAATACGGAAGTAATGCATTCTAAAACAAAAGAAAAATGGTTAAACTAACCCTTACTAAATTAATGGTTAGGGCTTTCTTCTGCTGTCCCTTTCGAATGGAAGAGTACACTGGAGAGCTCGTGAACACACACACACACACACACACACACACACACACACACACACAATGAGTCCCTTTGCGTGCGAGGCTGCGAGTTCAATCTTTAGTACGGCTCATTTGAAAGTATTGTGTTACGGAGTCATATTGGTGTAACGAGGTGATGGTAACTGACTGATCAAGATGGCACGCGACCAAATGTGAAACAGTCTGTCATGAAGCTTGTCGTGCAACTGGCAATTCTCTAAGGCTTAGCTGCAGACAGTGTAATAACATGTTTTATAGGCACGGGAAAACAAACTTCCAGAGGCTGAATTTCGCCAGAGGTTCTAGGTGGTATGAATTGCAATGGCACACCCTTTTCTGGAGGTATAGCTTGCTTTAAAGGACTAGGATCTTTATATGCGGATCAGGAATCAGGCGAAAGCACGTTATTTTGAACATCTATTGGCAAAAAGCTGTACTCATACCATAGTTGGAGCTCTCTTACTCCCATTTCCCCACTCTTGCTTGCTGTGACTTAAATATTTCCTACTTCCCTTACAAGATCACCACCCGAGAGAGAATTATAGGTGGCAGAGCACCTCCAACTTCTCGAAGCACAATAAATAACTTTCAGCCAATTTACCATTCAGATTAACAGTCCGCATACCTGTACACGAATGCATTGAGGCATTGATGTTAGTTGATCTTTATGCAACTCTCTTGGTACCTCTAATTTCCAGGATTCCTTTCAAATGAATTTCCTCTTCAAATCCCGATTGATCGGAGTTGAACAAATTCCTCACTGAACAACAGGATAAGTTTGTTTACATCATCTACAAATTTTGGAGCCGATTCAGTAATTTGCTGTGCATCGTCAAGTTGATGCCTTGTTTGAAATTTCGTTATCTTAGGCCTTCCATTTCTGTAGCACTCTTTGAAGTTATGCAGTCATCCTACAGCTTCTCTTGAAATCGCTGTAATATATGTCGCACGCAATTTAATGTGTATAACGTAGTAGGTCATTACAATGCAAACCTTATAAAGTGTATCGAGCATCCTTGAAATGCGCTAACACCAGTGGTAAGTAGTGCACTTAGTTCTCCTTTGAATATCCGTAGTTTATCTTATGCGCTACACGGTCATATTGCTGCGGACATATTCGAAATCTGTACATAATTATTTTTTTACTATGCTGTAGGTCATCTTCCATGTGCGGAATTATGTTTAGTTCCCGCTCCCTGGACAACAGTTATCATTTATTACGTTTCACTGGGGACGGAATTTGTGGCTCACTGTCCGACAAGGATGATAAACTACTTGGCTCCAAACCTATTTCAAAATCATTGTCACTTATTAAGCATATATCGACAGTGTACACCTCATGCACATTGTCCACACGGTTGAACGTATATGACACCACACATTGCATTGACTCACCTAGCAGAAACGCTGATATTTCATTTGCCACTTCTTTTGTGCTCTGCGAAATTCCTTGGCTTCCTTTCTGACGAAATGTGAACTTTGGCAGCTCTTGTTGCAGATATACTGCAGTGTTCACTTTGTTTATCGTTGCCATTGATCTGCTCTACATCAGTACCACCAGTACTGTAGTGAGTTACTCGTCAACTAAGAGTGCAACTGCTGTCTGTGGCCTCATAATGTGATTACCTTTGGATACCTCCAGTCCCGCCACCTGTTGCCTTTAGCAGCCAATATTGTTGTTGCATGGTGGACAATATGGCACCGATCAGGTTGTGAATGGGCGGTTTAAGACTTGGACTGAGAGCGACTGTGTAACTGACCTGTTAATAACGAGACAATGGCAATTTAAATAGCTTTGCCGTTGACATTTGTCCGTTGAGCAGCTCCTCCAACATTTGGTTCAGGGAGGAGACCCGAATGAACCACCCCCGACTGTTACAGTTAGAAAGATATAGCCGCATTGAGCCGAAAGCGGCCAACGCACCTTGTGTGCTGTACTAGGAATTGACTAAACTGTGAATTTCCAGTACGAGTGATTTCTGTGAACGCTACTTTTGAGTAACTGCGAGTTTTAGTTCGATTTGTCACAGTTTAAAATCGCAGTTTACAAGTTCACAATTTGTATCCAACTAGAAAGTTAAAATACGATTTCTGAGATTTAACACAGTAGATGTTACACTGTGATTAGTCACAGGTAGCATATCTGCTAACAGGTATTGGACAAATTAGCTAAGTGAGTGCAACGGAAATTACATGTCTCGCCTGTAAAGTGTGCAAAATGAGTATTTCAACAGTATGTTATGGAAGTAGTCATGCGATTTGAAAGAGATGATAAATAAATGTGTCATTCTTCTTTTGTTAAAGCTGTCCCGTACCACTAAATTTTCTGTAGTGGAGTTATTGGTAAACACTTGATTATGTGTTTTAAGGTTGATGACATTCAAGAGAAAAGAATGGGCTATACGAATCTTCCAGTTAAAGTTGACATCGGGAATAGTTTAAGTGCAAAATTTGAAGATACACACAGAAGTTCACTGGTGTACTGTAGCGCTGAAGGAGAAAGTCTTGTGAATACACTACCGTTAATCATTTGATTTATTGATTCATCCTATAAATCTTTCCAGGTTGTGAGATACAGAAAACACATACACACACACACACACACGCCCACACACACACACACACACACACACACACACACATATATATATATATATATATATATATATATATATATATATATATATATATATATATATATATATATATATATATATGAGATTTACCACAGTAGGTGTTACACTGTGATTAGTCACAAGTAGCATATCTGCTAACAGATATTGGACAAGTTAACTGAGTCAGTGCAATGGAAGTTACATGTCTCGCCTGGATATAAGATGAGCATCAACAAGAGCAAAACGAGAATAATGGAATGTAGTCGAATTAAATCGGGTGACGCTGCGGGAATTAGATTAGGAAATGAAACGCTTAAAGTAGTAAATGAGTTTTTCTATTTGGGGAGCAAAATAAATGATGATGGTCGAGGTAGAGAGGATACAAAATGTAGACTGGCAATGGCAAGGAAAGCGTTTCTGAAGAAGAGAAATTTGTTAACATCGAGTATCGACTTAAGTGTCAGGAAGTCGTTTCTGAAAGTATTTGTATGGACTGTAGCAATGTATGGAAGTGAAACATGGACGATAAATAGTTTAGGCAAGAAGAGAATAGAAGCTTTCGAATTGTGGTACTACAGAAGAATGCTGAGGAGGTTCTATTAAGTTATGGTGAAACCTACTCTTTTATATCATTCCGAATCATGGACAATAACAAAAAAAAGAAAAAAAATCTTGTATACAAGCAGCAGAGATGCAGTTCATGAGATACGTAAGAGGCTGTTATAAAATGGATAAAATAGGTATGAAACAAGAAGCTGAGATTTAAAAATCTTTTCATTTAATAATATCGAATAGAACACAATGAAATGGAAGGATCATGTTGATAGAATGACAGAAAATAGATTGCCAAAAAATGCCGATTGAAAACAGAGAACTAGGTAGACTTCGTAAGAGATGGACGAATAGATGATAGAGACCGGAACAGGTGATTACAGCACCTAACCTTGGAAGGAGATGATGATGATGATGATGATGAAAATAACAGTTCAGTTCATTTAGAGAAAAAATTAACATACTTGATTTAGTTGCAGTTACTAACCTTGTAATTCAAAAGGCTATAGGCTAGATTCTGGTAAAACCAGCGAGTATACGAGGAAATTTAGTATGAAAATGTTTTCTGTTGGCCCTGTGCTACTGAGGTCATTTACAAGCGGACCATCCGGCTGCTTTGGCCGTGCGGTTCTAGGCGCTTCAGTCCGGAGCCGCGCTGCTGCTACGGTCGCAGGTTCGAATCCTGTCTCGGGCATGGATGTGTGTGATGTCCGTAGGTTAGTTCGGTAGTTCTAAGTCTAGGGGACTGATGACCTCAGATATTAAGTCCCATAGTGCTTAGAGCCATTTTTTTTTTTGACAAACAGACCTTTGGAGGAGAGAGTGAGATTTAAAGTGTTAGATCGATGCACTTCAAATAAAAATATAACAACAGAAGTTGTCTTATTTAACACTGAAAATTTCGAAATACTTGCAAAATATTTTGATGAGCTTGTTAAATACTCAGAACCAATCCATAAGCTCGAATACTCAAGCACTCCTGAAAATCTAGAAAAAGATTTACCCCAGCTATCAAATAAATTGGAGATACTGAGAGAAACCTTAGAAAGCTGGTAGAGAAGACTCTACTACAGCAGAACTTTTTAACGGTCTCTGCCAAAAATTGCAAAACTTAGCTAAAATTAATCTTTGAGAAAACTTGGAAAGCAGAAAAACTCCCAGGAGAGTGGAATGTAGCCTTGATACATTCAGTACATAAGAAAGCCAATAAACAAGATGTTAACGACAACTGAGGTATTTCTTTACAACCAGTTGCATGTAACATGTTTTCCATTAGGTGAACACCAGTCCGTCTTCGGTGTTGTAGCGGGTCGGACGTTCCTAGGGCAGCGGCCGTGCCCCGTTTAGCACGAGCTTTGTTTACATCCGTGAGACTTCGCATAGCGGTGTATTGATTATTACAAATAACGATGGCTCTTTCGTACCGGAAGGCGACACCAAGTTCATGTTCGACGCACAATACACAAGACCAAAAGCACACGAAGTCGAACTTACCCGTCGATCCACCGACGGTTACCGCATTTGCCGCGCCGACGGGAACGTGAGTGTGGTTTCTGCTGATCATGCCGGTCTCGGAGTGAGAACGGTAGGTGTATTCGAACTTCCGTTCCAAGTTCCTGCGGACATGGTTATCTCAGCTCTTCGCCTTTACGGCACGGTCCTTAATCATGCTGCGGAGGAATGGACCAGCCTAGAGACGTATCCCGTACTCAACGGAGTGCGCCAAATAAGAATTGAACTCCAGAAGCACATACCACCTTACATGGCAATAGGCGACTGCCGAGCTATCGGTATACAGGGTGGTCCATTGATAGTGACCAGGCCAAATATCTCACGAAATAAGCATCAAACGAAAAACTACAAAGAACGAAACTCGTCTAGCTTCAAGGGGGAAACCAGATGGCGCTATGGTTGGCCCGCTAGATGGCGCTGCCATAGGTCAAACGGATATCAACTGCGTTTTTTAAAAATAGGAACCCCCATTTTTTATTACATATTCGTGTAGTACGTAAAGAAATATGAATGTTTTAGTTGGACCACTTTCTTCGCTTTGTGATAGATGGCGCTGCAATAGTCACAAACGGATAAGTACGTGGTATCACGCAACATTCCGTCAGTGCGGACGGTATTTGCTTCGTGATACATTTCCCGTGTTAAACGGTTCAAATGGCTCTGAGCACTATGGGACTTTACAGCTGAGGTCATCAGTCCCCTAGAACTTAGAACTACTTAAACATAACTAACCTAAGGACATCAAACACATCCATGCCCGAGGCAGGATTCGAACCTGCGACCGTAGCACTCGCGCGATTCCGGACTGAAGTGCTAGAACCGCTCGGTCACTGCGGCCGGCATACCCGTGTTAAAATGGACCGTTTACCAATTGCGGAAAAGGTCGATATCGTGTTGATGTATGGCTATTGCGATCAAAATGCCCAACGGGCGTGTGCTATGTATGCTGCTCGGTATCCTGGACGACATCATACAAGTGTCCGGACCGTTCGCCGGATAGTTACGTTATTTAAGAAAACAGGAAGTGTTCAGCCATATGTGAAACGTCAACCACGACCTGCAACAAATGATGATGCCCAAGTAGGTGTTTTAGCTGCTGTCGCGGCTAATCCGCCCATCAGTAGCAGACCAATTGTTCGAGAATCGGGAATCGTCGGTGTCGAGAATGCTACATCAACATCGATTGCACCCTTGCCATATTTCTATGCACCAGGAATTGCATGGTGACAAGTCTGAACGTCAGTTCTGCCACTAGGCACAAGAGAAATTACGGGACGATGACACATTTTTTGCACGTGTTCTATTTAGCGACGAAGCGTCATTCACCAACAGCGGTAACGTAAATCGGCATAATATTATGCACTATTGGGCAACGGAAAATCCACAATGGCTGCGACAAGTGGAACATCAGCGGCCTTGGCGGGTTTATGTATGGTGCGGCATTATGGGAGGAATTATAATTGGCCCCCATTTTATCGATGGCAATCTAAATGGTGCAGTGTATGCTGATTTCCTACGTAATGTTCTACCGATGTTACTACGAGATGTTTCACTGCATGACAGAATGAGGATGTACTTCCAACATGATGGTTGTCCGGCACATAGCTCGCCTGCGGTTGAAGCGGTATTGAATAGCATATTTCATGACAGGTGGATTGGTCGTCGAAGCACCCTACCATGGTCCCGGATTTCTTTCTGTGGGGAAAGTTGAAGGATATATGCTACCGTGATCCACCGACAACGCCTGACAACATGTGTCAGCGCATTGTCAATGCATGTGCGAACATTAAAGGACGGCGAACTACTCGCTGTTGAGAGGAATTGTCGTTAAACGTATTGCCAAATGCATTGAGGTCGACGGACATCATTTTGAGCATTTATTACATTAATGTGGTATTTACAGGTGATCACGCTGTAACAGCATGTGTTCTCAGAAATGATAAGTTCACAAAGGTACATGTATCACATTGGAATAACCGAAATAAAATGTTCAAACGTACCTACGTTCTGTATTTTAATTGAAAAAAATCTACCTTTTACCAACTGTTCGTCTAAAATTGTGAAGCCATGTGTTTGTGACTGTTACAGCGCCATCTATCACAAAGCGAAAAAAGTGGTCCAACTAAAACATTCATATTTCTTTACGTACTACACGAATATTTAATAAAAATGGAGGTTCCTATTTAAAAAAAAAACGCAGTTGATATCCGTTTGACCTATGGCAGTGCCATCTAGCGGGCCAACCATAGCACCATCTGGTTTCCCGCTTCAAGCTATCCAAGTTCCGTTCTTTGTAGTTTTTTCGTTTGACGCTTATTTGGCACGGTCACGATCCATGGGCCACACTGTATACGATGGTCAATCGAAAACCTGCTCTGGCTGCAGACAGGAAGGCCATGTCCGAACTGACTCTTTTCAGCGACGTCTAGTACAGCTACCTCGGGACACCCAGTAGCCGCCACAGCAGATGACGTCGCTTCCTATTACGTACGTGGAAGCGCTACGGAACGACGTGGGCGACGCGCATGACAAGCCCCTGCCCATAGAATCTGCAAACATAGCCCCCGATCCCATGTCACTGACGGTGCAAATGGCCTTGTCACACCACCAGCCAGACGCCCCACAATAGCTGCGGATCCACGGTCCTACCACGCTCCAGTCGAACCCATCTTCGGATATGGAAGCAGGTCCGCAAGAGGACCACACTAAACAGCATCCCTCAGCAGACGTGGAAGCTCCACCACGAAAACAGCGGTCGAAGAAACGAAAGAAGGGACGGCTGTCCACATAAGACGAGCACCACAACCGAGGCGACGAACAATACAGTCGAATCGACCAAGATTCGTTTCCTCTGCCAGGGCAGGACGACGTCACATCCACAGCGTCGGTGCTACAAACCGTGGAGAAGCCGCCACATCAAAGAGACGCGCTGGATACAGATATGCAACAGGATGAGGTCTCACCTGCAGATGAACGCCCATCAACATCGAGAGTCCTCACCAATGCATTAGGAGATTGGGCACAAGAAATGGAACGAACTGATGAGATGCAGGAGGCCGACGTTCAATCATTGGCTCCCACCAACGAGTCGGGAGGGAAACTTGCCCATGGCAGCCAATGAGGCCGTGTCGTGTGGTCCTGGTCCAGGAAGAATGCTCAGTCGACGGCCGATCATTAGATGCGTGAATTACCAGCAGTGTACAACCGATAAGATGTCACACTTCTACCGTATTTGTACAGTAAAGATACAAATGCTGCAAGATATGCAGCGAGCAGCGGACGTCGACATAGTTTTTCTGCAGGAGGTACCTAACGCTGCCCCAGTTGAATTTTACGGTTATGACGTCTATCTTTTAACAGGTTACGACGGTAGCGGTGGCTCAGCCATACTGTTACGAGAAGGAATAATGGCGGAAGATGTGGAATACTTACCATCGACCCATGGTGTTGCCCTGACTCTAGGGGATTTACGTTTGGTGAATGTTTACGCACCGTCTGGCTCAACCAAGAGACACGAACGCACAACCTTTTACACAGAGGAAGTGTCTCCGCTATTTCGAGGACGTCAGGAGAATTATATTGTCGGCGGCGACTTCAACTGTGTTCTGCGGCGCGAGGGCCACACTTCGTTCCTTGCCCGGCGTTACAGACGCTGGTCCGGGGTCTTACACTGCATGACATTTGGGAAATGACGCACTGCGACAGCCGCAGATACACGTACTTTAGAAGCCACTCAGCTAGTCGACTAGATAGGGTGTGTAACGTGGGATATACAAGGCGACAATTGACGCCGAGATATGGCCTACGGCCTTTACAGATCACCAGGATTACATCTGCACCATCGCTCTGCCACGACAGAAGACATGGCTCAGCAGGGAACCATGGAATCTCAACGTTACCCACCCACCCGCAGGACGAAAACTGATCACGAAAGGTTGAAGTCATATGGCCGCCATTGTCAACGGCGTCAACGTTCGTACGATTCAACATTTAAATGGTGGCTCTGCTGCGTCAAACCGACTTTAGGCAGAATGTTCACACGATATGGCCAAGATAAGTCACATTGGCAACGGGCGACTTCCGAATTTTATTTCACAGCCCTACGTGAGTTGGCGAAACAACTACCGTCTGCCGACCGTCAGCAGGCTGTCCAACGTATCAAAGCACAACTGCTGCGTCTTACGGCAGTGAAAGTGAAAGGAGTTGAAGTACGTTCGAGGATGCTCGACGGGTTACGCAACGAACGGCCGTCATTCCACCATATACTGAGGAAAAGAAGGCAGCGACGACGTACACTTATACGGGATGTCGAAAGGGCCGATGGATCGCGGGCCACGTTACAGAAGGATATTGCCCGTGCTTTTGCTCACCACTACCGCAGTTTCCATGTGGAGGACCAGCTGGACAGAGCAGGATCAGCAGACGTGCTTCGCGAAATGCCAGCGGACGAGCATCCCACTGAAGTGGGCGGCCTTGTGGCCGAAATCACCGTAGGTGATCTGGACGCTGCCCTAATGTGTGGTGCGTTATACAAATCACCTGGACCGGATGGGCTCCTTCTTGAGTTCTACAGCACCTTTGCTCCTCTGATAGGACCGATGTGGGTACAGATGTATAGTGAACTCTTAACACCTACCTTACGTGTACCTACCGAGTTCACAGAGGTTATAATGACACCCATTCCAAAACCAAATGGTGGTCAGAGACCAAAAGACTACCAGCCTTTGACATTATTGAATGAGACTACAAAATCATTGCACGTATCCTCCGTGATCGAGTGGACCATGCGTTCCTACGAGAGGTCCTGGAACGGATGGGTATCCCCCTCCAGTTTGTGGACACGACTGCAAATAAGATGGCCGAAAACGTGATTAATTAATGGCGCGAACTCTAGAGTCTTGGTGAACGGTGTTAGCTCAAAACCTTTCGCGATCCAGCGCTCATTGCAGCAAGGTTGGCCACTTTCAGCCACCTTATTTGCAGTCGCTCAGGAACCTGCATTACACGGCCTCCGACGACGACTTGAAGGTGTCCAACTACGGCCCGCTTCTTTCCAATGCGGCGCATACGCCGACGACGTCGTTCTTTTGGTCAAGTCAGGAGACGAAATCCAGGCGGCGCTGGAATGGCTCCAGCAGTATGGAGCGGTTGCGAGTAGTGTCATCAACCTACGAAAGACCCGGTGTATGGAAGTGGGCAGAGGGCTGCCACCAGGGACAGCAGTGTCCATCACCGAGGTCCCTACACTTAAGTGTTTGGGAGTGGTATTCCATGGAAACATACGACGTACAGCGGCGGATAATTATCGATGCCTACTGTGACAGACTCGCGCATTGGTACGACAACATGCACTGCGCACCATTTATATGTCCCAGCGCGCACATTATGTCAACGTCTACTTGGCACCGAAAATAAGTCACTTGGCACACATGCTGCCGTTGCCCACCACGATCGCGTCAAGACTACAGTCGGCCTTCGGATACTTCGTAAATTCTGACCTCCTCTTCAAAATCCGCTACGATACCTTGACGCTACCACCGAGAGGAGGAGGCATCTGACTCGCAAACTTGAAGAACAGGGCGCGTGCGCTATTTCCTAGTACGGTGCAACGCTATTGGAGAACCGATCACGTCACCTTAATGGGAGCTGTGATCAACGAAGTGGCTCCCCATTCAATCTGTCCACCAGTCAATGTAGGCCACATCACGGCACCGCTCGCACACATTCGGGATTTCTTCATCGATTAAAGTTACGTTCAGGACAGTGCCGGAGTCCAGGCTGCCCACAACGAAAGACATATATCAAAGCTTCCTTCAGCAACAATATCGCAATGTGCCCGAACAGAAGTACCCGGCGATACAGTGCCAGAGAATATGGAGAGTGGTCCATCTTCCCTCTCTCCCTACAGAGCTACACACATTGTGGTATATAGTGGTGAACGGCGAATTCACGAAGCATCAACGACTGCACTCTATTCATCTGGTCGACACGCCGATGTGCCCCCACTGCGCGGTCGTCGACTCCGACGAGTACCGTTTGGTTTGTTGCAAGGCAATCGACTATTGGCTTCTGACGAGGAAAATGCTGGCCATATTACTGTGTACGGCGCACACGGCGATCAAAGCTGACGACCTACTATTCCCGGACAAAGTATTCTTTCCCACCGCCAGGACAAATGCCGTAAACTGGATAAAGGGGATGGCGACGTATTATTTGTATCGTATCGATGACAAGAATGTCATAGATTTGTGGTACATATACCAAGAGCAAGAAAATATCTTGCGTGAATTATGGAACATGTTTTTCCAATTACTTAGGTCCGTTATTCACGGACCCTGCGGCTAGTTGGGGTGTTCCGGGTATGAGAAGTGAAATGAGGAGATAGCTCAACGTTCAGCAACTAACGTTCAAGCCTGATGTATTCAGGAGACTACACATAGTTTTTAAGTTAACGAGAAGCCGACTTGGACACACGCCAACAGGGCCATTGCAGGGTCCCGTTTTTTCTAGAAGGTGTTAGGAGGGTTAGGAGCCGTTTTTACGTTTTGATGTGTCGAATGGCACCTTTAGTTTCTGTATGTTGTGTTCAGCGCCTTTGAAAAACGTTAAAAATCAATAGACACAAAAAAAATCTCAAATAAAAAAAATTAGGAAAGGGAGGGTGGAGACATGGTGGCCCGTGACCTCATCCCCAAGGGCGGGGGGTGGGGGGGATGGTCTGAATCATAGACTGATAATTAGTGGACGTGGGTTCGTTTCCAGCAGACAGCGCCTTTCTTTTTTTATTTTATTCTTCGCAGTGTTAAACTATTAATTATAAAATTGAAATATATTTATACAAAGTTCTAGTTATATATTTAAAACTAATATAATTATTCCATTTAGTTATAATTACTACCATCGTATGCGAAAAGACTATAGACAACTACATTGTAGCACATTGGTATAATTTTGCACGAGCCAGTCAACTACACTCTCAAAATCTTCGCTACTGCTGCAGTTTACACTTCACATGCTCCAAGACAGCTCTCTTTAAGTGCAGATGGAAGCAAAAATAATGATCATAACAGATAGGAAGCACTCGGCAGTACCCTTTTCAAGATTACTGTTGAATGCCTAACAATTATAAGGTCGTTTAAATATTAAGGGGTAATATTATGAAACGACATATACTGGGAAAAAGAAGTGTAATTAGTAGCAAAGAATGCGAATCGTAGATTTGGTTGCATTTAAAGGATTCTAGGAGAGTGTCCCGCATCCGTAAAAGAAACAGCATACAACACGTTAATGTGACTAATTCTTGGCCGATCGAGGTGGCTGAGACAATGGCAAGACGCTAGACACGGATCCGGGAGGGCGTTAGTTCAAATCCTCGTCCAGTCAGCTAGAGTTACGTTTTCTGTGGTTTTCCTATATCGCTTAAGGCACATTGGGGAATGGATCCTTCGAAAAGGACGCGGCCGAATTACACCCACATACTTCCTCAGTCAGAGCTTCTGTTCCGTCTCTAAAGACCTAGTCTTCGAAGGGACATTAAACGCTAACCTTCCTTCTTTTTAAAATGTTGCTATAGTGCTCCGAGTCCCAGATTTCGGACGAATTCAGAGATGCGCTGTGCAATCTTAATATATCAGAATAGCCTCTTGTGGTATCCACCACTATTAAATCTCCGCATCCAACAGCGGAGCGCTCCATTACGCGCGGCCGCGAAATGCATTGTTGGCCACACTTCCCCGTGCGCAGGCCGCATTCGCGCGCGCGCTTCAAAACACAGCGATTGGTCACTCATTACACTGAGCGACTGGGCGCCCAGAATATACAGCGACCCCAACTGCCCGCTCCATTAACCATGGAACCTTATTTAACACCGCTCCTGACGTCTGCAAGCCAGTTCTCATCGTGCTATGTTTCTGCTCCACAACTCGGAAGTGCCACACTGCGGTGGACGTGCTGTTCGACTGTGATTTGGCTGCGCTCTGGGCTTAGAATCCGAATGCTGAACTGGAATTTTGTCTTCAACGTCCACTAGGCTTAGTACATCAACGAAATTATAATTTCCGCCGAATCCTGTATTTCACTTGCACTTCCTGGAAACTGGTATAACCACCATCAATTTATACAATTTCCCATGAAGTGTTCATCTACAACTTGCCGTTTGGTTACAGAATTATTAGTATTGGTGCTGTGTCAACAGATCGAAGAACGGTTGTAGATCGGATTAGATTAGATTTACTTTCATTCCAAGTGATCCGTAGTGAGGAGGTCCTCCAGGAAGTAGAATATGTCAGAAAACAACAATACATGACAAATATTTACAACCAAAACAAATAAGTTAATGTACCATTCCACAGATCCCAAGTGGAATGATCGTCATTTTTAATTAACACTACATGAAAGAGTCATGTTACAAATACTAATGCACTGAATTTAAGATAAAAAAGTTTATTTATTTATTTATAAGGTAATAAACGTGTAATACAACTACTATAACACTTATTTACAATGAACACATTACTGCACAGAAATGGTGCAGAAGTTAGATTGTACTTACACACACACACACACACATATATATATATATATATATATATATATATATATATATATATATATATTGAACACATTACTGCACTGAAATTGTGCAGAAGTTTTATATATATATATATTTGTGTGTGTGTGGTGTGTGTGTGTGTGTGTGTGTGTGTGTTTGTGTGCAAGTACAATCTAACTTCATTTTTAATGAACACAAATGAAAGAGTCATTTTACAAATACTAATGCACTGAATTTAAGATAAAAAAAGTTTATTTATTTATTTATAAGGTAATAAACGTGTAATACAACTACTATAATACTTATTTACAATGAACACATTACTGCACTGTACTGCATTATATATATATATATATATATATATATATATATATATATATATATATATATATATATATATAAATCAGTTGGTTTTACTGAGAAATTCATCAATGGAGTAGAAGGAGTTGGCCACCAATAAATCCTTTAGGCTTCTCTTAAACTGAATTTCATTGGTTGTTAAGCTTTTTATGGCTGCTGGCAAGTTATTGAAAATGTGTGTTCCTGAATAATGCACACCTTTTTGTACAAGACTAAGTGACTTTAAATCCTTGTGAAGATTATTCTTATTTCTAGTATTGATTCCATGAATTGAGCTGTTGGTTTGAAAAAGTGATATATTTTAATGACAAATTTCATTAAGGAATAAATATATTGGGTAGCAATAGTTAGTATCCCTAGTTCCCTAAACAGGCTTCTGCAGGATGTTCTTGAGTTCACACCACATATAACTCTTATTGCACGTTTTTGTGCCCAGAAAACTTTAGCTTGGCTTGATGAATTGCCCCAAAAAATAATCCCATATGACATTATGGAATGAAAGTAAGCATAGTATGCCAGCTTTTTCATTTTTATATTAAGTAGTAAATTTATTGTGTTATTCCGGGTTATAACACTCCAACGAAAATGTAAGGGAGATGTTCAGGCTATTAAAATGGCCATTAAAATTTTGTTCCTGGGAAGATGCACAGCCTCTAAACACTTTATAAAAGAAAACATGATTCACTGTACGCTGTAAATAATGAATTTTTAATTACAGCGCACCGTGGACAATGTTTTATTTTATAAAAGTGGAATCTTTGGAAGAAAGTACGTCGTTGTCACTGCGAAACCCCGTTGGGTTTGATTAGAGACCTGGCATTCGAGGAATGCCGCACAATATTTCTGATATCTCCATGGCATATTTCTCATAGAGACATTGAGAATGAAACAAGATACCGAAGAATATAGACAATCATTTTCCTTGGCTTCGTATGCGAAAGGAATAGAAGAGGACGTCGGAATATTGGTACAAAGTACCCTCAAGCGCAGCTTGTGCAGCAGTATGCGAAGCACTTAACGTGAATATAGAGGCTTCGGTACCTTGAATTGCTTACAAAGTGACTCAAGCCGAGTGCTGCAACATTAGTTTATATATTGTAATTTTGTTAAAAACACTTTTGTAACAACATATTTGGCGTTACTTTCAGTTGCTATTGCGTCCCGAGGGATCACCATTTATTACGATTTTTCTTTTGTACATTTGTGAAAATTACTGTAGAAACTCACACGTAGTCTTCAGTGTTCAGCTGTTATACCATCGTCTCAAAACTTAGTACCGCTGTAGCGCTGGCGTGCTGACTGTATTAAACGAATAACTCCATCGAAAACGCCTTGTACTGTGTTATATAATCTGTTTCCTTGTGTTTCACTTCTGTTCTGCACTTTCCAGACGGAAACAAGTTTGGACACAGAGTGGATGACGTCGTGTCGTCGTTTCCGGGTCAATAATTACCTCGGTCATATCGCGTTGAACGCTAGGTATAAAACCGGCAATTGAAGACAAGCGTATCTTTGTTTTGCTATATCAGCGCCTTGTCACTAAGTGTCCTAAGCAGAAGTTAGGTATCGACCTTGAAATGCTGCAAGGACAAATGATTTCTTATCATCATGAAGATATGGATATATATATTCGTGCAGCTCCTATACCGAACACAAGGCGGTCACACGTTGTTCAGAAACATATAGTCGAGGATCCGGCGGTCGTCACCAAAATGGGTTCCACCATCAGGTGGGTAAGCGCGTACTGTGTTCAGAGCATGCAAGCCAACATTTGAACTTAGAAACTTGTAAGGTCTTATGGGACCAAACTGCTAAGGTCATCGGTCCCTAAGCTTACCCACCATTTAATCTAAGTTAAACTAACTTATGCTAAGGACAACAGACACACACACATGCACGAGGGAGGACTCGAACCTCCGATGGAGGGAAGCCACGCGAGCCGTGACAAGACGACTGAGACCGCACGGCTATCCCGCGGGGCACGCCAACATTATTTTCTGCTTTCTTCAAAGATGGCAGTTACGCTGCTTATTAAAGCGATCACCGAGCTGAGTGGCTCAATGATTGAGGCACATGAAGGTACTGGCTTCATACGCCCAACGACCATCCTGGTTCAGGTTTCCGGTGAGTTGTTGGCACTGTGGCTGATTTACATTGCTAAAATGTAAAGGGAGAATAGCCGCCTTCAGTGAAAAATAGTTGTTTTTATTACAGAGCATTATGCATTTAGAGCTCTGAAGACCTATCTTCGGGTACTTAACGTATTCTTCATTATTTGTACGAGGCATTTCCTCCTGGTCCAAGACATAAATTCTGTTCAGGTTATGGCGGCATAATTATAACAAAAACGCATGGTTCGCAGGAGAGCTTCTGTAGAGTTTGGAAGGTAGGAGACGAGATACTGGCAGAAGTAAAGCTGTGAGGACCGGGGGTGAGTCGTGCTTCGGTAGCTCAGATGGTAGAGCACTTGCCTGCGAAAGGCAAAGGTCCCGAGTTCGAGTCTCGGTCCGGCACACAGTTTTAATCTGCCAGGAAGTTTCATATCAGCGCACACTCCGCTGCAGAGTGAAAATCTCATTCTGGAAACATCCCCCAGGCTGTGGCTAAGCCATGTCTCCGCAATATCCTTTCTTTCAGGAGTGCTAGTTCTGCATGGTTCGCAAGAGAGCTTCTGTAAAGTTTGGAAGGTAGGAGACGAGATACTAGCAGAAGTAAAGCTGTGAAGACCGGGCGTGAGTCGTGCTTCGGTAGCTCAGATGGTAGAGCAGTTGCTCGCGAAAGGCAAAGGTCCCGAGTTCGAGTCTCGGTCGGGCACACAGTTTTAATCTGCCAGGAAGTTTCAAAAATGAACGTCTCTACAAATTCGTAACGTCCGGGGGATGGATAAAATACATCGTAAAACGCCGATTTTGTACACAACGCTTTTTTTCACGAGTTAACATTTTGAATACCTTCTTATCTTACAGAAGTGTAAACGCTTCAAACCATACAGAAAAACACTGCATTCTATCGGTTCGAACAAAGAATCATCACCAACCTGACTTCATACTTTAAGGATGACAAAGTGCAGGTGCAAGATATGAGCCCCAGCAATCGATCCCACGTGAAAATGTGGGTTTTCACGTGGGTCATAATTCTGGCAGTTATGAACGTACAGCTTTTAAACATACGCTCTCTGCACCGTGTTTGCTTCGTTCCACTGCAGCCGCCTAATGCCGGGTGCGAAGTACTGTACAGTGGAGTGAGTAAGAGATTTCTTAAATACTATTTTGATGTGGTTAACATGATATGTTCATGTCCAAGTGCACGGCTTCTAACCTGTAGATTGTGCCTGAGATCTCTCTGCTTCGAATATCTTTATGTTGCGATTCGCAAATGAGTGAAACGAATGAGTATGGACGACATACTAATAAGCATCCCTGGCGTAGAGAAACAGCTGAAAGATTTGAAAGCAAATAAATCAACAGGTGCAGATGGAATCCCAGTTCGGATTTACAAATAGTGCTCTTCCGTGTTGTCCCCTTCCCTAGCTTGCATTTATTGTGAATCTCTCGCCCAGCACAAAGTTACAAAGTTCCAAGCGACTGGAAAAAAGCGCAGGTGACTCCTGTATATAAGAAGGTTAAAAGAACGGACCTGCAAAATTACAAACCAATATCCCTGACTTCAGTTTGCTGCAGAATCCTTCAACATATTCTCAGTTCGAGTATAATAACCTTTCTTGAGTCCTAGAAGCTTACATCCACGAACCAGAACGGTTTTAGAAAGCATCTCTCATGTGAAATTCAGCTTGCCCTTTTCTCACATGATATACTGAGAACTATGGATGAAGGGCTACAAGCTGATTCCATATTATTAGATTTCCGAAAGCATTTGACACGGTGCCTCATTGCAGACTGTTAACGAAGGTACGAGCATATACAGTAAGTAAGCAAGTAAGTTCAAGGTTATGTGAGTGGCTCGAAGACTTCTTAAGTAATGGAACCCAGTACGACGGCGAGTGTTCATCAGTGACTAGGGTCTCGTCAGGAGTGCCCCAGGGAAGTGCTATAGGACTGCTGTTGTTATCTATATACATAACTTGGGTTGGGGGTTGTTTTGGGGGAGGAGAGCAGACAGCGAGGTCATCGGTCTCGTCGGATTAGGGAAGAACGGGGATGGAAGTCGGCCGTGCCCTTTCAAAGGAACCATCCCGGCATTTGCCTGGAGCGATTTAGGGAAATCACGGAAAACCTAAAATCAGGATGGCCGGACGCGGGATTGAACCGTCGCCCTCCCGAGTGCGAGTCCAGTGTGCTAACCACTGCGCCACCTCGCTCGGTTATATACATACCTGATTTGATGAACCGGGTGAGCAGCAATCTGCGGTTGTTTGCTGTGGTGTACGGTAAGGTGTGAAAGATAAGTGACTCTAGGAAAATACAAGAGGACATAGACAAAATTCCTAGTTGGGGTGAAACTGGCGGCTAGTTCTAAATGTGAAAAAATGTTCATGCGGATGAGTGGGAAGAAGAAACCTGTAATGTTTGGATACTGTATTAGTAGTGTTCTGTTTGACACAGTGAAGTCATTTAAATATCTGGGCGTAACGCAGCAAAGCGATACGACATGGAACGAACATGTGAGAATTGTGTTAGGAAAGACGAATGGCCGACTTCCGTTTATTGGGAGCATTTTAGGGAAGTGTGGTTCACATGTAAAGGACACCGCATGTAGGACGCCGATGCAACCCACAGGACTGCTCGAGTGTTCTGGACCCATACCAGGTCGGCTTGAGGGAGGCCATCGAGGGCTACTAGATTTGTTATCGGTAGGTTCGAACAGCACAGAGATGCTTCGGGAACTCAAACGGGAATCCCCGGATGGAAGGTGTCATTCTTTTCGAGGAATACTATTGAGAAAATTTAGGTAATTGGCATTTGAAGCCGACTGCCGAACGATTCTACTGCCGCCAACATGCATTGCGCGCAAGGACCGCGAAGATAAGATACGACAAATTACGCTATACAGATGGACGTTTTTCCTCTTCCTCTATTTGCGAGTGGAACAGGGGAGGGAATGACTAGTAGTGGTACATGGTACCCTCCGCCACCCACCGAACGGTTGCTTGTGGAGTACCTATGTAGATGTATATGTAGTTTGTCATTAAAGAAGTAGCGGAGTGCTATTTCATTATTAACATCGCAGTTCTGCGTTATTTTCTTTGGATTTTAAAGCTGAGAGTGTTACGTGAAGTACGCTACCCTTGCAGGAGATGCGCTGTTCTTCACCGTGATTAGCACGATTAAAGTGTAAATCTCAAAACATTTCATAACAGTTCTTCAGTTGCTTAGATTAACTAATTTTGATTTTGAGGCATGCATAACTGCAGAACATCAATACGAGAATACTGTTAAAATAATAGTGAACGTGTCCAGAATGAGATTTTCACTCTGCAGCGGAATGTGCGCTGATATGAAACTTCCTGGCAGATTAAAACTGTGTGTCGGACGGAGACTCGAACTCGGGACTTTTGCTTTTCGCAGGCAAGTGCTCTACCAACTGAGCTACCCAAGCACGACTCACATGGCTAAGCCATGTCTCCGCAATATCCTTTCTTTCAGGAGTGCTAGTTGTGCAAGGTTCGCAGGATTTATCTGTAGTATAGGAGATGTCAAGGTGATATGATTTCAATTACTGTTTGAAGCTATTAATGGTGTCTGTCAGACATTTTATTTCATCTGGTAATTCATCGAAAAGTTTTACAGGAGCAAATTGTACCTCGTTTTGTGCCCAAGATAGGTTAAGTACAGGATAATGTAAGTCTTCCTTTCTTCTGGTATTATAATCATGACTGTCACTATTGTTTTTAAAATGGTCCATGTTGTTATTGTGGAGTTTTTGTTTGAGCCTAAAAGCAGTTGTGTGCTCTTGGATTACTGTAGACAGGACACAGTTCATTCGTTGCCATACCGCATTTACGCGAATCGAGTGCGCACTTTTTTTTTTTTTTTTTACCATACGAAATACTCAAAATTGTGGTGCGCATAAGATTCGATGGCGCATTAGATTCGAGTACAAACTTGAATCGTTCACCGGTATTTATTGCCCTAAGTGATATGAAGTGGAAAAACATTTATTAAACTCTAGCAAGAAAATATAGGTACAGTATCTGTGAATTAAATAAAGGAAGACGTAAATCGGGTAAGATGTTGTCGAGTCAAAAGAGCTGGTATATATTTCCTGCTCTGAATTCAGTTCGCAGGCGTCTGAACAAAATCCGTTGCTGCCACGACATGAAATTTTCTTTAGTCGTCGGCTAAATTAGAACATGTGTTTTTTGTTTGCTCATTGAAATTTAGATACTGTCCCGTACGTTACAACGCATTGTTGTACTTCTCAACCCCGTTTCATTATTGTTAGCCTACTACAGTAATTCGCATTGTGTTTGCATTAGGTTGTCACGAATTGGAAGCCAAGCAGAGAAAAATATCGTATGAAGCTGCTTTCAAACGTAAAGTAATAACTTATGCTGAAAAATATGGTAACAGAAGCGTAGGAAGTGAATTCACTTATGGAAGTTCACTTATCGAAGATTCAGAAATTGGGATTATTTGCAACTACCGCTACAAGAAAGAAATTCGCAGGAGCTCGCAAAGGAAGACATCCTGACGTTGAAGTAAATGTTTAGGAATTCGTCCGAGAAACGAGGATGCCTGGGCAACCTGTGACCAGTAACACCACAATAAAAAAAGCAAAAGAAGTGGTTGCAACTCTTAATATACCGAAGCAAGAGTTCAAGGCTAGCTGGGGATGGGTTGATCGCTTTATGAAACGAGCGGGCTTGTCTATGCGACACCGTACAACAATATGCCAAAATTTTCCACAGTTTGAGAACAAACTTTAAGAATTTCAGCGGCATGTTATTACACTTCGGAAAGAGAAGAATATGTCGATGGGCCAAATAGGCAACGCTGATGAGACCCCAATTTGGTTTGATATGCCACGTAATTACACGATGGGCGAGAAGGGTACAAAAGAAGTTACCATGTCTACGTCTACGTGATTATCCTGCTATTCACAGTAAAGTGCCTGGCAGATGGTTCAATGAACTACCTTCAAGCTCTCTCTCTCTACTGTTCCACTCTCGAACGGAGCGCGGGAAAAACGAACACTTAAATTTTTCTGTGTGAACCCTGTTTTTATTGTGATGATCATTTCTCCCTATGTAGGTGGGTGGCAACAGAATGTTTTCGAAATCGTAGGAGAAAACTGGTGAACTGGTGATTGAAATTTCATCAGAAGATCCCGTCGCAGCGAAAAACGCCTTTGTTCTAATGATTGCCACTCCAGTTCATGTATCATATCTGTGGCACTATCTCCCCTATTTCGCGATAATAGAAAATGAGCTTCCCTTCTGTGAACTTTTTCGATGTCATCCGTCAGTCCCATCTGATGCGGATCCCACACTGCACAGCAATATTCCAGAATAGGGCGGACAAGCGTGGTATAAGCAGTCTCTTTAGTAGACCTGTTGTAGCTTCTAAGTGTTCTGCCAATGAATCGCAGTCTTTGGTTTGCTCTACCCACAACATTATCTATGTGACAGTTACAATTTAGGTTATTTGTAATTATAATTCCTAAGTATTTAGTTAAATTTACAGCCTTCAGATTTGTGTGACTCATCGCGCAATCGAAATTTAGCGGATTTCTTTTAGTACTCATGTGAATAACTTCACAGTTTTCTTTATTCTGGGTCAATTGCCACTTTTCGCATCATACAGATATCATATCTAAATCATTTTTCAATTCATTTTAGTCATTTGATGACTTTATAAAGCGGTAAATGACAGCATCATCTGAAGACAATCTAAGAGGGATACTCAGATTGTCTCCTATGTCGTTAATGCAGATCAGGAACAATAGTGGGACTATGACACTTCCTTGGGGAACGTCGGGTATTACTTCTGTTTTATTCGATGACTTACCGTCTATTACTACGAACTGTGACCTTCCTGATAGGAAACCACGAATCCAGTCACACAACTGAGGCGTTATTCCATAGGCCCGATTCTGAGGAACGGGGTCGAAAGCCTTCTGGAAATCAAAAAGTATGGAATCAATTTGACATCCCCTGTCGATAGCACTGATTACTTCATGAGTATAAAGAGCTAGTTGTGTTTGACAAGAACGACATTTTGTGAATCAGTGCTGACTATGTGTCAATAAATCGTTTTCTTCGAGGTAATTAATTATATTCGATAAGTATATGTTCCAAAACCCTACTCTAAATCGACATTAGTGTTATGGGCCTGTAATTCAGCGGATTATACTATTTCCCTTTTTGGGTATTGGTGTGAGTTGAGCAATTTTCCAGTTTTTAGGTACGGATCTTTCTGTGAATTGCTAAATATGGAGCTATTGTATCAGCATACTCTGAAAGGAACCTGACTAGTATGCAATCTGAACCCGAGGCCTTGCATTTATTAAGTGATTTAACCTGCTTTGCAACGCAGAGGATATCTACTTCTGTGTTTCACATCTTGGCAGTTGTTCTTGATTTGAATCCAGGAATATTTACTTCGTCTTCTTTGGTGAAAGAATTTCGGAAAACCGAGTTTAATTACTCTGTTTTAGTGGCACTGTCATCAGTGACTTCACTCTTGTTATCGCGCAGTGAAGGTATTGATTGAGTCTTGCCACTGGTATGCTTTATGTACGAGGGTGAGTCAAATGAAAACCTTAAATTTGTAATAACAAATCGAAATTTCGCGCTGTTATCCTGTAAGTTGGTAAGCGTGCTACAAACAGCGTGTAGGATGGCCTGTAGGTGGCAGCATAGTTCAGATGCACACCTACCGTCACAGTATCAGTATAAAGATGGCCGCCCCACTTGCAACTTGCACCAGGGAAGAATATCGTTCTGTTATTCGGTTTTTGCGTACTGAAGGTGTGAAACCTATTGAAATTCATCGACGAATGAAGGTTCAGTACGGTGATGCAAGTTTGTCACAGCAGCAAGTCTACGAATGGAGTAGGAAGTTCGCAAATGGTGTGACTTCAGTAGAAGATGCTCTTCGCCCAGGTCAGGCACAACGAGTTGTGACTCCACAGAACATTGTAGCAGTTGAAGCCATAGTGAAGGAAACCCGCTGAGTGACACTAAATGACATTGCAGCATGTTTACAGATTAGACATGGGTCAGCACACCACATTGTGCATGATGTGCTCCAGTTTCACAAAGTGTCTGCAAGATGGGTGCCACGGCAGCTGACTCCTGAAATGAGAGAACGACGTGTTGATGCTCGTGAAGAACTTCTTCGGCGCTTTGAACGAGAATGTGATGGTTTCCTTGCAAGAATCGTTACTGGGGATGAAACCTAGGTTCACTTCCACCAACCGGAAACGAAGAGAGCGAGCAAGGAATGGCGCCATTCCTCATCACCAAAACCAAAGAAGTTTCGAACAGCAGAGAAAGTTATGCTGACTCTCTTTTGGGACGAAAGGAGCGTCATTTTGGAGCATTACATGCCTAGAGGGACCACTGTCACCAGTGCATCACACACATATCTCCTAAAAAATCATCTGCGGCCTGCAATCAAATCAAAGCGACGTGGATTGCTGATGTTTGGACCACTCATAGACACAATGGGAGGAAAGAAGTTCCGCCACGCGGTGCATGAGTGGTTGCACGGACTACCAAAAGAATTTTTTTCTAAAGGAATTTATACACTTTGTAAGCGCTGGAGGACTTGCATTGAGTGTGGCGGCGATTATATTGAAAAGTGATACAGCTTTGTACCACTTCTGCACAATAAATAATATTTCAAAATATTTAAGGTTTTCATTTGACTCGCCTTCGTATGACCAGAATCTCTTTGGGTTTTCTGCCAGATTCCGAGACAGAGTTTCGTTGTGGAAATTATTATAAGCATCTTGCATTGAAGTATGCGCTATCTTTCCAACTTCTGCAAAACTTTACCAGTCTTGGGGATTTTGCGTTCTTTTAAATTTGTCATGCTTTTTTCCTTGCTGACCCGTTTTGTGTACCATGGGAATCAGCACCATCACTTATTAATTTATATGGTATATATCTCTCAATTGCCGTCGATAATATCCCTTTGAAATCATTCCAATTCTTTTCTATGCTTACATGATCAGATCGGAAGGAGTAAAGACTGTCTCTTAAAAAGGTGTGAAAGGAATTTTTATCAGCTTTTTTAAACAGATATACTTTGCATTTGTTTATGATGGTTTTAGGTAATATGGTATTCAGCCTAGCAGCAACTGCCTTGTGGTCGCTAATACCTGTATTCGTCACGATACTCCCTATTTGTCCAGGGTTATTTGTTGCTAAGTGGTCAAGCATACTTTCGCAAACATTCACGCTTTAAATGGGCTTATGAATTAATTGCTCAAAATAATTTTCTGAGAAAGCATTCAGCACAATTTTGGATGACGGTTTTTGCCTGCAGCCGGCTTTAAACGTATAATTTTTCCAGCATATCGAGGGTAGATTGAAGTCGACACCGACTTTTAATACAGGCCAATGATGGAAAAACTTTTTTGCTGAAAATACCTTATTTTTATGTTTTTAGGGTGAAAAATCCAAATATGATACTTAAAAATCTATATCACCCACCATTTCTTCACATTTTACAGCTAAATTTATTAAATTAAGCGATTTTTTAAAGAATTTAACAGCTTATATATAGTTAAAATAATTTAAAAAGGAGGTGTAATGAATGTAGATGACGTTGGTAGCACTGCTGAAAAGCATATGTTGGCAATAAAATGTCAATTATACCGAATTTTTGTGTTATTAAACAGATGGTGTTTTATTTACTGTCAACCTAACCTCACTTTCCCATTTCCTGTACATGTGCTCAGTAGAATGTCTAATTGTGGTTGTAAAAACTCTGCTGACAGTTTTAGTTATATTTTTGGTGAATTTTCGATTACAAAACATCAAAGAAACATTACAGACTTTGTGAAAAAGGTTTATCTATCATACTTTGGATCTAAACTGGTGATCAAGATAAATCTTGTGCGCCGGCCGAAGTGGCCGTGCGGTTAAAGGCGCTGCAGTCTGGAACCGCAAGACCGCTACGGTCGCAGGTTCGGATCCTGCCTCGGGCATGGATGTTTGTGATGTCCTTAGGTTAGTTAGGTTTAACTAGTTCTAAGTTCTAGGGGACTAATGACCTCAGCAGTTGAGTCCCATAGTGCTCAGAGCCATTTGAACCATTTTTTAAATCTTGTGCACTGCATAAGGTATGTTATGTGTCTGTTGAAGATCTGAGAAAATGATCCAAAAAGGAGAAAAAAGCCTTAAGATTTGCTGTTCCTATGATATGGAGGGAGCCAAGGAATCATTCCAATGATGGCTACTTTTGCAGTGTTGATATTACTGGTCATAATTCGAAAAACAAGAAGGTAATCTAGAAGGTAATAAGCTACCCTAACCTTCTGGCCTCCATCCAACCAGAAGGGCATGGTGTAAATTTGCCGGTTCCTATACCATCAGAAGATTTAATTTGTATTCCAACAGAAGTATTTTATGATTACAATGTGATTTACATGAACCAGATGATGATGAATTCCATTTTAATACAGAAAGTCTAGAGCCCAAATTGTTTACTCAGACCATGCTTAACGATTTGGTTAGGAATCTGTCCTTAACGAAAGAAAAAGCTGAATTGTTTGGCTCTAGATTAAAAGAAAAGAACTTATTGGCAGTTGGAACCAGCATATACATGTATAGAAAGAGAGAGCAGCAATTTTCCAAGTTTTTTCAACAAGAAGGTGATTTAGTGTACTGCTCAGACATTCCCAGTCTAATGAATGAGTTTGGTATTGAATACAAAAAGGAACACTGGAGGCTGTTTATTGATTCATCCAAAACTAGTTCAAAGGCTGTTTTATTATACAATGGTAACATGCATGCATCTGTACCTGTTGGACATTCTGTACACATGAAAGAAAGCTATGAAAACCTGGAAATAGTGCTGCTCATGGTTGGATGATATGTGGCGATCTAAAAGTAATGTGCATGCTCCTTGGTGACCAAGGTGGCTTTAGCAAATTTCCGTGTTTCTTTTGTGAATGGGACAGTAGGGCTAGGGATCAACACTTGTGCAGAAAGAACTGGCCTGTGAGGGAGTCTTTAAAACCTGGTGAGAAGAACATTCTACCCAAAAACCCTGTAGATCCAAAAAACGTACTCCTACAACCTATACATATAAAGTGAGGTCTAATGAAACAGTTTGTAAAGCCTTTGCCTAAAGATGGACCATGTTTAAGTATCTCTGCCAAAAGTTTCCACACCTTTCAGAAGCTAACTGAAAGAAGGCGACTTTATCGAACACGACATTAGAAAATTGATGTTTGATGTTAAGTTTGAATCCACAATGATATTAAATGAGAAAGAAGCATGGGTATCATTCAAGCAAGTCGTTACAAAGTTCTTAGGACATGAAAAACGCCCAAAATGCTAAAGAAGTTTAAAACTTTTGGATGTTTATTGAGCCAGAAAGTTCACTTTTTGAACAGTCATCGTGATTACTTCCTGGACAATGTGGGAGATATTAGTGAGGAGCAAGGAGAGCGTTTTCACCAGGACATTTAAGTGATGGAAAAACGCTGCCAAGGCCGCTGGAACACCAACGTGGTGGGGGACAATGTTGTCCACTTCACTGAGAAGTTCAACAAGTGACTCATCATAGAAAAAGCTACAAAAGAAGCTTCAAAGAAAAAAGAGAAAGAAAATACAAAGCAATTCCACCTGACAAGTGAAACTTCTATTAACACCTATCATTGTTTTAAGTAGCTTACTGTAAATACAAACCATGCTTATGTTGTGTTTCATTAATTTCCCCATTTACCATATAGCATTGGATTTTTATACTATATAATAAAAAGCATATTGATCTAAAACTATGGGTGATACAAAAACTAAGGCTAGAATTGGATTCAGCTCATAAAAATCTATAAAAATCAACTGTCAAAGTAAAAAAAGTTTTTCAAAAAAAATTTTTCGTTGGCCTGTGTAATTGTATGAGTGGGGTACTTATTTGAAATGAGACTCAAGTTTTCTTTGAACTGTTCAGCGACCACATCTTCCGAGTTGGGGCTCACTAAAACGATCCAATTAATAGTTTAGTCCGCTTGTCAAGTATAACACCTACCCATACTATTTCGCAGCAAATATCTACTTCAATTTCACTACAAGGTAACCTACTTCTGACAGCAATAAGTACTCCACCACTGAACACTGTAGGTAATTAAGTTAGGCGTTTTTTTAATAATGAAAATGTAACTTATTTCCATAATGAGTAACTCAAAAATAAATTATTGTTGTTTTTATAGTCCCTGTATACATTCACTAATGTTTGAAATAACGTTAATATTGTAAAACAAATTTCAACAATACGAAAATACCCTATCAGCGGTGTGCCAAAATTCATTTTTTTATTAATTTAATTTTTAAAATTGGGGTGCGCATTACATTCGATGGCGCTTTAGATTAGCGTAAAGACGGTAGTTAGGCCTACACAGTCTACCCAGACATTCGGCGCCGTCGCTGATGGGGTAGCTGAAATGATGAGAATGAGAGGATGTGACAAGCGGATTTGATTATCAGTCAGTTTTGAATAGTTCCAAAAAAAAGTAATCGATTATAAAATATGTCATACAAAGCTCATCATGTCGAACATAGCACATAATGGCGACATCAGTACCAGAGTTTCCATTATGACAGAGCATGTATGACAGTCCAAAGTCGTACGACATACGGTTTCTACCACCTGAATGTTTCTTAGCCACACTATGACCAATTTGGCCCACTTTCGTGTTACCTTCAGTACAGAAAAAAGCTTTTGTGGCTCAGGACAGGAATCACAGGCTTCCTACCCTCTATTGATGGACAAAAATTAAGAAGTTAATTTAAACGCACCCGGCCACCCAAAGGTGGTTGCATGAATCATTTCATAACTGCCATAGGCAAACGCCGAGCATACGAAACCCAACTCATGCTCTTCACACTTGATATTCACACACACACACACACACACACACACACACACACACATACACACACACACAGATATATCTGATGATGATCCATTCTTTCAGTGTGGATATACACCAAGCCCGATTTCGTGCGGGAATCTGAAATGGTGATTGATGGGTTCATGTGTAGGTGACGCTACATTAGTTGTAACGGGGTGAGAATTTGGACTGGATGGTTGAAGTGGCTAAGACAACCACTTGTGTTAAATGGGAGATCCGGGTTCGAGTCCTGGTAGGTACAAATTTTCACCTGTTACCATTGATTCATTGGTTAATGTCACTGAAAACCTTTGATTAGGATATGTAACCAGTTTTGTGTCTGGATCGAAGTTTTCTTGACAGGTAGGACGCAGCACTTTATCCTGGATGGAGAGTCCTGTGCGAGCATTGAGGTTATGCCTGCTGTTGTTCATGTTATATATTAATAATTTAGCTGACAGTATTAGTTGAAATCTCAGACTTTTCACACGTGATGCAGTGAGCTATGAAGGAATTATATCCGGTAGAAATAGCACTAAAACCGTATCCAGTTAAATCACATCAGAATTGTGAAAGGCTGGCAATTAGTTCCTAACGGAGAAAAACGCAAAGTTACACATTTACAAAGCGTAAATGGTGTGATATCTTTTGATTACTAGATTAATGAGTCACAACCAGAGTTAATTATGCCGCTGAAATATTAGGTTGGTGCTTAAGATTGTATCGGTTTTGTTTTGCATGTTGGTGTCTGAGTTCACATAATTGTAATCATTTCGTCATTTGGAGATAGTGAGTGGAGCTGTGAACGCTAGAAAATCGAATGCCAAGAGAATATATCAGAACATTTCCGACATATTCTGTTTGAATTCAATAGAGGAGTGACAGCAGCGGATGCAGCTAGAAGCATTTGTGCCATGTACAGGGATAATGCCATTGGACAGAGCACAATAAGAAAATGATTTTCTCATTTTAAGGAGGATCGTTTTGACATTAGTGATGCCCACATTCAGGAAGACTCTATGGGTTTGCTGAAGAGTGTTTAAACGCATAAACCTCACAATGATTCATGTTAGTGTAACGAGAATTGGCAAGCGTGACGAATTGTGATCATTCCATCATTGTGTGAAATTTGAATGCAATGCGAAAGGTTAAAAAATCTGTTGTATGGGTATCACATGCTCTAAACCGGAATCACAAAAATCAGCATGTGCATCTATGCTTACTCATCATCAATTGGCTTGTGAACACCGGCGACCATTCCTATCCCGTATCGTTACTAGTGATGAGAAACAGTGGATTCATGCTAGCACATGGAAAAGAAAGGAACGGTTGAGCCCAAACTATGCAGCAACTCCGCGTACAACATCCTGTGCACATCCACAAAATATAGTGCTACGCATCTTGTGGAACAGCAACGGTGTGTTGTACTACAAAGTGCGTTTCTGAGATGTAACCATCACTGCTGACATTTATTGTCAACAGCTGAGACATCTTACAGACACAATCCAAGGACAACCACCGGAAGGACTGCGTGAAGTAATGCTACTCCACAATAATGCCTGCCCACATTCTGCTAGACTGACAAAAATCATCTTACAGGAGTTGCGTTGGGAAGTCATTCCACATTCACCTTATTCACCTGATGTTACACCCTCAGATTTTAGACTTTTCTGCTCTCTATCAAACAACCTTCACAAAACTTCCTTTCCAGATGAAAATGTGCTCCGAACATGGTTCAGCGAGTTCTGCACCTTAAAATCACATGATTTTTATAATTGCATAATCGAAGAGTTACGCTAGATTTGTCAGGTTATTGTAAGAAGTGAAGCAGAATATATTATTAATGACTAAAGTCTGTGTTACACGTATGTGTTGCATTTATTAAACTTATTGAAAAACACTACGAACTTATGCACCAAGCTAATATTTGGGAGTAACAGTGTGGAGATTTGCAGTGGAATGAACACATAGGCTCAGCTGTAAGTAAAGAAAATTGAAGGCTATGATTCGAATGTAGTGTACCAGGTAACTGCAGTTTGTTTGCACAAGAGATTTTATATTAAACCTTTGTACTGCCCTTACCTGTATACTCATATTGGGTTGGATTAACCAGGGCATGTAGTGTACACAGTAAAGCAATGTGGGAATGGTCACAGGCTTGTTTGTCTGATGAGAGAGTGTGACAGGAATAGCGAAACATTTTAACTGGTAGACACTTGAATAAAGAGGACATAGATTTCATGATAACCTGTATGGAAACTTCAAGAAGCTTCTTTCAGGCAGAAACTGGAACTATCCTTCAAACCGTTACAGTATCCATGGTATGGGGCTTGTGCAATAAAATCAGGTGAATAACGGATCGCAGATTGGCGTACAAGCTGTCACACATCCTACATTCCATATGTGAATGGAATGGGTAGGAACCTTAATATGCATTGCAATAATAAGTGTCCTCTGCCACAAACGTCAGATTGTGTAGACACAGCTTGGATTTAGACGCTGCCGCTGCTGCTGCATTAGCGAGAGTGTTCCATGATCTCAGAGTGGATCTTTCACTCTGCAGCAGAGTGAATACTGATTTGAGACACCCTGGCATATTAAAACTGTGTGCCAGACCAGAGAATGAACCCATGTGCCTTTTATGTGCTATACGTTTACTGGCAGGTATCCAGGTACTACTCATCACACAGCAGAGTGAGTTTCTGACAGAAGTAAAGCTGTGACATTGGTTTGTGAGTCATGCCTGGATAGCTCAGTGACCACAATGTTTTAATATCCCCCATGTTTTTAAAGCCGAAGAATGCCCTACTTGTTCCAAAAATTTTTAGAGACATGGGGGTTGGGTTATTTTGAGGGAAGAGACCAAACTGCGAGGTCATCGGTCTTCTGGAGACATGTTTCCTGTTGTTGGTAATGAGATTTTGTTGCTGGAGATGATTTTATGGCAATATTCTTTGCTGTTTCCATACATTCTGAATTCACCTTGATGTGAAATAATTTGCTGCAGTAGCTTGAACGAACCCAGCATCAATGTTGTTTCTGCACTACGATGGGTGTTTGAGAAGTCTATGCAAAAATAAAACCTACTTAAATGTTTGGTGTAAACCTTTTTTATTTTTCGACATAGTCTCCTTTTAGACTTATGCAATTTGTCCAACGTTGTTGTAATTTGTTGATCCCTTCTGAATAATATCATTTGTCCAAGTCTGCAAAATAGCTGTTAGTTGCTGCAGTCACCTCCTCATTTGAATCAAATCTTTGTCCCACCAGCCATTTCTTCAAATTGGGGAAGAAATAATAATCTGAGGGAGCCAAGTCTGGAGAATAGGGGAGGGGGGGATGTGAAACGAGTTGGAATCCTGTTTCCATTAATTTTGCGACCACAACTGCTGAGGTGTGTGCTAGTGCATTGTCATGATGGAAAAGGATTTTTTTGCGGTCCAATCGCAGGCGTTTTTCTTGCAGCTCGGTTTTCAAACGGTCCAATAACGACGAATAACATACACCTGTAATAGTTTTACCCTTTTCCAGATAGTCGATGAGGATTATCCCTTGCGAATCCCAAAAGACACTCGCCATAGCCTTTCCGGCCGAAGGAATGGTCTTCGCCTTTTCTGGTGCAGATTCTCTCTTGGTACCGTCTTGTTTAGATTATTGTTTGGTCTCAGGAATATAATAAAGTATCCATGTTTCATCCACAATGAAGAAACGACGGTTGAAGTCCTGCAGATTCTTCCTGAACAGCTGCAAAGAATCCTTGCAACACCTCACACGATTCCGTTTTTGGCCAAGCGGTAGCAATCTTGGAACCCATTGCGGATAGCTTTCTCATGTACGAATGTTTATGCAAAATATTATATACCCATTCATTCGAGATGCCCACAGCACTAGCAATCTCACGCACCTTAAATCTTCTGTCATCCATCACCATATTGTGGATTTTATCAATGGTTTCTGGAGTCGTAACCTCCACAGGGCATCCAGAATATTCAGCATCACTTGTGCCCATATGGATACTCCAAAAATTTTGAAACCACTTATAAACTGTTGTAATCGAAGGTGCAGAGTCACCAAATGTTTATCAAGCTTCTCTTTAGTCTCCTGAGGCGTTCTGCTTTTCATAAAGTAATGTTTAATTACCACACAAAATTCTTTTTCGACCAATTTTTGACAATCACTCGACTTCCTTGATTCACACGAATGCCAAACACAAAGAAATAGACCAATACGACTGACACTTGGTGCGCGTTCTTTCCAAAGATGCAACTAACTAAACATGACCGTGATCGAAATTTTAACTCATTGACCGTGATACACTCCAGTGGTGCCATCTCTCGGGCTTTGCACAGACTTTTCAAACGCCCCTTGTACACTGCCATTTATTAAACTGCTTGATGTTACACTGAATGTCAATAAAAGAAAAGGAAAATGTACAATAGAATAGTCAGCAGCAACAGACAAGTTTGGGCTGTTAAAACAGCACCTGAAATCTGTTTCACAGACTGAGTAGGTAATTGGAATGCACACAAGTAATCTGACGAGAGTCCAGTCACTGCATGATGTCATCACTGCAGTTAATATAAGATGATCTGACCAGTAAACATTCAGAGATTGCAGGCTGATGCAGAAATTGAACCAGTGCTTCTGGTGCTAATTACCTAACAAACTCTGAGTTGTCAGTGGAGATGTCCAAGAGACAGAGAATGACTAAAGAAGATGGCAGCCTGCATATGCTTTTTCTACCAAAGGTACCACCTTTACGCCATCCCATCTACAGTTTGCAGAATGCAGTGGCAAGATCAGTAGTGGGATGACGCCTTGATCCTTCTCCTCAAATACAAAGTAGCAAGTATTGCTCTTTGATGTGATTTGATGTCCTTATCTCTCCTTAGCTGGACATTGTGATTACTAAATCAGGTGTTAAATGTTACATATTTCAGTCTATCGCAACAAACAAATATAGCTATCTGGCATCCCCTGTCAGTGAATGACCTGCCAGAAATGTGCCAATCACCCTGTAACCCTGGACACCATTATGCCATGTTAATTATTACATCTTCTGCCACACTTACAACACCTACTGACTGTTCTCAAACCAGTATTTGTGGACAGAGAACAAGTTGTAAGTTCCTCACTGCTGATCTGTCTGTGGTAGTATGTTCTGCACTACTGTCACAACACACTTAACTTTCATACCACTTGCTTTAGATTTCCAAAATTATGATCTTTTTTTGTGACTTTGGTGTATTTTATGGAAACTATTGGATATGAGACTGTCACTTAGTGTAAAACAAATAGAAAGGCTTGTAGTTTGGATGTAGCAAATAAATAAAAATTATATTGCCTCTTCTTATAAATGAAAGTTTGACAATAATTTGTTGTTACTTAGCGTAGAATGAGGTACTAAGAAAGCCAAGAGATAAACACACTGTGAAAATGTTAAACAGTAAAGTAGCCACCCTACATCTATTATGTGACATTTCAATGTTGCCAGGTTGAATGCTGTCACTCTAGCAATAGTGGTCATTGCCACCTTGTTAACCAAAACCACAGGGCAGTCTAGTTACTGTAGTCTTTGCAGTGACCACACACTTTGCATTTACCAGGTAAGCTCTTGTTTAATTCCATTAAATACACTGTATTTTCACAGTATACTTCACAGAATAATTCTCTGTGCAAAGCCATTTTGTAAGACAGATAAAGTTGTATGCAACAGTTCATTCACTCAATCAATTGTATCAAAAGGAAAATTCTCTTGAGAAAAGTGTAAAACTATGAGCTAGAATTGCAGGCCAGTATTTACCTTTAGTAGAAACGTCAGTGCTGCTGATAGAGTCATATAAAAGTACATACACTACCCTAGTTTCCATAACTAATATTTTCACCTTCAGGGAGGAGAGGATAGCTTGGGGAAGGGTAAAAAAGAAAGGCATGTCACTCATATCCCAGAACGAGAAGGACACACCAGTACGTGAAGAGAATATTTTGATAAAATAAAAAAGTATACCCTTGTCATCACAGCAAGTGGATCCCTTTCATCCTGATGTCTGAGGTACTTGCCCCTCCTTTTTAATCTTCCCCAGCCTACTACTCTCTCCTTTCTGAGGGTCAGAAACTCATGGCTTTGTTTGATTCGCAGCTAGATTAGGAATTTCCTCTGTTTGGTACTAGGTGTGTTTTGGCCTCATCATCATTGAAATGCAAGTCACCAAAATGGCATCAAATAAAAAGATTTGCACAAGGCAGCCGAACTCCCCAGGAGGTGATTCCCAACCAAATACGCCATATGCACATTTTATTTTTTCTCCCTGAGGATGGAACTATTAATTAGGAAAGTTTATGTACTTTTATGTGTGTCAACCATCAGTACTGATGTTTGTCCTGATTGTAGCTACTGGCCACTAATTCTGTCTCATAAATTCATTCAGTCATTCACACTTCATGTTCTTTGGATCCCACTGTGAATGACAGCCTTTATCTGAAACTTTTTGTATTATTACTTGTGGTTTCAACAAATTATTGGACTGTCTATGTCCAACTACTGAAGAAATTTGCAGCACTTTCGTTGTTTTTAAAACCTTCATCTTAGCCCATGTAAGGAAAAATGATATACTCATATATAGGAGTTCATTGATAGTTAATTATTACAAAAGTGCACATAATTAGTTTATTTTATTCATTAAATTACTTATTTATAGTTCTACAGATATGTATTACTAAAGCATTTTTAAGTCTGTCATGAAATATGCCATGAGCCATTGATTGATAATGAAGATAGCATTAGGGCACTCATATAAAGTCAGGATATTTTTTTAATATTCTACTGAAAACACAATAATAGCTGGTAGGTTACTAGTTTTTAGTGACCTGATGAATTTTGTAATCTACTTTGGTGATATATTTTTGAAATTAATGTCTGTTGGAGGTCTACCTAGTTTCTGCACAAGTAAATTATAACCCATCTGTTTTTGGCTCTTTATTGGTGGTGTAATGTTTTCTGCCATTGTGAGAAAGAAATTATTGAATTTATGGCCAATTATTTGCAAGTCTCACCATTTCTACCAAAGCTGTTTTATGGGGGCTCGGCTTTATTTGGATCATTATATCCATTTCTTTCTTGTCTAATAATGTTCCAAATTGTTTTTGGCTTATTTTGGATTGTTCGATTTTCTTAGCATAGCGCATGTGATTCACTTTTTAAAAATATACTTGAGGATTTTACAATATTGGTGATACCAAAGTTCCATCTCTTGACCTCAGTTTCTCCTCTGAATTAGGTAGAGTTCTCTCTTATTAGTATAAGATAGTTTAGTCCCAGGAGCTATCCATCCCTTATTTGCTTCCGTTTGATTTGAGCCTTGCTTCTTCTAAGAGAGAATAAGACTCAAAGTTCTTCAGGAATATATTTAAGAAAGTGTTAAATTTTTCATCTACATTGTCTGCTTTACACATTTTTCCATAGCTTTCCACCAATAAATTTTTTCTAAATACTGTAGCTGAATCATTGTTTATGATTCTTCTATGATCTGTACCCATCTGGTCAATATTCAGGGTCTTTATAATTAAACTTTGTGCTTGAGCCAGTATAGATGGAAAACAGTTTGCCATATGGGTGCCCAGTTTTATATGAATGGTGTTCAGACTGAGCACTGCAGGATTTGCATTGTGTCGTGACTTACTGTAAAGTCCCAGTACTGGCACAGTGGTGTAGGAGGAATTTGGACCCCAAGGGCCAAGGACATGCAGCATGAATAGCACACATTACAGTGGTCTGATTCACCAACATGCGATACACGCTCTGTGAGAGGGAGCTTCTTTGGACTCAACTGTTTTGATGCATGATGGAACTCCACCACACACTGCATCATGAGGTCACTTGGTGCTCCACGACACATTTGGAGAGAACCAAATCAATGATCAATGATTCCAAACTGCATGGCTACCAAGTTCACTGGATTTGAACCCATTTGATTTCTGGCTATGAGTTTCCTGAAGGACATGTTTCATCAACACAACACTAACACATGTGGGAGGTTGAAGATGAGCATAGAAAGGGAGGTAGCCAACATCGCACCTGTGACGTTTTGGGCAATAGTGGAGCAGTCTCTAGAGTAGTTCCTGGCTGTCATGGATGCAGTTGGTTGTCACATTGAACAACATTTGTAACCTGGAAAACATAGTGTGCAATTAACAAATGTTACCCTCTCCTGTGGAAATTGAAACATGTTTCTTCCAGAGGTTAATTTGTTATTTAATTGTAAGCACCCTCATTTTATTGTTAACAGTTGACCACCATAGTCAGAAAAACCTTTGGTTTGGTTAGGTTTTACACCTGAATGGCCAGCTGTTATTGCATTTAAGACTCAACAATTGCCGACTGTTGCTAATGGCTGCTTCTCTTTGTGAGAGTTTATCTTGGGTCATTGCTCATTGGATTCTCCTTCATAAAAGGAACTGAAAAATTTAATCAATGTATGAAAGAATGAGTATATCTATACATTTTCCAGTTACACATTGCATGAAGTACTGTTGCTTTTAAATGGAAATAATTCATCTATTTGCAGCAAAGATCCAATTTAACATCTTTATTAAGCAGAATAATTTTCATCAATTATCAACATGCCGTTACCAGGGAATAGGCAGTGCCTGCTCTCAGGTGATGGCCAGGGGAGTGGATGATGCAGCCCAGCAAACCATACTAAAAGAGCACAACACACACAGGAACTACGTGGCATCTGGACGAGAGACACAGGGAGCTCCTGGACCTCAGCCTGCTGCATCCAACATGCTTAAGCTGGTGAGTACACTGAAGCAGTGTAAGCTTCCTGGATTTTAGATACAGGCCAGGAAAGATGCTATCATAAAAATAATAAAGCAACAACAATATCAAGAATGTTACTGATAAACAAGCTGAGCACCATTTCATTTTACAGTACCTTCCTGTATCTTAGTCCCTTAAAATTTTATGAACACTGTTTTCTGCTGTTGAGAAATCTGACAATTCCTGCATGTTTCTCTTATCTGTTTACTGATGTTAACTTTGAAGGATTTTCCAAGCAATCACCTTTATATTTCACGGTATAATCAGTGAACTGAACTCACTTAATTAAGATACAGTTAATTAATATAATGTGGCATTTATTTTTTGATGGGCACCATAAAAATAATGATGTCTGAAAGAACATTATTTTCATAGCTTCCATGTAGACATGGCTCACACATGTCACAAGTATTCTGAGATATAACACAATACTGAATAAAAGGAGGGCTGCTGAAATGAAAATACATGGAGCAGAGATGACAGGTCTTTAAAGTAATTTCTTTGTCAAGTGGTAGAACTAGACATGGATGGAGGTGTTAAAGTGAGAAAGTTAGGATGGGTGGGGGCTGAGTTCTGTGCTCAAGATGAGGGTTGTGGATAGCAGCAGAGGTGAGTCCTGGTGAAGATACAACAACTCCTCACTAGTTGTTTTGTTTACTAGTTCAGTACTGCTGTCTTGTGCTGCCCAGAGTGTCTTCATAATATTCCGACCACATAGCTGCAGGCATTGATATATGGCAAGTGGTGTGCATGCATTGTTCAGAAGGCAGAGCACTGCACTGGCATCTCTAGTGTGTGAGGCGAATTGAGACGGCAGAATGCAGCCATGCTGTGGTTATAGGTGGCCAACAGAACTTCTTTAATGAAGAAGGTCGCACAATCACATTGGCAAGGCAATGGCATTGCCCAGAGTCAAATTCTGAATTGCTGAACAGCAGGGTCTGGTGGCTGAGGCAGTGTCTACTACCTGAACTAGGCAGACATCCATCGTTTGAGTCCCAGTGGTGGTAGAGGTTACAGCAAAGAATCCCGGCTGACAAACAGCAGGTGCCTTGCATGTGCCTGCAGTGTCAAAAACGACACTGAGGTATACCAGGACTTAAATGCTCATTCTCAGTGCTGAATTCATGGAAGGGCTGTATTTGTGAGCTACCATGAACCATCTGGAACAGGTCAATGATCAGGGTCTGGTGTAATCGTCAGTGTGTATCGATGGAGTGGAAGTCAGCCAGGCCAGACCGGCTTCTCAGAGGCTGTCCCCGGGGCATTGACACCTAGAATAGTGTCACGGAAGTCTTGCTACTGTTGAGAGGTGCTGATCAATTATGGGTGATGACCAGATGTGGCTGATATGGTGGATTTTGACTTGATTTTGGCATTCGTGGTCTCATGACACAGGAGCTGACATCACCTGCTGTCTGACTGTGGTCTCACTGCAGTTCTGAGCTACAGCTTCTGCTTCAAGTTCCCTCATAGTTTTCTCTGCTAAAGTTTCCTCCTTTCTACAAAAAAAAAAAAATTTTCACTCTCTAATTTTTCTGAGATAAAAACACTAGATAAGTTACACTTTGACACCTCATACGTGTTCCTCCACTCATGGTATCACATGGTATATTATTTGTCTGCCTTTACTAGCAGTTATCTACACTTTTTCACAACCGCTGAGAAGGTATGTTTTCATTTGCACATTGGTTACATTAGTTCACCTTTATGATTTAAATATTTTTTGACATTTAGCGCAATGCATTTCAAGAATTTATTCTCATTTTAAAGGGTACTTGTACATTTGTTTACATGAATATGTATTGTGATGTTTCCATGTGTGATTTTCTACCTCTCTTGTGTCTTTTTGAAATTAGACTGCAAATAGGAGATTGGACAAAATGAATCAGTGAGTGTTTTTAAACACTAATGATGGAAATGGTACTTTTGCTTGACTACTTACAGGTATTGTGCCTCCTCCACTATATAGAATATTGCATGCACACAAATCATCACTTACACTGTTTGTTAACAAAACATGTTACAAAGATACTATGACACCATGGCTTCACAAAGAGTTTGTACACAGTCAGAGTTGTTACAATATTATTGGATTGCATTGTGTACATAAGTAGGGTTGTAAATTATTAAGTGTATTTTTGCTACTGCTGACTACTAAATTATGGATTACTTTTTTTCTCTAATGATGCAGTGTACATATTTACGAAAATTTTACAGGTATCATATGCAGGAGAAATATTTGAAGAAATTAACTGATTCATTATCTAGTTTGTCATTGAGAATTTTTTCTCCTTGTAAGTAGGCTGTTTAGGTTTTCTTATTGGTAACGCCAATAACGCTCTGTATGAGAATCACTGGCTGTGCTGTGTGCAGTCTGTGGCTAGTTTGCATTGTTGTCTGCCATTGTAGTGTTGGGCAGCGGCAGCTGGATGTGAACAGCGCGTAGCGTTGGGCAGTTGGAGGTGAGCCGCCAGCAGTGGTGGATGTGGGGAGAGAGATGGCGGAGTTTTGTAATTTGTCATGAACTGCTATATATATTATGACTATTAAGGTAAATACATTGTTTGTTCTCTATTAATATCTTTCATTTGCTAACTATCCCTATCAGTACTTAGTGCCTTCCGTAGTTTGAATCTTATATTTAGCTGGCAGTAGTGGCGCCTGCTGTATTGCAGTAGTTCGAGTAACCAAGATTTTTGTGAGGTAAGCGATTTGTGAAACGCATAGGTTAATGTTAGTCAGGGACATTCTTTTGTAGGGATTTTTTTGAAAGTCAGATTGCGTTGCGCTAAAAAAATATTGTGTATCAGTTTAAGCACAGTCCTGTACAATTGTTCTAAGGGGACGTTTCATCCTTGCTTTTTGTGGTATACAAAAGTTTTGAGCTCCTCCATTAAATTCATTGTGTGAGGTTTGTGGAAGTGGTGGAGTATGTTACAATACTCTTATATGCATCCAAAAGGGTCTCCAGTATTTTTTATGTATGTTGCTATTGTTGATTTTGTAAATTGGTTATATGTGTAACAGTTCGAAGTTCACTGTATCTAATTTGAAAATTCCTACCAGTTTGCCTTTGTAGTAGCTTGAGCAGCTTTTACATGTATTTTGTATATTCCAGAATCAGAGAATTTATCTGTTTTATTGCTTAGGGTGTGGACATATTAAGTGATTATGTGCTATGTTATACAGAGTGAGTCTAACTATTGGCACCAAGAATAATTCCGAAAGTATGATAGGAACTGAAAAGTTTGTGGGACAAAGGTTGCATGGGACAACGGGGGCCATAATATGACATTGGTTTTTTGTGGCTAGATGGGATGCTATAGTTTGGTACTAATTTTTTGATAGTAGCTATTGAGATGAATCCAATGATGTGTAACAGTAATGTCTTTGAAGGTCAACGAAGGTCACAAAGGTGGCATGAATGTCCATTTACAGAAGTTGTTTGAAGTGATGACCATTGGTATCAATGCAGTTTTGCAATCTTCTTATCATGGATTAAGTGGTATTCCTTATCACATCGACACTTATCAAAGCACATGCTCTGACAATTCTCTCTCACATATCATTAGTTGTAGTTGGAACGTCTTTATAAACAATGTCTTTTACGAATCTCCACAAGAAAAAATCCAGAGGCGTCAAGTCTGGTGAATGATCCGTCCATGACACATCTCTGCGTCTAATCCAGTGGTTTGGTAATTGCCTCTGCAACTCGTTTCTAGCCATAAGCGAAAAATGTGCTGGACACCCTTCATGTTGACACTCCATTCTGTTCCCTGTTCTTAAAGGTATTTCTTCCAATAACAGACCTAATGTTTCTTGCACAAATGTGGTGTACTTTCTACCATTAAGATTTGCTTTGATGAAATAGGGTCCTATAATTCTGTCCTCCAGAATCCCACACCGTACATTCACTAACCATAGGTTTTGATGTTCAACTTGCCACAGCCAGCATAGATTTTCAGTTACCCAATAATGCATGTTATGAAAATTAACATTTCCGTGGTTTGTGAATGTAGCCTCATCAATAAATAAAATAAAATTCATAAATGTGTCATCCCTCTGAATCTGAGGTTGAGCCCATCAACAAAATTCAATGCGACACATACAATACGTACCAGTTAATTCTTGGTGGAGATTGAAATGGTAAGAACGATATTTATGGCGATGCGGAACACGAGCAACACTAGTCTGGCTCATGCCAGATTCCCTTGTGATCTGGCATGAACTAACACAACGATCTCAAACCACAGTGGTAAGAGTACCAATTTCCGTTTCCTCGTTAGTAACTCCTTTGCCAGATATGTTTCCAATGCATAAAAGATCCAGTTGTTCTCAATTTATCATACACATATTTAAGTGTACGACGTGTAGGGTGAGCACGCTCAGGATACCTTTCAGCGTATAAGTCTCTAGGTCTCACTGAATTTCATTGGCATTCTCCACAAATGAGAAGCATATCGACTTGTTCTTCGAAGGAATACATCATTCAAATCCGCTTGATTTGACGATTCTAGTCTTACTGTTCTTATTTGTGTTGTTTTGTGAAACTGTCAAATGGTGTTCACATGTGAATAGCATGTTAGATGGATACGCCATATTCTGCGAATATTTACTATTTGCACGATATACGAGAGAGAACTGTCAGACATGTGCTTCGATAAGTGCTGAAGTGATAAGGAATACCACTCAATCCATGATAAGAAGATTGCAGCACTTCATTGATACCTATGATCATCACTTTGTACACCTTCTGTAAATGAACGTTCATGCCAGCTTTCTGACCTTCATTGACCTTCAAAGACCTTACTGTTACACATCATTGGATTCGTCTCGATAGCTGCTATCAGAAAGTATCAAACTATAGCGTCCCATTTAAAAAAAAAAAAAAAAAAAAAACAAAGTTGACCTTCATATCTCTGATGCAACCCCACCTAGAAACAAAAAAACCAACGTCATATTATGGCCCCCATTGTCCCATGCAACATTTGTCACACAAACTTTTCAGCTACTGTCATACTTTCGGAGATATTCTAGGTGTCAATAGTTAGTGACTCACCCTGTATATCATGGCTGTAGCTTCACAATTTTCCTAACAAGCATATTATAGACTATATACATGCAGAGTTTGGCAACAATAGTTAATAGTATACTGTAATTGAAAACCTTACTTTCAGGTATGGGACACTGAACTGGCAACTGTTGCTCAGCAGTGGGCTGATCAGTGTACTTCTGGTCATGATACATGCAGACGTGTGTGTAAGTATAAATATAAGCTCAGGCACTGGAAGGCTGTATATTTAATTTTATTTATTATTATTGGTCTCAAGTATGACGATACACATACATGATTTGTGCAGTATGCTCAACAACATTGTATGCAATATATGTCTGGTTTGGAATATAAGTCTAGTTATGGTATTAAGTTAAAACACAAACCCTATATTTGTTTAACAAATACCAAAACCATTGTCTGCAAAGAAATGTGTTATGTGCCAGGAGCAGATTGGCACAAGAGACAAAAACAACAGAGGTCTTAGCCCACTATTTCCTGCACCGAAACTTAATTTATTGAGCAGTTGCACTCACAGTGATTGTAATAAAGCCAACTAGTAACATTAAATAGTAGTAGAGACTCTTTCCTAGTTCCTTATTAGAGAAGATTTCTTCAAAACTTAATAACCCAAATATTCTGTGTCTTTTACCCCCAATGCTTTGCACTGGAAGATTAGGTGTGCCGTGGCTTCATCCTTCTCACCACTTAGTCTATGCTTAGGGGCTTCATTCTTTACACCCATCATGTGTAGGTGTTTCTTAAGGTTCCCATGGCCAGTCATTAATAATAACATGATTTTAATCTGTATCCTCTTCAGGGTTACAGAACTTCTCTTGAAAGATGGTCTTGGCATTATAAGTTTGCCATGTTTTTGTTTTTGGATCTTAGCCCAATATTCTACATACTGACTACTAAACCAGCTATGTAGTTTTGATTTTAGCATTGTCTTAGTGATGGTTAGGACAGGTTCTGGTCCAATAAATGGTGTCTTCACACGTGTCCTGGCCAACCTGTTATCTTGTTCATTCTTGCTAGTTATCAAGTGACCATGGTCCCATGGCAGGTTTACCTTGTTGTTATCCCATAGTTTCACAAGGACATCATGGCATTCTCCTACAGTCTTTTATCTTGTTGCAGGGCCTGATAAAGGTTTCAGTGCTGCTTGGCTGTCTGAATAAATACAGATGCTATGATCCTCGCAGCACCTACGCAAACTCTCCTCTATGCACTCTCTGATAGGAGGTATCCTCCCCTGGAATACTGTGGTCAGCTTCCCCACAGAAAGTGCTCTTTATAGACGAGTTTGTTCCCCACACACCACAGCCTCGCTACCTACATCTGTTGTTGACCCATCAGTAAACCATCCTACGTCTCCTCAGTGATGTTGTGGTTTGTTCTTTCCCTGCTCTCCACTTCCAACTGTTACACTGGAGGTTTATTGAAGAAGCTGGAAAGTATTGTGTGATCAGCTGACATTTCCACAACAACCTATATCTATCACATGCACTATAATGGCGTGGGATTCTGGATATCCTAAAGGTATCCAGTTGTTTCCAGTTTCTATTCTGTATGCCACTGCTACTTTCTCCATTGTAACCCAGAGGTGTAATGAGGGTGTTGTAATGTCTCTTGCAGCGGTCTCTCCGCGATATTTTCAGAAATTTTTATAAATTATATAACTTAGTACATATCTCGAAATATGTCTTCTTATCTTACTGATTCCTAAACTTTAACATACGATGATTATCAATGCAAAGTAGTTTCAAGACCTATTACTCCTTGGAGCGTGCATTTACTCTATGGAATAGCTTCTCTGCTATCTATGTTTTCTCTTATGAAAAGAAGGATTCAGATCTTGACGATTAGCCGTGAAAGAAGGAAGATGTATATGTATGTATTGTTGAGCTAGTCGCCATCTTGATGAGATTCTGTACGAGAAGGAATTTAATACATGAACTAAACTAAAGTAAGTGTATTCGCGCATTATTTAACTGATTATCATTGACAGTGCCTGCTTATTACGCTGTGTTGCACGGGATCAGTGGGGAACGTCTGATTTACACTGGACGAACCTGCCATTTTGTATGCTCAAGATATCCAGTTTATTACTTTCAATAAATGGGCTAACACGGTCTTACCAGCAGATCTCTGGTCTTCCCCATGTGATCACCGAAAGTTAATAATTATTACAAATGTTTTCAAGAGATCGACTGACGATTTTCGTCGCACCGAGACTTCGAAATTGCTTCACTGCCTTATGGAATTTAAGTTAAGCTCAATTTAATCAGGATACAACAGTATTGAACTGTGTGAATGTGATAAGCCTGCTTTGTGAATGAAAATTCCCTTAATATACGCATGTGTTTTACTATCCTGATCAGTGAAGCTAAATCAGGCCGGTGTGAGAGAGGTTTTTAAATTTCAGATCCCACAAAAAATATTAAAGTGTGTCCAGCATGGTCTCCACCCCAGCAGTGGGCATGCTGCCAATTCCTCTTGTTATGGCTAAGCTGGTCAGTCTCTGCACCTTGCAGAGCTCCTTAGTAGCCACCTTCTGCTCTACTTTATTCCACCATATTGTAGCCCCACAAATTACAATAGCTCTTATTGCAGAGGTGTGTATCCACCACTCATGGGTTTTTGCCCCAGGTTTAACGACCCTTCTAGGGCTCATAAGAGTGCCTTTTACCTTGGAACGTATATTCCTTATGCGAGGGGTCTACGATAGTTTCAATCCATGGCTATGTCTACATATTTCACTACTCTTTCTACTGGTAGAGTTTTGTCAAGAAGCCTGAGAGTCCAGTCTGTGTACTGGATGTGCTTCCTTGTAATCCTTGTAAATGGCTGGCTGCTGTGGCCGAGCAGCTCTAGGCACTTCAGTCTGGAACCACGCTGCTGCTACGGTCGCAGGTTCGAATCCCACTTTGGGCATGGATGTGTATGATGTCCTTATGTTAGTTGGTATACGTAGTTCTAAGTCTAGGGGACTGATGACCTCAAATGTTAAATCCCATAGTGCTCAGAGCCATGTGAACCTTGTAAATGGTACTATAACAGTTTTCTTGGGACTGACCCTTAAATCTTGTTTCCTGCACCAGCTGTGCACGTTGTTCACTGCACATTGTGCTATTGTTCTAACACTACCAACGTAGTTTGAAAAAGCACTACTAGATTCAACAGTAGTGGGACTAAATCCCATCTTACAGATTCCCTATGATGGTGTTGATCACCATTTTCTGAGTCATCATGGTGGCTTCTATCTTTCTTCTGCTCAGCATGGTCTTCACCTACCTGCATATGGTGGTATCGGTACCATGTTCTTCTGCAGCTCTAACCTAGTATTCTTAGGTTGTATTGCCAAAATTCTCCTTGAAATCGAGCAAGATGAAGAGAGCAATTTCCAGAAAGTGTAGTTTTTCCCAACTTCCAAGCAAATCAGTAAAGTGCTGTATCACATAATTTGTATAGCTGATTGTATGTGTTGCCTTAAATGTAGAAGAACTTCAACTAACACCTTTTCCCTAGTGAGTACATGAACCAGTTTTTCTACTGTTGTTAGAAGAAAGAAGGACAGATGATTGGTCTCATATCCTAAGCCACGATATGACCAATTCTCCCTGGCTTCAGAATCATAAAAACTCTCACTGTTCTCCCGGCATTACAAGTAATTCTTTCTATTAGGTTGACCCTAAACTGTCTACACAGGAATCTAGTTAATCCCTTTCCTGCTTGTTACAGAACAGCTGGAAAGATTCAGTCTGGTCTGGTGATTTGACATTCACTGGTAGGTGTCCTTTGATTACCTGTAAATCAGTCCCTCCCAGGCACTGACTCTTGGCCAGAGTGCTTTGAGTCCTGTGGAGAACATGCAGCATCTCACTCATTGTCCTTGTAGATTCACCCTCTTCTTTCTTAGAGTACATCCTACATTAGTTAATTTTGTGTTTTTTCAGGATCCCACTTTCAGGTTGTCAGACTTGGACAAAGTCTTGGCTCAGTGTACAAGTGTTTTCAGTACCCCATTTTTCTGCGTCAGATGGTAGCTACTTTAAGCCTCTAGATATTTGTCGGTGTTTGTTGGTTTCCTATACACACTGTGGCTTAATGTGCCGCCTGTCTTCCTTTTCACCAGGACATCTAGGAATGGGACTTAATGTTGGGGTGTCTCGAGTTCAGATGTCAAGGACTCACCCAGTCTTTTCCAACCAAACAAGATCAGGGCAGTCCTTGAAATGGTAAAAGTCAATCTGGGGTTAAAAACCTGCTATCTACCATATACCATGTGAATGTGGTATGTCTTGCATCGGTCAGACCACCATAAGAGGTGAAATAAGATGTAAAAAACACCAAAGGCATATCAGGCTATGACAGGCCACTAAATCAGCAGTATCAGAACATTGCCTGGAATTTGAACACGCCAGGCATTATGATAAAACAAGGATCCTGGCTCAGACTCCAGATTTTGGGGTAGTGTGTTTACTGAATCTATTGAAATCAAGATGACAGAGAACCGGGGGTAGTGTGATTACTGAATCTATTGAAATCAAGATGACAGAGAACCGCATCGACTGGGAAGCAGGATATAAGCTCAGTATGGTGTGGAATCCCGCTTTATAATTGCTAAAGAAATAACAGAAAAAAGTTCCCTGCTCTGGCAACGAACCTCAGACAACCAGGGACGTAATTAAAGGGATCGAATCTCTTATGGAGCGCCAGGCGGCTACTACCTCCTTGGGAGACAATTGTGGCGGTCGTGGACAAGAGAGGAAACAACATCAGCCACCTGAAACCTCAGGCACCATACATCCTAGAAGCAGACACAGTACAGAACTCCAGACGGCGACCACCACCGCAAGAGGTTGCTGCGGCATGCACAGACAGAATATACAATTCCCAAAGCAGCCTGATTCGGCAGGAAGCGCACCTTATAGGGGCGCACCGAATCTACAAGCCAAGGAGTGACAGAGGCGTGATAGAAAGCCGGAGCGGTCGCCAACAGCATAAAAAACGTCTGCAGGGTGTTGAAAGTGCTGGGAACACGCCAAGCGGCCGTGCACCTAGAACGGATCGAAGAAGGAACGCCTAGAGATAAATAGCACCGCCAGAAACGGTCGCAGCGGGCACGGACGGCGTAGGGAATACCAGACACATAAATACGGTACACGGCCAGCTTATTGGCCAGTCGCAGGAAACAATTGACGAAGACGCCGAGTTACGATGTCGGAATATTGTGTTGGGAAGACGCAGACCACCGGCAGTACCGGTACGTCCGATTCCATGAGATGCTAACTCAGCGATGTATTACATGGCAGTGAAAAAAATAACTTTAAATTAAGCCTGCTGATTATCTTTTAATGTATTGAGCTAAAAAGCTGCTAATTCCCTGTGCAAGTTGAATCAAATACACAAAACGAGATTTCTATTAAGGCAACACAAAAACCTCTGGTAAAAATTAATAGTTTTCTAAAATTTTAGAGTTAATTGTATTTGTTAGCAAACACAAAAACAGAGTTAATTTACAATAAGAGTAGATAATATATGGGGCTACTCCTCTTTACGGGGAAACTAGATGTAATACAATATTATGTTAGAATATCTACCACAGTAACTAAATCACAAAAGCCGATTTACTACAAATTACTCTTATACTATGCAAAGGACAGTGGTAGCTTCCGAAAATTCTCAAATATGTTTATTTGCGGTGACATACAATGGAATTCAGGGGTGACGTATTTTTTGACAGTAGCTGTGAATCACGAAGGTTGATTTGCTACATAGTAAGTTACGTATCCAAAACACTGTAACGGTAACTTTCGAAAATATAGTTTTTAAGTGTTCGAAAACTATCAAAACCCCTATTTCTCATGTAATTATACAATGAAATTAGAGAAAGATTGGTTTGAATGAGTAAAGGACTACTGTTCTCAAAAATTTTAGGAGAGCGCAATTATGTCTGAGCCTACAATTAACAGTACAGGTATATTGCGGCACTCGCAAGTGTTTGAAATTTCATTATACATCACAATACAAAGGGGTATTGATACAGTCAATGAAAGATTTAAAGATTATTCAGAAGCGATGCGTACAGTAAAACATGCGAATATAGAACCTCAGATCGGCACACGAAACATATACAGCACCAACAAGGCACGTCTTCTGCCTGTTGCCGCAAACAAAAGCAATGCATATGTTCTTTGTCCTTACTTTCTTGCAAAGAACTAGTGGACGGAGTAACACATGCACACACCAATGGGTGTCCTTACAGTCAACTACTCAGTTCCTGTTTTATCCATATCGTCATACTAAGCATTTATATGGTTCAAATGGCCCTGAGCACTATGGGACTTAACATCTGAGGTCATTAGTCCCCTAGAACTTAGAACTACTTAAACCTAACTAACCTAAGGACATCACACACATCCATGCCCGAGGCAGGATCCGAAACTGCGACCGTAGCGGTCGCGCTGTTCCAGACTGTAGCGCCTAGAACCGCTCGGCCACACAGGCCGGCAGCATTTATATAACTTTACTGATTTTATGTAAGCTGTTTATATGTAGGAAAATTTAAGAACATGTAGGCCTGTATTAGAATATGTGTTAACCAAATTTATGCTCTCAGACTACAAACCTTTTTATAGATTGTAGAAGGCTTGACTTATAATAAACCCTTGTACTTTGTTTTTGAATGTCTGGGAATTTCTAGTTTCCTGCTTGATAGTATATGGTTCTATTTTTCATTAAAAAGTATGTAGCAAAGATAAAATAAAGTAACATTGTCAGATTGTTTATTATTCAAATATTTAAAAAAATGCTGATATCAACCCAGTAGCTACATTGCATTAACATTCAACTCAAAAACATTTTTAATGGTAATTTTATAAGAAAAGCTACAGTTTTGAGATACAATTGCACGATAAATTCCTGCAAGTTTTTTCATGTCAGATGCTTCATTTGCAAATTTATTACCAAGAAAATTTCATTTTCCACATAACTGCCAACTATTTCATCTCAGCACTGTTTTGTATGACGAAGTCCTTTAACTAGAAGAATATTTTAATTGAATGGCAATTTTTTCTAATTGAAGACAGTAATACATCCTGTAAATTAGGCTTTTGGACTTTTATAGTCGTTACCTTCTTGAATTCCATTTGTTACAAATCCAGCTAGTCGAGTATGCATCGCATATGTCCCGTCTTCTATCAATGCCTTTCTACAGATTTCTCCATGCACTGCCTACCCCCAATCCCTCCTCTCTCGCTCACACACATGAACTCATCCACACTTCATTCCCCCTCCCCTTCCCTTTATCCCCTCCCCAACACATACACACATGTTTTCTTCCATGTGTCAAATGCTACCACTGTTACTTTCAAAGAATGTCTGCATCTCTGGCTGTTGGTACACGTTCATTTAATTATCAATGTTGTAAGGTAAGATTTCTCCTTGTTCAGGTCAGAGCTGTGAATGAATAAACTCATTGTCATCATAGAGTGTCATCTGTAATTTTTTTAATGGGCAACGCAAGATTTTGCTCATTACTTACGTTTCTAAAATACCAATTAAGTCATAATAAAACTAAAAGAGAAGACAATAATCAATAATAAAGTTAGTAACACGCTGTATTGCTTGAACACCAAGTCTGTTTAGCAGTAGCAGACAAAAATGTTAACTGACAGCTGAAACACCTGAGAATGAATCAAGATGCATTAAAAAATGATAAAATAAAGGACATTAGAAACACTGACTGTTGAGTAAAATATGGTCTTTATGTTTTTCCACTAAACTGGAGTAATAAAATTATGTTGTTAATCCTGTTTCTCATGTCAGATAGTAGCTCGTCTGTTGTTTATGTTCTTGCCCCAGTTGCACCATACGACTTCTGTAATAATAACCTTTTATATTGTTTCAGCCCGATTTTCTGCTGTAGGCCAAAATGCATATCAGTCTTGGACTACAGGACCACTACAAGGAGCTCAGTGGAATAATACTGTGCAGTCTTGGTATAATGAAGTTAACGACTTCAACAAAAATAATGTCAACAATTATACGTAAGTGTGCTAATCCACACTGGTATAATATACACATTGATAAGGCATGTTTGATATATGTATTTCCTAGAAGATCATTTACACACTGAGGTCAGAAGAGTAAAAGCAGCATGGATTCATATCCTGATTAGCATAATTCTATTCCTTTTTCTTCAAAGTTATGTCTACTTTTTGCCTCATTAACATACATGGAATCTCTTAACCTTATGTTTCATATTCATTTTGAATTGTTGTTTCTATCAAGGATGTCTAAATATCTAATTCTAAATGTTTATCAAATTCACTTTTTGCAGTGACTGAGCTATGACAATCCAGGAAAGTTGTCAAGGTCAATTTGTACTCAGAACCATGAGTTTAGTGAAGCTCAAAACACAAAGTGTGGAATGTATATTGAAAAGATGGGTTAGACTCCATAGGAGAGTGGGATATTCATTGCAATGGACAAAAATATTGTGTCTATCAAGGATGTTGACCCCATTGTCACCAAAGGCCAGCTACACACTTCCGTCCACATTAAACCTACCAACAAACAGCACATTTTGATAGTTGCCATTCTTTCCACGTCAAACCTTCCCCGCCATACAGCCTTGACATTTGAGGCAAAGATATTTGTTTGGATGCAGATTCTTTACAGCAATACACCACCATTCTCACCTCAGCCTCACTGTGCGTATTTATCCCAGCAGTCTAACTCAAAAGCAGATATCCAGGTCCATCACATCCAATCCTGGTAATGCTGATCCCTCCAAAAAACAGCTTCAGAGCACACCACTGGCGACTCAGTATTATCCAGGTCTGAAATGTATTAATCGGTCAGCCCTGTAATTGGCAAAGCATATACTATCAAAGGCAGAGCCACTTGTGAAACAACCCGTGTCATATACCAGTTGTTATGTAAACACTATTCAGCCTTTTACATCGGCATGACTACCACCAAATTATCAATTAGGATGAATGAGCATAGGCAGAGGATGTGTACTGGCAACATGCAATGTCCTGATGCAGAGCATGCTCTACAACATGACAATTGTGACCTCAGTGCCTGCCTTACCACACGCACCATCTGGATTCTTTCCCCAGACACCAGTTTCTCAGAATTCTGCAGTTGAGAACTAGTGCTACAACATTTCCTTGGTTCTCACCACCCACCTGTCCTTAATTTTCGTTAAAGTCTTCTGTCTCAGCATTTCTTCACAGTATCTACTCTTTTCTTCACTCCATTTTATTTTTCTACATCTTTAATTGTCTTACCCATCAATTTTTCACTAACACCCTTTCCACCTCTGTTATGTACAATGCACCTAGCTTTTCAGTCTTATTAACTCATGCACGATGCTTAAGCAGTAATCTCTGTCTTGCATATTACCCTATCATCCACCTTTAAGCTCTCAGGTTTTTAAGTCTCATCCAACACAGTTCCCAACAATCAGTCTTTCCTTCTCATCCTGTGCAGTAAGCCTCCCCTGACCTGTAGTTCTGGGTGACTTTCCTGAAATCCACCCCTTTTCCTAGACCTCTCCAGTCCATTTCCTTCACCCCCCTTTCTTACCCTTCAACCGTTCTGCCTAAAGAAGGAGCCACTGGCTCCAGAAGCTTGCCTAATTACAACCCTCTTTTATATGCATGTTGTGCCACTGCTTGCTGAGTAAATTTTTTGTCTATCCAATTTAAATATTTTGTCAAAAATGGCTCAAATTAAGTCTGACTGCAAAGTAATATGTACAAAACTAACAGGTCTAGGTGAATTCTAGTTAATAATCCAATTCTTTTACTGGCCACCTCATTCTGCTGTAACAGTTGCAGAAACATTTTAAAAAAGTTTGCTCTCAGTAACACAGAAGTACCCTAATTATGCAACTTTAACCTACAAATTATAACCTGGGACATCTATGGGTTCATTGCAAGTGCTATAGACAGACAGTCTTGTGACATAGTACTGAATACATTTTCCAAAAACTATCTTAAGCAGGTAGTTAGACAAGCCCCATACAATGGAAATATTTTAGACCTGGAGCTATGGACAGACCTGACTGACCTTATCAACAGTGTCTGTGTAGAGACAGGGATTAGTGATCAAAATGTTATCATAGTGGCAATGGTTTCTAAGGTTAATAAATCCCTCAAGAAGGCTAGGAGAGCTTTTTTGCTGGAAAGGGCAGATAAGCAGTTGTTAGTATCCTACTTAGACAATAAGCAGACATCATTTAGTTGCTGTGTTAAGGATGCAGAGGGATTATGGGCAAAGTTTAAATTGTTTGTAAATCATGATCTGGAGAAGTAAATTATGAGTAAGTGTATTAAGGATGAAAAAGACACCTGTGCTTTCATAACAGAATTCAGAAAATGCTGAGAAAACAGAGATTGTCACATTCTCTGTTGAAGAGTGAATGCCTATAGAAAGAATGATGCACGAAGCATACAACTTCCAGTATCATACCTATATGAAACATCTTGCCAAAAACGCAAGAAAATTCTGGTCCTCTCCAAAAACCACTAAGTTCAGTCAGTTCACACTTCTGTTCAGTCAGTCCTCAACAAATATGGTGTGGCAGTAGAAAGCAGCAAAACGAAATCTGAAGTTGCAAATTTCTCATTTAAAAAAATGAGTCACGTAGGACCCTCATACAGACATCCAATCATTTGACCATCACACAGAGTCCTGTGTGGAGGACATAGAGATAAGCATCCCTGGTGTTGAGAAACAAGTGAGAGATCTGAAAATAAAGTCATCAGATGTGGATGGAATCCGAGTTTGATTTCATGGGGAGCACATCATTGGCCTCTTACTTAGCTTGCATTTATAGTGGATCTCTCACCCAGTGCAAGTGTAGAAATACAGATGAAAAAACAATCCTGTAATGTTCAAATACAGTATTAGTGAGGCACTGCCTGGCATAGTCACTTTGACTAAATATCTAGGAGTAACAGCAATATGAAATGGAATGAGCATGTAAGGTCATTATTAGGGCAGGCAAGTGATCAGCTTAGTTGGGAGAGTTTTAGGCAACCGTTGTTCATCTACACAGGAGATCGCATACAGAACAAGTAGTGCAATCCATTCCCAGGTGCTGCTTGAATATTTCGGATCCTCACAAGGCCAGATTAAAGGAACACATCAAAGCAATTCAGAGTTGTGCTGCTAAATTTGTTACTGGTAGGTTTGATCAGTATTACAGAGGTGCTTTGTGATCTTAGATGGAAGAAAGATGACATTCTTTTCGTGACTCACTATTGACAATATTTAGAGATCCAGCCTTTGTGACTGACTGTAGAATGATTCTGCTGCTGGCAATGTACATTTTGCATAAGGACTATAAAAGAGAAATTAAGGTTCATACAGAGGCATATAGACATTCGTTTTGGCCTTGCTCCATTAACAAGTGGAACAGGAAAGGGAATGACTTGCAGTGGTACAAGCTACCCTCCACCATACACTACATGGTGGCTTGTGAAGTAACATGTGTAGGCATAAATTTCATTTGTGTCTTGTGACACTCCTGCCCATTACTGTAAAATTGTACGTATGAGCTACAGAATTGACGGTATTTGTTCTAGAAGGCCACATTGACAACTGGGGCAGAATTTCTTAAAATTTAGTAACTGATATCTATCATTTTGTCCTGCTGTCTCATTCTTAAACTGGTTTATAAGTGATCTGGATGTAACTGAAACTCAAATTCTAAATAGTCTTATTCAGCTAAACCATTTCTTGAAATAGATAAGAACCTCTCATTCTGAAAACCAGACTGTGTGAATTTCTGTTTGTTTGGCAGCTACTACACAACTCACAGAACTTTTTTTAAATATTCTGATTCTAGTTCTTATTGGAGTTCTCTGTCCCATTAGGACACATGTAAATTTTGTATCGTTTTCATTCAATTATTTATTTGCATGCCTGACTGCCCAGGATTGTTTTAATCAAAGAGTCATAGTTAAGTGACAATGGAATATTAAGTGATGTTCACAAAGACTAAAAAAGTAAAATTCTGAACTTTAGAAAAATTGAGAGAGAATTCTGATTTAGAGCTGAGTGTATTCACAGATTTACTTGCTTAAAAACAAGTTAGGGAGAAATATTGTTTATTAGTTCACTTATTCACTTTGCTCCATAGCTCTCATCATGGTGGTCATCAACTAACAAGTGATGGAAGACATAAACACAAATAATGAAAGGTCCATGATGGAATAACAACATGGAAAGACCAGACTGCTATTCACCACAAAGGGAAGGCAATGAGTCACTGACAGGCACCATGAAAAAGAAGGCTACAAATATTTAAGCATTCAGACACTGCTCCACTGTGTAAGACCTCTCTTGTTCTTAATGTATGTAAATAATCTGATGGACAGGGTGAGCAGCAGGCTGCTACACTTTGCTGATGACACTGTGGTGTATGGGGAAGCGTCACTGTTGACAGACTGTAGGAGGATGCAGGATGACAGATGGAATTTGTATTTTGTATGATGAATGGCAGCTTGCTATAGGGAAATGTAAGTTAATACGGTTGGAAAAAAAAGAAGAGTCCTCTAAAGCTCAAATACAGTATTAGTGGTGTGCTGCTTGATAGAGCCACATCAATTAAATATCTAGGCATAACAATGCAGAGCAGAAATAGAATGACCACATAAGGTCAGTAGTAGGGAAGATGAAGTTTCAGCTAAGGTTTATTAGGAGAATTTTAGGAAACTGTAGCTAATGTATGAAAGACCACTTAAAGAACGTTAGTGCAACCCATTCTTGAATACTGATTGAGTGTTTTGGATCCCCCCCCCCCCCCCAGGTCAGATTAAACGTAGACATTGAAGCAATTTATAGGTATGGCGACAGATTTGTTTCCGGTAGATTCGATCTACATGTGAGTATTACAAGGATGCTTTATGGTCTCAAATAGGGATCTCTGGAGAGAAGAAAATGTTCTTTCCACAAAACAGTACTGAGAAAATTTAGAGAACTGACATCGGTGTCTGACTGCCGAATGATTTTACTGCCACCAATGTACATTTTGCATAAGGACTGTGAGGAGAATATAATCATATGGAGGCATATAACAGTTATTTTTGCCTCACTCAATTCTTGAGTGGAACAGGAAAAAGAATGGCTAGTAGTGGTACGAGGTACCCACCTCCACATGTGGTGTGGTGGCTTATGGAGTAATATGCAGATGTAAATGAAGATGTGGATGTAGTTTGTATCTTGTGAGACTCCTGCCCATTACTATTAAACTGTACATATGAGCTACAGAGCTGACAGTATCTGTTCTAAGTGACCATATTGGCAACTGTGGCAGAATTTATTAATATTTAACGATTGATGTGTTCCATTTTGTCCTGCTGTCTGTTCCTTAAGCTGGATTATAAGCAATCTTGGCGAAATTTAAACTTAATTTCTGAATAGTCTTGCGCACTTGAACCCTTTGTTTAGAGAGAGTATTAATCTCTCAGTCTGAAAGCTAGAAAATGTGAATTTCTGTTTGGTTACCAGTTGCTACACTATTCACAGAATTTTTTTGTTATTCTGTTTGACAGGAGTCCTTATTGGAGATCCTTGTCCAAGTATGCATTTTTAGACCCCTAAGACCTTCCCACAAATTTCCAACTTCTCCAGTATGCATTCATTCTCAATTTGTTAGTCTTGTATTGTCTTCATTCAGTAATTTATTTTTATATCCAACTATGCAGCATTTTTTGAATCAGAGTATTATTGATCTGGAACAAGGCAACATGAGGCAATGTTAATAAAGAATGAAAAGTAAATTATATTGTAGTAACAAACCCATTGCATAAAATGGAGTATTGTCTGTAGTACAGACATAAACATAACAAAATCTGGAATAAAATTATGATTGAGAACTGAATGTATTCAAAGATTTATTTGCTTCAAAGAAACAAGTTATCAGAAACTATTGTTCATTACTTCACTGATTTAGTATGTTACATAGATACCACTATGGAGGTGATTCCCTAGCAAGTGAAGGAAATTATTAACACAGAAAAACAGGAGCTACAATCTAATTCTCTACACTGTATTAACTATAATGTATCATAACACTGCTTTACATCATATACACACAGGATGAATGTAACGTAGTAAAATTATCAAAAAAACTGCTAAGTGCAAAAGAGAGTTGCTATTTGCATCCTATTTATTGCTTAATATTTACATGAGTACATGGATATTCCTAAAAAAAGAAATAGTTATCTATTTTTCGTGAGAATAGAGATCTATTTGTCTTGTAAATAACAGAAATCTTTGGTCTTTATTCCATACAAACATATAGTTTGTAGGAGTGGTTAATACAATATGTTTTAAATTTTCTTTTGAATTTTTTGCTGTAGTTTTACACATATACAGCATACTGCAGGGTAGGGGATAATTTGCTGTGGAGGAATTTCTGAAGAAAGTATAAGTCTGGCACCATAAAAACATTGTTGAAAATTTAGTTGTGGTACAGAACATCAAATATGGTCAAAACTGATGTAGATTATCAGTTGTCGGATTGTAGTTAACTATTAAAAATTTAGCTGCATGTTTTTTGTCATCAGACTTCCTCAACAGCCAAAGAAGCAGACTGCTCCAGAGAGAACCTTGGGAATGCAGTTTAACTTCCTGTCATATGCCACCCTTATAGACCCCCCAGGGGGCCCACCACTCTTTGACAGGTTCATGATTGGCTACCACGGGGTCTCAGTCTTTGCAGGATCATTTCCCTCCATTGCTGCATGTCTATCCTCTTGCTATTCTTTTTTCCCCTCCCTTGGGGAACCTGTCTGGGATGTTTTTGTGTATGTGTTCAGCATTTTCAGTAGCCTGATGTCAAAACAGTGTCTCCACTGTTTTCCATTCCTCTTCTCTTTCTTCGCTCCCCTTCTCTGAGTCTTCCTCCACTTCAGTGTTTGAGGTTCCTCCTTTTCTTCTTACTCCCTGTGTGCTCCTGAAGGTCGGTCCGCATGTATGACATGGAACAGGTGACTGGGTAATGCATAATTACCAGCCCCAGGTTAACAAGTAGGGTTTACATGTACCACCCCCCCCCCATTTCCCCCCCCCCCCTCCCCCCTCCGGTACAGGCCAGGCCCAGGAAGGGGTGACTGCCGAGCTGTTACCTTCCAAAGTTGCCAATTGATCCCTCTGCCAGGTGTTTGGATGATGTGACCTGAGGTATGAACAATCACCTAAGCCAAGTGTTGGTTGGTTGTTTTTGGGGAAGAGACCAAACAGCGAGGTCATCAGTCTCATCCAGTTAGGGAAGGATGGGGAAGGAAGTTGGCCGTGCCCTTACAAAGGAACCATCCTGGCATTTGCCTGGAGCGATTTAGGGAAATCATGAAAAACCTAAATCAGGATGGCCGGCCGCGGGATTGAACCGTCGTCCTCCCGAATGCGGGTCCAGTGTCTAACCACTGCGCCATCTCGCTCGGTAAAGCCAAGTGTCCCCCTCTGAGAGGATCCCTAGTTGGAAAGAGTGCACCATTGGAGATGCTGACAATCATGGAGGATTCTCTCACAATGAGCCAATACTCTTCTTTGCAGTCTACATCTGCCGTCTACTAAATGGAAACGAAATGAGGCTAATGATTCAAAGACCATCCCAGTTGCACCATGGTTCCTCATGGTTTCGTGTACTGAAGACATTTAGTCCTTTGCAAAGGGGTAAATCTATTTGCTATTCACAAAAGGTGTTGATACAGTTGCAGGCCCGGTGAAATCCTGCTCTCGTTTGTGCAATGGCACTTTACTTTTGGAGATTACCTCTGATTTTCAAGTACAACAACTGCTTGCAGCTTTGCTGCTCCACAGTTATCTTGTTCGTGTTGAGGACCATCATGTGCTGAATTCTTCACATGGTGTTATTTACACTAGTCTGATCGTTGGGTCTGACTGAGCAGAAATCAAAATGTATGTCTCTTATCATGGCATCGTTGCAATCCATTGGGTGGTGAAAAAGGTAGATGCATCCTTAGTGCCCACACATACTCTTTTCCTACGTTCTCAGTAGAGAAAGTAGCGCTTCTATCCAAGATTAAAGCAGGCTATGAAATTATCACAGTCCAAATGTACGTTCTGAACCCGATGCACTGCTACCAGTGTCATCATTACAATCACAGTTGAATGTCCTGTTGGCATCTGCCCAAATGTATAACCTGTTGTAGGAATGCTGGGTGACTGTCTGCCTCTTTCTTCCCACTGCATCAATTGAAATGGCGACCATGCAGCCTCTACCTGAAACCAGAGCAGGCCATCCAGGAGATCCAGATGAAGAAAAAGGTGCCTTACCCTGTTGCTTGAAGGCTGTTGGCTAGTCCAAAATCCTGCATTTTACCATCTGACACTTACAGTACTGTTCTTGCTACATTTCGCTCCATGAAGGGCATGGCCACGCAGACATGCGATCTCAAAGCATCCCTGTCTCCTCCTCCTTGCTGGCTGGTGTGGCCGAGTGGTTCTAGGCGCTTCAGTCTGGAACCGCGCGACCACTACGGTCACAGATTCGAATACTGCCTCAGGCATGGATGTGCGTGATGTCCTTAGGTTAGTTAGGTTTAAGTAGTTCTAAGTTCTAGGGGACTGATGACCTCAGATGTTAAGTCCCCTAGTGCTCAGAGCCAGTCTCCTCCTCCAGCTGATCAACAAGCCACCAACTTTAGCCTCATGGGACAAAGTTACCTGCTACACCACCAGTTGGCCGGAAAGGTCAGAAGGAATATGCCCGCAATGGCTTCTTATGTCCCTCCAGCCAACAAACATCTGAACTGTTATCTGCCACCTGCAAAGGCTCCAAGAAATCAAATAGAGGCAAATGGTGCTCTCCTTCATTGACTCAGAGATGTTCTTCATTGGTGTCACCATGTGATACCCTCACCTGGACAACCTCCATGTCGCCAGTGCGCACCACCAACCATTTTTCTGTCTTGGACTCTGCAGATTGACAGAGGCAGAATGCTGATGCCTTTGGAGATCTTAGAGAGCAGGATCCTCCACCTTCTGTGCTACCAGAAACAGTGAGTCTTCGAAGGATGGTGTTCTGCAGCTGCTGAGGTGACACTCCTTCATTTTTTGCCTCCTCCCCTTTCCTCATCATGACTTTACTCCAAAGGAACATTTGTGGTCTTAAATCCAAAAAAGAAGATCCACCTTCTGTGCTACCAGAAGCAGTGAGTCTTCGAAGGATGGTGTTCTGCAGCTGCTGAGGTGACACTCCTTCAGTTTTTGCCTCCTCCCCTTTCCTCTTCATGACTTTCCTCCAAAGGAACATTTGTGGTCTTAAATCCAAAAAAGAAGAACTACAGCTGCTCTTGGAATCACAGTATCTACATGTTCTCTGCCTCTAGGAAACAAAATTGCGTCGTCACGGCAGCTTTGATCTCTCGCATTTCTTTCCAGTCTGCTTTGATCTTCCTCATGAGGATGACATTCCATCTCATGGGAGAGTCATGCTGCTCATCCAGGATGACGTTCATAGTCAACCCATCTCCCTGACTACCCAACTTCAAGCTGTAGCAGTCTGCAATTTCCTTCCTCACTTCACCTTTTCCCTTTGTACCGTTCACATCCCTCTGTCATTAGGTGTCACCAGGGCAGGCTTCCTCTAGCTTATTAGGCAACTCCCTCACCCCTTTCTGCTGCTCGGTGACTTTAATGCACACCATCCCATTAGGGGTTCTTCCACAACCTGTTCAAGAGGAGCCCTCTAGGCTGACCTTCTCAATTAACTTAACCTCAGCTGCCTTAACAGAGGAGCACCCACATTCCTTTCAGACTCCACCCACACCTGTTCACACTGGGACCTCTCCTTATGCACTGCCCAGCTTGTCCATTGTCTCGAGTGGTTCATTCTCTCTGACACGTACTTGAGTGACCATTTCCCGTGTGCTGTTCGTTTGCTGACTCCTACCCTCCTATGTGCACACCTAAAACGCAGGTTTCCAAGGTCGACTGGAGGGTTTACACCTCCCTGGTAACCTTCAACAAATGACATTTCCCAATTGTGACGACCAGGTAGACCACATAACCAATATTATCCTTACTTCTGCAGAATGTTCCATTCCTTGCACTTCATCTTTACTCCACCGTGTCCTGGTCTCTCGGTAGACTAAGGCATGATGTGACATAATGCACACATGTAAATGTGCATTCTGCATTTTAACCATCATCATACGATGGCAACCTGCATTCATTATAAACAGTTCCACTCTCTCTTCCAGCATGTGGGCTAACCTTCGATGGCTCTCTGTGGCAGGTCCATTCCCCAATTTCCAGCCTGACCATAGCAGGTGATGTCATCGTGGACCCTATTGCTATCTTCAACACCTTGGGCCGCTATTTTGTGGAGATTTTGAGCTCCTCCCATTATCACCCTGCCTTTTTCCATCGCAAATGAGTGGAGGAGACTTGGGTGATAACTTTCTCTCCTCAGAATCGTGAGTGCTACAATGCCACCTTTACTATGAGGGACCAGATCATGCTTTCACTTCATCCTGAGCCTCCGCTTCAGGGTCAGACAGTGTTCACATTCAGATCTTGCTGACATGGACAAACACTTTCTCTTTCATATGTGCTATCGCATTTGGGCAGAAGGCACATTTACCAGACGCTGGCGCGAAACCACTGTCGTACCCATACCTAAGCCCAGTGAGGACAAACACCTTCCTTCTAGCTACTGCCCCATTTCTCTCACCAGCTATGTGTGAAAGGTAATGGAACACGTGATTCATACAAGGCTAGTATGGTGGTTCGAGTCTTGCAATTTACTAACCACTGCACAATGTGGATTTTGAACACGCTGTCCTGCAGTTAACCATCTTGTCACTTTGTCAACCCGTGTCATGAATGGTCTTCTGTGGAAATACCAGACTGTGCCCATGTTTTTGGATTTGGAGGAAGCCTACAACACTTGCTGGAGGCCTGATATCCTCTGTACTCTCTACACATGGGGCTCCCAAGGCTGTGTGCACCATATCCTTCAGGAATTTTTAAAAGACTGAGTTTTCAAGGTACGTCTGGGTTCTGCCTTATTGGACACCTTTATCCAGGAAAACAGTGTGCCTCGGGGTTCTGTCCTGAATGTCATCCTCTGCTATCACCATTAACCCAATTATGGCCTGTCTCCCACCAGGCATCTCCGGCTCCCTTTTCGTTGACGATTTTGCCATCTTTTGCAGTCCTCCACGGCCTTGTCTCCTTGAGTGGCGTCTGCTGCATTGTCTCGATCATCTTTGCTCATGGAGCATCTGTAATGGCCTTTGCTTTTCCACTGACCAAACCATTTGTATGAATTTCTGGTGGCGCAATTGGTTTCTTCCACCATTTTTAATCTTGGGCCTGTTAATCTTCCATTTGTTGAAACTACAAAATTCCTAGGGCTCATTCACGATAGAAAACTTTCTTGGTCTTCCTACATGTCTTACCTGACTGTCCACTGCACCCAGCCCCTCAATGTCCTAGATGTCCTCAGCGGTACTTCCTAGTGAGTGGATTGGTCCACCCTCTTCCATTTGTACTGGTCCTTTGACTATGAGTGCTCCGTTTATGCATCTGGACATCTGTCCATCTTACCCCACCTCAGTACAATCCACCATCGTGCCATCTGTTTGGCCACTGGTGTGTTTTACACTATCCTGGTTGAGAGTCTGTATGCAGAAGCTGCCGAACTAACGCTGTCACACGGCCATGATTTTCTCCTCAGCAAATATGCATGCCATTTGTCTGCCATGCCTGGCCACCCATCCTATGCCTCCTTCTTTGATGCCACCTTTGATTGCCAGTATGGGGCATGTCCATTCTCTCTGTTACCTCCTGGAGTACATTTTTGGCTACTATTCCAGGGGTTTAATTTCACGTTAATTTACACTTTCCCAAAGGTTGAACCCTCACCACCTTGGCTTCTTGCATCAGCCTGTGTTCACATTGGACTTCACTCAGTTCCTAAGGACACTACTTGAGATCCACTCTATTATTGTAAGTTTCTCGACCTTCACATGGAACTTTTTGATAGTGTTTCTGTGTACACTGATGGCTCCCAGACTAACCATGGTGTTGGGTATGCCTTTGTCATTGGCACTGATGCTTTTAGTATCAGATTCCAGAACACTGCTCAGTACTTAAAGCGGAGCTCTTCACCCTGTATCAGGCCATACAGTACATCCGGTGACAAAGGATTTTAAACTGTGCCATTTACTCTGACTCTCTCAGTGCCCTTTAGAGCCTCTGTGTACTGTACACTGTCCATCCCTCAATGCAGTGGCTCCAAGAAAGCTTTCACTTGCTAACTCTTGATGGAAACACTGATATTTATGTGGATCCCTGGTCACGCTGGTCTGATGGGCAATGAGGCCACTGATGTTGCTGTCACAGCTGCAATTCTTGAACCTCTGTCACTAGTTCTTCTATTCCCTCAGATGATCTCTGTGTTGCCCCCTGTCAGCAGATGGTGTCACTCTGGCATCACCGCTGGTCTTCCCTTCAAGGAAACAAGCTTTGGGGAATTAAACCTCTTCCAGTGGCTTCATCGACCTTCTCTTGGCCCTCTCACCATGAGGAGATCATTTTAGCCCACTTACATATTGGGCATTGTTTTATAGCCATCACCATTTGTTAAGTGGTGATCCCCCACCACTTTGTGCTCACTGTCCTCAGCTGTTGACAGTTCGCCATTTCCTGATGGAATGCCCTTTTTTTAACCACTTACATTCTCATTTATGTCTGCCGTCTGAGTTATTGGCCTTTTAACGAACGACATCTGGGCTGTCGACCATGTTTTACTTTTTATCCGTTGTAGCAATATGGTGAAGGACATTTAATCTTCAGTGCAGCACCTCTGCTGTCTCTATGGAATATTTTATGGGCCTTTCTCCAAGTCTATGTTTTTAGCTCTCTTTCCTTCCATCAACTGGGCTTAATGTGTAGTCATTTTTAACTCCTTTTTCATCTTCGGATCTATGGTTCTGACATGGGCATGTATGACCCTAGTTGTTTGTGCACCCTACAGCAAAACAAGCAACAAACTACAGTTGTAGAGGATATTCTCAGTTTGTGAGGGTGAATGAAATATTTAATCACTTGACAGCAGTGCAGAGCACTGGATGGCCTCACTTTGAGTGCTGCATTGTTCTCTCACTTGCTGTTCATGATGTGATGAATACTTGTAATGCACTCAGTGTTTCACCCCACTTTTTGCTACATACAACATTTTAGTAGACAATACAAGACAATGAAATATTATACACACTTCAGTAAAAAACATTATATACCTACTGTCAGGCGAGTCCCTCTTATCTTGTAATATGTATCTCACGCCCTTCTATCCTACCTCTCCTTTCTAAAAAAAGCAATGAATAGTTTTAAAAGAAACAATAGCTTGTTGTACTTTGAAATGCACTTTTTGAAGGTAAGTACTGGCCAACAGTTTTGAAGTTTTCTCAAGTGAAATTACCTTTTGATAGAATAAATGGTAATTTGGATAGTGTAATTTGACCAGCAATCGCTTTTTCAATGATGTTATATTTACTGTTTATATGATAAGGCTATTATTATAACACTTAAACAAAAACGTGGAGGAAACATCTGCACATTTCTTTACAGGAGCAATATTAGCTGTGCAGTAGTTTAACACATGGACACAGCAGGAACTATATTTGCTCCAAGATCTACAGAAATATCCTCTCTCTCTCTCTCTCTCTCTCCCTCTCTCTCTCCTCTCTCTCTCTCTCTCTCTCTCTCTCTCTCTCTCTCTCTCTCTCTCTCTCTGTGTGTGTGTGTGTGTGTGTGTTTTACACATCATATGTTTACATACTTCCATCTATTTGGTATAATAATATCCTGTTCTATTTACTTGCAGATTTGGTACCAGTTATGGCCACTACAGCCAAGTAGTGTGGGGTAATACACATAATGTTGGGTGTGGCTACACTGCTATTAGGAGAAGTGACAGGAATTATCAGTATTATGTCTGTAACTATGGCCCATCTGGAAACTATGGCGGCCAGCAGGTCTATAGCAATGGCACAAGCTGCTCAGCTTGTACATCTGGATGCGATACTACTTACAACTCACTTTGTGCTTAGCTGATCTCTTCCAGATATACACACAAATTAGTTACCATGTGGTATGATGTGTGTTACAGTTGTTAAATACATGCTAGTTTTCATAATTAATTCTGTAATGAAATGGATGTGGATCTGTCAGTGTTAACAGTTCAATAAATGTATAACTTTGCAAGCAAAAAATAAAAAAAACTTTCTCTCCTTATGGCACTGGAAGAAAAGAGGATATCTCTTCTGAATTAAATGATTCATTATCTACATCAACACCTATATACATACTATGTAAACTACCTTGAATCACACAGCAGACGATACTTAGTGCGGTAAAACATATTAAGGTTTCTTCCCATTCCAGTCAGATTTGGGTCATCGGAAGGAAATAACTGCTTAAATGCCCCTGTGCATGCTGTAATTTCTCTAATCTTGTCATCATGGTCTTTACAGGAATGATATGTAGGGGAATAAATAATATCTCTAGATTCTTCTCTTGATATTGATTCTCAAAGTTTTGTATGTAGGCTTTTGTGGGATCATTGCTGTCTATATAGAATGCTTGCCAACTCTCATTGTTGTTATTTCTGTGACATTCTTAGGTGGTTCAAGCAGATCTATTGCCATTTGTATACATCAAATATCCCCTAGTAGTCATCTACATTTGATCAACTTTCGAAGATGGGATGCACAAGTGACTTCTAAGCATTTTTTTAGGCTGCATTTTCCCAGTTCTGTTTGTTGTAGTCTCCAATTTGAAGACTGGTTTGATGGTGTTCTTCATAGTGCTCTATCATGTCCAAGCCTCTTCATCTTTGAATAACTACTGCAACTTACATAATTCTGAATCTGCTTACTGTTTTCATCTTTTCTCTCCCTCTATGATTTTCACCCCCCCCCCCCCCCCCCCTCCACACACACTTTGCTCCAATGTCTTTGAATACATCCTCTCAACCAATCCATTCCTATAATCAGGTTGTGGCACAAATTTCTTTTCTCCTTCAATTCTATTCAGTACTTCCTCATTAGTTATGTGATCTACTCATCTAATCTTCAGCGGTCTTTAGCACTGCATTTCGAAAGCTTCTATTCTCTTCTTGTCGTAACTGTTTGTCACCTATGTTTCACCTCCATATATGGCTACAGACCAGGTTTTCCCAGTATCTTTCCATTAAGTGAAATCTGCTATGTGCCTTTCCTACGACTGAGCCAATGTGATCATTCCTCTTCATATCACTACAAATTGCTACACCCAGGTATTTTTATGAGTTAATTGATTTCAGTTGTTATTTACTAATGTCTTAGTTATGGGATACTCTTCTTCTGTGTTTTTTGAAGTGCACAGTTTTACACTACTCTACATTTAAAGGAAGTCACCAATCTCAGTAACACTTTGAAATCTTATCCCTAACTGACTGGATTTTGTGCAGCTTTTTTCATAAAATACTTCTTTGCAAATAACTGCTTGTTCTGCAAAAAGTTTCAGATCACAGTACTATTAATATTGTTTGCAATGTCATTAACTTACAACATGAACAACAAGCATCCCAAAAAACTTGGCTGGGGCATGTCTGAAGGTATTTTTACTTTTGCTGAAGACTCTCCATTCAAGATAACATGTTGCATTCTCCCTACCAAGTAATCCTGAATCCAGTCACCCCATGTAATCTTACTTCTGTTAATTAATGTTTGTGTTGTACCAAGTCAAATGTTTTTGGCAATCAGGGAACATTTCATCCATCTGACTTCCTTTATCCACTGCTTGTAGGATGCCATGTGAGAAAAATGATAGTTGGGTTTGACTTCATTAATGTTTTCTGAATCTATGCTGGTTGGCACTGAGGGGGGTCATTCTCTCTGAGATACCTAATTAGGTTTGTGCTCATAATATGCTTTAGAATTCTACTGCAAATGAATGTCAGTAATACTGAACAATAGTTTTATGGATCACATCGGCTAGCTATCTTGTCGATGTTGTTGTTTTCAAGTCACTTCACACTGTTTTTGTTGAAGGGATCTATGAAATGGGAGCTGATGAGTCACGAATTCTGTATAGAACCTGACATGGACTCCATTGGACCCAGGAGTCATGTTTCATTTGAGCAGTTTTAACTATTTCTCAAACACTAATATCTATATCACTCATCTTTGCAGAGGTATGAGAAGTAAACTGGGGCAGTTTAGTAGAAGAACATTCGGAAAAGGATTTCAGAGTTTCTGCTTTTGCTTTGCTACCCTCAGTTTCAGTTCCTGTTTCATCCTCGAGAGAATGGGCATTAATTTTGGTGCTACCAGCCATCTTTATATAAGACAATGCGATTTTCTTTGAACTTTGTGAGAGACCATTTGATAAATTGCAGTCTCTGAAGGTTTTCTGTGTTTCCTTTTTGAAAGTAAAATTTCATTCAGCATCTTTCTATCTATCACGGGTGTCCACAGGAATTTTTCCAAGAGGTGGGAACTTCTAGTTTTGATATAACTGATCTGGTGAGTTCAAAAACGTGACTTACTCCAAAAACTAAATTTAAGAATAAATAAGCAAAAATTATTGTACCTCAAAAAAGTGGTAGTTATCTACTTAGTATTTTAAAGGTAGATTACTTTGATATCTAAATAGTAAGTATATTTCAATAGTACATGCAAAGTACACCATTATGTTATTAATACAAATATGACGCCACTTATTGATTCAACCATCTGAAATTATATCCCTTGATTAAATCTACAGTACTGAATGAATTGTGGAATGAAACTCGAAAATATTCACTAGTAAATTCTCCCATAAATGTTTGAAGGGATCTGGGTGGCTAAATCATTTGCTAGAATATTTTATACAGAATGTTCTGATGTAGTGCATTGTCATCCATAAAAATTCCGTAGTTCTTTGCGAACATGAAGTCCGTGAATGGCTGCAAATGGTCTCCAAGTAGCCGAACACAGCCATTTCCAGAGTGAAATTTTCACTCTACAGCGGAGTGTGCGCTGATATGAAACTTCCTGGTAGATTAAAACTGTGTGCCGGACCGAGGCTCGAACTCGGGACCTTTGCCTTTCGCGGGCAAGTGCTCTACCAATTGAGCTACCCAAGCATGACTCACGCCCCGGCCTCATAGCTTTAATTCCGCCAGTACCTCGCCTCCTACCTTCCAAACTTCACAGAAGCTCTCCTGCGAACCTTGAAGAGTTCGAGTCTCGGTCCGGCACACAGTTTTAATCTTCCAGGAAGTTTCACAGCCATTTCCAGTCAACGATCAGTTCAGTTGGACCAGAGGACTCAGTTCATTCCACGTAAACACAGCTCACACCATTATGGAGCCACCACCAGTTTGTACAGCACCTTTAGACAACTGGAGTGCATGGCTTCGTGGGGTCGCACTCGAACCCTACCCTCAGCTCTTACCAACTGAAATCAGTAGTCATCTGACCAGGGCATAGTTTTACAGTCGTGTAGGGTCCTCTAGAGTCCAACAGATATGGTCACGAGTGCAGGAGAGGCACTGCAGTCGATGTCGTGCTGTTAGCAAAGGCACTCGCCTCCGTTGTCTGCTGCTACAGCTCATTAACGCCAAATTTCGCCGCACTGTCCTAAGGATACGTTCGCCCTAGGTCCCACATTGATTTCTGATGTTGTTTTACGCAGTGCTGTTTGTCTGTTAGCACTGACAAATTTACAGTAACACTGTTGCTCTTTTTCTCGTTAAGTGAAGGCCATCGGCCACTGCGTCGTCTGTAGTCAGGGGTAATACTTGAAATTTTATATTTTCAGCACATTCATGACTCTGTGGATCTCGGAATACTGAATTCATTAACGATATAAGAAATGGAATATCCCATGGGTTTAGCACCAGCTACCATGCTGCGCTGAACATCTAGTAATTCCCATCGTGCGGCCATGAGACGGGAGTACAAATTACAGCTTCGTCAATGCACTTCCCTTTCATACATTGTGTACGTGATTTACCTTCACCATTACATGTGCATACCGTTATCTCATGACGTTTGTCACCTCACTATATCTGCCGCAAAATTTTTTTTATTTTTTTATTGAGTCATGAGTCTTCTGACTGGTTTGATGCGGCCCGCCGGTAATCCCTGTCCTGTGCTAGTCTTTCCATTGCAGAGTGGCAATTGCACCCTGCGTCCAAACTTTATCAAATGCTGACTCGATGCCATCGAAGACTGCTCCTGTGCTATCTTTCCTGTCTCTCGTTCTGCATACACGTTCCACCAAATGCAGGGACTGAATGATTGTGCTGTATTCTGGATGGAAACCAGACTGCTCAGGGGTGATAATGTAGTTGTCTTTGAGGAACTGGGCGAGTGCTCTATAGGTTAGATACTACAGCACTTTCCCAAGAAAGGACAGGAGTCAAATGAGTCTGTGGCTTTGGGAAAGAATGGTGTTATTAGGTTTTGGTATGGTTATAGCACGGTCAGTTTTCCAAGTGGTTGGGAAGTAGGTTAAGTAAAGCAACCGGTTAGAAATAGTGGTAGGATAAGTGATACTGAAATGAGCTCGGTGCATTAGGTATGGGACACGGACGTTGTCAGGACCTGGGGATTTCTTGCTCCCTAAACATCTGATTTAGGCGTCTGGAAACCAGCGTGAACTCTTATTTCTGGCCTATTTCCTCTCACCTCTCAGTTTAGTCACGTGTTCGACAACTTTCCTCTACTGGCTGTGAATCTCATCGCCTACGAAGATGCAAGTCTTGAAATGTGACTCTAATGATGACGTCATAACTTCTCCTTTCTCCGCATCTTCGTACACTAGCCATTTTCTCTTCAGAGTGCCCTGTCTACCTGGGAATAGCTTTCTCTGGTGTACTGTTGGTTCATATATTTCTGCGATCATACACGGGCAAGTAATTGCAATTACTCGATTAATAGTAATTATTTTGTTAATCTATTATGGATGTATCACATTTCTTTCACGGCAGTTAATTTTACATAATCAGTTATACTTACGATTAATTATTTCAATTTTTCCTTTCTTGTTTTAGATACTGTTGACTTGTGTCTACAGCTTGATTCGGTAAGCCATCATACTTTTGCAGCCTTTACACCAAGTATCCGAAGAAATCAGTGGTGACAATTACGTAACAGGAAAGAAAGTAATACGATTTGTTTATTTGTTTTCAAGAAAGTTAATGGACATAAATATTGCGACACCCGAATGATAACGGGCTACCAAAGACGCTTTCAGAACGTTGATAAGAGATGATTTGCGATTGATTACAGGTTCTAGGCACTTCAGCCTGGAACCGCGCGACCGCTACGGTCGCAGGTTGGAATCCTGCCTTGGGCATGGATGTGTGTGATGTCCTTAGGTTAGTTAGGTTTAAGTAGTTACAAGTTCTAGGGGACTGATGACTTCAGATGTTAAGTCCCGTAGTGCTCAGAGCCATTTGAACCATTTGTAGGCAATGTGCACGATTATAGATCCTTGTTTCAAGCGGCTGTATTCTGAAGTTCCCCTGGCAATAAGTACAGTTATTAGCACGTTAAATGCCATTGTTCAAATGAAGTAGACACCGAAAGTAGCTGAAATCTAAGAATGACAAGTATACTTAACCGAGTTTCAATACAGCAGGAGCAGACGTCTATCGTAGAAAAAGTAAATACCTAGGATTTAGTCTCTGCGGTTCGACTCAATTGCGCCTGTGGTATCGATATCTACGATCCCACGGCTTAGGTGCAAGTTCTTCGATGCCGAGCAGTCGACGAAGTTTCTATCTCATAGTGGGCGAGCCTCTACTTGTAACTTGATGTACGGCTTCGCACCTACGTGCTCATCTCAGCCAAAGTTAAGTACATAGTAAAACCAATTTTAATTGCAGTACCAAGTGTTCTACCTCACCTGCTCCTCCTAGCTTCCTACATTTGGCCTACCCTTCAATTTATAGGAGCAGATCCACGCGCCACCTACCAGGCGGGATACAGAAGCACCAACCTGTAATCAATCGCAAATCATCTCCTCTGCAATGAGTCAGTGTATCCGGAACTGTGCAGAGTGGCTCGTCAATATGTTGCAACAGAAGATTTCTCTGGTCCTTCCGAAAGACTGTTTTCTAAAGCAATGAATACAGCAACAGAGTGTAATTCAAGACTCAGTGGAAAAAGATAACATAAATTAGGTTTCCTCAGTTAGCTTTCTAAAAAATGTTGATCCTTGTAAGCATATTCACTACAGAATCTGTATTAAAAACAACAACATTAATTAACATTACTAATAAATGTTAAATTGGTATATATTTCTGCCAAAAATGAAAATGGAAAATTGAGCAACTGCTGTTAGTTTCAAAAAGAGAAATATAAGTGTGATAGATCTTTTAATTTTTTGTAGAACAAACCTTTGTAATAAAACCGACGGCAAAAAATCTCACCACCAAGAAGTAGTTGTGCGACATGAGGAAAGTTGATAGTCGTGTTTCTACATCTGAAGGATTATGTCTATTCAAATTTCGCGCCAGCCGCATAAGAGTGGCGCTAGTAGTGCCATTGCGTCCATACAAATCAGATTTGCTTTAAGTCCGCGTGCTTAGCTGGGTGGTAAAGTGCTCGCCTCCCATGCAAGCGGGCCCGGGTTCGATTTCTGGCCAGGTCGGAGATTTTCTCTGCTCGGGACTGTGTTGTGTTGTCCTCATCACGATTTCCTCCTCAATACCTGCGCGCAAGTCCCCCAGTATGGTGTCGAATGAAATAAGACTTGCACTTGGCGGCCGAATTTCCCCGAATAGGGGCCTCCCGACCAACGATGCCAAACGCCATTTCATTTTTTTTTTCTTTAAGTACACCCTGTAATGGTCGAGAGCGTTAGTTACCGTTGAGGATGGACGTGATGAGTTGATGTCAGTCAAGAATGTCTTGAAGGCAACAAAGCTGCAATTATCAGCACCTCACTGATTTGAACGAGATCATGTAATAGGGCTACGAGAAACTGGACGTTCCTTCTGCGATATTGCAGAGAGATTTGGCAGGAATGTAGCCACTGTACGTGACTGCTGGCAGCGGTGGTCACGAGAATGTACAATCGCAAGAAGACCAGGTTCCGGACGGCCACGTGGCACTACCAAGAGGGAAGACCATTGAGTTCGGGCCGGCCGAAGTGGTCGTGCGGTTAAAGGCGCTGCAGCCTGGAACCGCAAGACCGCTACGGTCGCAGGTTCGAATCCTGCCTCGGGCATGGATGTTTGTGATGTCCTTAGGTTAGTTAGGTTTAACTAGTTCTAAGTTCTAGGGGAATAATGACCTCAGCAGTTGAGTCCCATAGTGCTCAGAGCCATTTGAACCATTTTGAACCATTGAGTTCGGCGTATGGCTCTGACGCATCGCACTGCATCTGCAGCAGCAACCTGAGCAGCAGTTGGTACCACAGTGACACAATGAACTGTTACAAATCGGTTACTTCAAAGACAGCTCCGAGCTAGACGCCCTGTAGTGTGCGTTCCACTGACCCCAAACTCCGCCATTTTTGCGACTTCAGTGGTGTTAAGCGAGAGCTCTCTGGACGGAGATCTGGGAGGAGATCTGTCGTGTTTTCTAATGGAAACTGGTTCTGCCTCAGTGGCAGTGATGGCCATGTGGTGGTTAAAAGGACGCTAGTTGAGTCTATACAACCAACTTGTCTGTGGACTTACACCTGGAGCTATGGTCTGGGGTGCGATTTTGCGATTTCGTTTGACAGAAGGAGCACTCTCGTGGTTATCCTACGCACCCTGATTGCAAATTTGTTCGTCAGTCTGGTAATTCGACCTGTTGCGCTGCCAATCATGAACAGTATTCCAGGGTGTGTTTTCCAACAGGATAATGCTCACCCGCTGTTGTAACACAACACGCTGTAGAGAGTTTCGACAAGCCTTGGCCTACTCGATCACTAGATTTGTCTCCAATGGAGCACATAAAGGGACGTAATACGATGACAACTCCGATGTCATTCACAAACAGCATTAACTGTCCCTGTATTGATCGACCAGGTGCAACAGGCGTGGAACTCCGTACCACAAATTGACATCCAGCACCTGTGCAACACAATGCATGCACGTTTGCATTCTTACATTCAACATTCTGACGGTTATACTGCTTATTAATCTACCAGCAGTTCTCATTTGCAATGGCTTATCTTGCGCTTACATTAATCTGTAACTTGCAATGTTAAGCACTTAAATGTGTTACCTAGACAAATGCATTCCGGAAATTTCATTACTCCACGTTAATTACTTTTTGGTGTTTTTTCCCATCAGGGTATGTGTTGCCACTTTGGTATGGAATTTGGTTCAAATGGGTCAAATGGCTCTGAGCACTATGGGACTTAACTTCTGAGGTCATCAGTCCCCTAGAACTCAGAACTACTTAAACCTAACTAACCTAAGGACATCACACACATCCATGCCCGAGGCAGGATTCGAACCTGCGACCGTAGCGGTCGCGTGGTTCCAGACTGGGGCGCCTAGAACCGCTCGGCCACCCCGGCCAGCTGGAATTTGGTATACCCGGTCATTGCGTAAATCGAAGTCGTCCTTACCAGTTCTCAATAAACCCTGTCTATTATTGGGCGGGCAAAAGATAGTTTCTACTTGGTGCTTTTCCAGTAAGCGGCTCATTTTCCCCGATATGCGCCGATGTACGGTAAAAAGGCAGTCGCTTCCTCTTTTTCCATGACTTTGTCCATCTCCATAGGTTGTACTGGAGCGGAGGGGTGCGGAGCGCTCCTAATCTGCCATTCCGAGTACGGAACACAGTTCTGAGGTGTTGCAGTTCCTGGGGATGACTCGCTGCATCTGACGTGGGTTTTGCTTTGTGTACTAGAGTTTTTAGTATCCTACTCCTCTGCACAGGGCGGTGACAGCTGTTTGCATGCAAGCACAGATCACTGTGCGTTTTCTTCCGGTACACACCGCGGTCTAGGTTGCCATCATGCCATGCTTGACCATGATGTCCAGGGATGGTAGTCTTCCTTCTACCTCGATCTCCATAGTGATTTTGAGAGGAATCGAGTTCAGACGTGCGAGGAAGTCATGGAGTTTGTCATTTCCATGGTGCCAGACGACGAACGAATCGTCCCCATAACGGAAAAAGCAAGTCGGTTTCCATTTAGATGACTTTAGGGCTTCTTTCTCGAAGTATTCCGTATACAAATTCGCGATAACAGCCGAGAGTGGGCTGCCCATTGCGATTCCCTCCGTTTCTTCATACTGTTCTCCATCAAACAGAAAGTATGTGGAGTTCAGGATGTGCCTGAAAAGGTCGGTTGTCCGCCCATAAAATCTCTGACCAATGAATTCATGTGACTTCCGTGAAGGCATCCAGATGAAAAGCGAAACGACGCCAAAGCTCAGCAGAATATCTGACTCTTTGAAACCGAAGTTGTTGAGGCGCTTCACAAATGTCACAGAACTGCGCAGATGAAGCGGGCATTTCCCCATTTAACGGCTTAGTAGGTCTTTTATGTGTTTTGCCAGCAAATGTCTAAGAGCCCTTATGTTGCTGAAAATGGGGCGTAACGGGACCCCCCCCCTTTGTAGAACTCAGGGAATCCATACAGTCTTGGTGGTACAAGTCCTAGTGATAACAATTTCTTGATGACTGCCTCTGGTAAATTCGAGACCTTGGGAAGCACCTGATCCTAATCTTCACCTTCTTTGAGAGACAACATTGATCTTCCTATGGGAGTCGTCATCTAGCAGGCTCTGTATCTTCTGAGTTTTGTCCTTGTGGGAGAGAACAACAGTGTTGTCGCCTTTGTCAGCAGGTAATACAGCAATCTCAGGGCAATCTCTTAGGTACTGAGTGGTGCCCTCTCTCTGCTGGTGATGTCTGACTTGTTACGCTCAATTCTCGTCAAAGCACGACAAGTTTTGCGAAGTACTTCTTCGGTTGCTTCGGGTGGTAGTTGCGCAGTGACCTGTTAAACTGCACTGATAATGTCCGTGACCGGTGTAAACTTAGGGGAGGCGGGAGGGGGGGGGGGGGGGAGCAAAGTAAAGTCCCTTCTCCAGAACTGAAATCGCATCGCCCCTCAGCTGCATGTCAGTCAGATTGATGAAAGTCTTGCAGGAGATCTACAGTGATGGATTGTCAATGAGGAGCAAAAATTGTGATTTTTAACTTTCTGTAGCGTTCCTATATGCAGACTCGGCTGCCACCCATGTAATACCATCAGTCCAGTCCCAGGCCCAAGAATTAAAATGATAGGCCACTTATAAACGTAGTTTAAATAGTTCCTGAGGGTTGTTCTCCAGCTCTGGTGGGTAACGAGTACCAATGTAAGGCTAGCCACTTCTTGACTCTCCTGGGTGCCGCTCAATCGATGTGATGCGCCATCTTTACAGCGTTCAGGATAACATGCTCGGCACGGCATCTTTTCAGAAATGTAAGGTCACTAGCAAACAGCATTTTCGGTGACCCAGCTTGTCGGATTTCTTCATGCTGCGATACATCTCCTCCTCATTAAGGTATGTGATTTGATTTTTCAATTTCCCTCAGCGTATTTGATGACTGAACACTCCACGGTGTACCGCTGGTTTATAGTACCCAACAGACACAATATTTCGGCGATCAGACATCTCGCCATCGTCTGGTGCCCTGACGAACTGACCTGAGGGCGCACGGCCGACTTATATCCCTCCCCCCGAACCATTTTTTGTGCAGCCTGTGCATGAGGACACTTGATGGCGGCCAAGGAAATGACATTGTCAGCATCTGCGATTGGCGACACCAGGCAGGTTGCCCCGGTTGCGGTACTGGGGGTCTAGTTGACCCATCCGCCACAGCCGCCAGAACGTAGTGTTTGCTGGGAGTCTTCTTAATTAAACCCAGTACTGGTTCCCTAGCCTTGCTGAGATACATCTGCAGTTCCTGTTGATGGTACGTATTTGGATGGCCTCTCTAATGACGCTCTCCTAGTATCTCGAACTTTGTGCTAAGCTCTTGGTATATTCGTATTCCATTGCCTGAGGCTTGGACAAACAGTGCTTTGCGACCGTAGACTTCAGGTACATTAGTCGAGTACCCCCTTATGTTCTCGGCATTGATCTTCGATGGTGCGCACTGTTTTACCATGTTGTTGTTGTTGTTGTTGTCTTCAGTCCTGAGACTGGTTTGATGCGACTCTCCATGCTACTCTATCCTGTGCAAGCCTCTTCATCTCCCAGTACTTAATGCAACCTACATCCTTCTCAATCTGCTTAGTGTATTCATCTCTTGGTCTCCCTCTACGATTTTTACTCTCCACGCTGCCCTCCAATGCTAAATTTGTCACCCCTTGATGCCTCAGAACATGTCCTACCAACCGGCCCCTTCTTCTTGTCAAGTTGTGCCACAAACTCCTCTTCTCCCCAATTCTATTCAATATCTCCTCATTAGTTATGTGATCTACCCATCTAGTCTTCAGCATTCTTCTGTAGCACTAAATTTCGAAAGATTCTATTCTCTTCTTGTCCAAACTATTTATCGTCCATGTTTCATTTCCATACATGGCTACACTCCATACAAATACTTTCAGAAACGACTTCCTGTCACTTAAATCTATACTCGATGTTAACAAATTTCTCTTCTTCAGAAACGCTTTCCTTGTCATTGCCAGTCCACCTCTCTACTTCGACCATCATCAGTTATTTTTCTCCCCAAATAGCAAAACTCCTTTACTACTGTAAGTGTCTCATTTCCTAATCTAATTCCCTCAGCATCACCCGATTTAATTCGACTACATTCCATTTTCCTTGTTTTGCTTTTGTTGATGTTCATCTTATATCCTCTTTTCAAGACACTGTCCATTCCTTTCAACTGCTCTTCCAAGTCCTTGGCTGTCTCTGACAGAATTACAATGTCATCGGCGAACCTCAACGTTTTTATTTCTTCTCCATGGACTTTAATACCTACTCCGACTTTTTCTTTTGTTTCTTTTACTGCTTGTTCAATATACAGATTGACTAACATCGGGGACAGGCTACAACCCTGTCTCACCCCCTTCCCAACCGCTGCCTCCCTTTCGTGCCCCTCGACTCTTATAACTGCCATCTGGTTTCTGTACAAATTCTAAATAGCCTTTCGCTCCCTGTATTTTACCCCTGCCACCTTTAGAATTTTAAAGAGAGTATTCCAGTCAACATTGTCAAAAGCCTTCTCTAAGTCGACAAAAGCTAGAAATGTAGGTTTGCCTTTCCTTAATCTATTTTCTAAGATAATTCGTAGGGTCAGTATTGCCTCACGTGTTCCAACATTTCTGCGGAATCCAAACTGATCTTCGCCGAGGTCGGCTTCTACCAGTTTTTCCATTCGTCTGTAAAGAATTCGCGTTAGTATTTTGCAGCTGTGACTTATTAAACTGATAGTTCGGTAATTTTCACATCTGTCAACACCTGCTTTCTTTGGGATTGGAATTATTATATTCTTCTTGAAGTCTGAGGGTATTTCGCCTGTCTCATACATCTTGCTCACCAGATGGTAGAGTTTTGTAAGGACTGGCTCTCCCAAGGCCGTCAGTACTTCCAATGGAATGTTGTCTACTCCCGGGGCCTTGTTTCGACTCAGGTCTTTCAGTGCTCTGTCAAACTCTTCACGCAGTATCGTATCTCCCATTTCATCTTCATCTACATCCTCTTCCATTTCTATAATATTGTCGTCAAGTATATCGCCCTTGTATAGACCCTCTATATACTCCTTCCACCTTTCTGCTTTCCCTTCTTTGCTTAGAACTGGGTTTCCATCTGAGCTCTTGATATTCATACAAGTGGCTCTCTTTTCTGCAAAGGTCTCTTTAACTTTCCTGTAGGCAGTATCTATCTCACCCCCAGTGAGATAAGCCTCTACATCCTTACATTTGTCCTCTAGCCATCCCTGCTTAGCCATTTAGCACTTCCTGTCGATCTCATTTTTGAGACGTTTGTATTCCCTTCTGCCTGCTTCATTTACTGCGTTTTTATATTTTCTCCTTTCATAAATTAAATTCAATATTTCTTCTGTTACCTAAGGATTTCTACTAGCTCTCGTCTTTTTACATACTTGTTCCTCTGCTGCCTTCACTACTTCATCCCTCAGAGCTACCCGTTCTTCTTCTACTGTATTTCTTTCCCCCATTCCTGTCAATTGTTCCCTTTTGCTCTCACTGAAACTCTGTACAACCTCTGGTTTAGTCAATTTATCCAGGTCCCATCTCCTTAAATTCCCACCTTTTTGTAGTTTCTTCAGTTTTAATCTACATTTCATAACCAATAGATTGTGGTCAGAGTCCACATCTGCGCCTGGAAATGTCTTACAATTTAAAACCTGGTTCCTAAGTCTTACCATTATATAATCTATCTGAAACCTATCAGTATCTCCAGGATTCTTCCATGTATACAACCTTCTTTAATGATTCTTGAACCAAGTGTTAGCTATGATTAAGTTATGCTCTGTGCAAAATTCTAACACACGGCTTCCTCTTTCATTTCTCTCCCCCAATCCATATTCATCCACTATGTTTCCTTCTCTCCCTTTTCCTACTATCGAATTCCAGTCACCCATGACTATTAAATTTTCGTCTCCCTTCACTACCTGAATAATTTCTTTTATCTCATCATACATTTCATCAATTTCTTCATCATCTGCAGAGCTAGTTGGCATATAAACTTGTACTACTGTGGTAGGCATGGGCTTCGTGTCTATCTTGGCCACAATAATGCGTTCACGATGCTGTTGGTAGTAGCTTACCCGCACTCTTATTTTTTTATTCATTATTAAACCTACTCCTGCATCACCACTATTTGATTTTGTATTTATAACCCAAAAGTCTTGTTCCTCCTGCCACCGAACTTCACTAATTCCCACTATATCTAACGTCAACCTATCCATTTCCCTTTTTAAATTTTCTAACCTACCTGCCCGATTAAGGGATCTGACATTCCACGCTCTGATCCGTAGAACGCCAGTTTTCTTTCTCCTGATAACGATGTCCTCCTGAGTAGTCCCCGCCCTGAGATCGGAATGGGGGACTATTTTATCTCCGGAATATTTTACCCAAGAGGACGCCATCATCATTTAACCACACAGTAAAGCTGCATGCCCTCGGGAAAAATTACGGCTGTAGTTTCCCCTTGCTTTCAGCCGTTCGCAGTACCAGCACAGCAAGGCCGTTTTGGTTAGTGTTGCAAGGCCAGATCAGTCAATCATCCAGACTGTTGCCCCTGCAACTACCGAAAAGGCTGCTGCCCCTCTTCAGGAACCACACGTTTGTCTGGCCTCTCAACAGACACCCCTCCGTTGTGGTTGCACCTACGGTACGGCCATCTGTATCGCTGAGGCACGCAAGCCACCCCACCAACGGCAAGGTCCATGGTTCATGGGGGTAGGATGTCTTACCATACTGATGTAGAATCCTATATACTCGACCTTGCGTAAGCTCTGGTCACCTGGGATGCTCCCCAATAATGCCCTGTGTCATTGGGCGGGCGAAAGACCTTTCTTACTCAGTGCTTTTCAGTATGCTGTAGCCTACTACCCGGATGGATGTGATAGTCTAGCTACTCACGTAAGCGTGCGTTAGTACAGCTGTGTCCATTACAGGCTTGCACGAAAACGCAAGGTTCCAGGCTGCTGGGGTCCGCATATGGTGTCGGCCACCCAGCCCGGTGAGTAGACAGATCACATGTGAACGTAGAGCAGCTAACTATCAGAGTGTGAGACTTTTGCAATCTTTGTTGGAGTTTGGATTAACATGTCATGATATAACGGTTCGTTAAAGTATATGCAATACAAGTTCTTGCAAAAAAAAATAAAAAAAAATAAAAGACGGAAAATGAGATCATGTACCGTCAAAGCCAACAGTTCTCACATCTGCTCTGTTCTAGAGTAAACATCCACTAAACGCATTCTCTGAAAATTATTTCGAGTAGTTAGTTCATGAGCCCACGCGAATAGTAAACGGTTATGAAAACACCCTTGACTTCTTAGCAACAAATAATCCTGAGTTAATAACGAGCATCAAAAACGATTCAGGGATTAGTGAACACAGAGTTGTCGTAGCGAGATTGAACATCGTAATCACCAAATCCTCGAAAAATAAGCGAAAAATACACCTATTCAAAAAAGCAGATAAAAAATTCACTTGACGCCTTCCTAAGAGACAATCTTCACTCATTGCAAATTAATAATATAAGTGTGGATCAGTCTGGAACCGCGCGACCGCTACGGTCGCAGGTTCGAATCATGCCTCGGGCATGGATGTGTGTGATGTCCTTAGGTTAGTTAGGTTTAAGTAGTTCTAAGTTCTAGGGGACTGATGACTTCAGATGTTTAGACCCATAGTTGTCAGAGCCATTTGAGTCATCTGAAGTCCGCGTTAAATTTCGAGATTCTGGCTTAAATTCAACGAAATAGTATAGGCAGAAATTGAGAGATTTATACCAAATAAATTAACAAACGAGGGAGCTGATCCTCCTTGGTACACAAAACGGGTTAGAACACTGTTGCAGAGACAACGAAACAAACATGCCAAATTTAAACAGACGCAAAATCCCCAAGATTGGTGATCTTTTACAGAATCTCGAAATTTAAAGCGGACTTCAAATGGCTCAAATGGCTCTGAGCACTATGGGACTTAACATCTGAGGTCATCAATCCCCTCGAACTTAGAACTACTTAAACCTAACAAACCTAAGGACATCACACACATCCATGCCCGAGGCAGGATTCGAACCTGCGACCGTAGCGGTCGCGCGGTTCCAGACTGAAGAGCCTAGAACCGCTCGGCCACACCAGCCGGCAACGCGAACTTCAATGCAAGTTGCTTATAACAGTTTCCACAACGAAACTTAGTCTCGAAACCTGGCGAAAAATCCAAACAGATTCTGTTCGTATGTGAAAAAAAAGTATGTTAGCGGCAAGAAACAATCAATGCCTTCTCTGCGCGATAGCAATGGAGATACTAGCGAAGACAGTGCTGCCAAAGCAGAGTTACTAAACACAGCCTTCCGAAATGCCGTCACAAAAGAAGACGAAGTAAATATTCCAGAATTCGAATCGAGAACAGCTGTCAACATGAGTAATGTAGAAGTAAATATCCTCCGAGTAGTGAAGCAATTTAAATCACTTAATAAAACCAAGTCTTCTGGTCCAGACTGTATACCAGTTAGGTTCCTTTCAGAGTATGCTGATGCATTAGCTTCATACTTAACAATCATATACAACCGTTCGCTTGACGAAAGATCCATACCCAAAGACTGGAAAGTTGCACACCAATATTCAAGAAAGGTAGTAGGAGTAATCCACTAAATGACAGGCTATAATGACTCCTTTTCTTACTAGGCTAATTACTGTTTAGCTCTACAGGGCCATTATACTGAAATGTTTCCCCACACCACCTACTATTGTCTTTCTATTTGTGTGAGTAACTGTATGTTCAATGTTGTGGGTAAATACATACAGCGTACACAGGGCGGTGTGTGAAACTGATGGCGATTACACGCTTCCGCTGTTGTAGAAATCTGCTCCAGATGCTGCAGATACCGTGTTGAGCTGAAAGTGGTAACCAAAATACGGAGAAATATTCTTCGGGGCTCTGTTGCATAGCAATCAGATTGCTTTCAGTTCTGAGAAATGTCCAGTTACTATTGTGGATTTGAATGATCCATGAAGTGACTTCTTTTCCGAAGAAAACATCGAACTATTTCACTAGAACTGAACGCTCCCGCCGGAACTGTTCTCAACTGGTGTTTATTAGTAAATCACAATAGCAGTACATCGCTGGGTGTATGATAAGACGTACCTTCTTGAAATGAACAATATTTTATTGTTCTATTAACTGATTTCCTTCCATATGCACTTATATTTTACAATGTGAATCAAAAACTCGTAATGGCGTCGATTTTTTACATCACAAGAATGGCTCTCCTCCCCTAAAAAATTACTCTTAACAAGAACAAAAGAACTCTATATCCTAAGAATAATTACGTGAGCGCTGACCGCCACAGAGTAATAAACAATGTCTTTGTCTCTCTCTCGCACTGTCACAGCAAGTTACGCTGCATGATACATCATAAGGTCCATATCGTTAACGTCGATATGCAGCAGGATTTTAGAAATATGTTGTGTTCGAACATTATGAATTACCTCGAAGAAAACGGTCTATTGACATACAGTCAACATGGGTTTAGAAAACATCGTTCCTGTGAAACACAACTAGCTCTTTATTCACATGAAGTGCTGAGTGCTATTGACAAGGGATTTCAGATCTATTCCGTATTTCTGGATTTCCGGAAGGCTTTTGACACTGTACCACCCAAGCGCCTCGTAGTGAAATTGCGTGCTTATGGAAAATCGTCTCAGTTATGTGACTGGATTTTTGATTTCCTGTCAGAGAGGTCACAGTTCGTAGTAATTGACGGAAAGTCGTAGAGTGAAACAAAATGGCTCTGAGCACTATGGGACTTAACATCTGAGGTCATCAGTCCCCCAGAACATAGAACTACTTAAACCTAACTAACCTAAGGACAACACACACATCCATACCCGAGGCAGAACGCGAACCTGCGACCGTAGCGGTCGCGCGGTTCCAGACTGAAGCGCCTAGAACCGCTCGGCCACTCTGGCCGACACAGAGTAAAACAGGAGTGATTTCTGGCGTTCCCCAAGGTAGTGTTATAGGCCCTTTGCTGTATATCTGAATGATGCGAAAAGTGGCAGTTGACCCTAAATAACGAAAAGTGTGAGGTCATCCACATGAGCTTTAAAAAGAAGTCGTTAAACTTCGGTTACACGATAAATCAGTCTAATCTAAAAGACGTAAATTCAATTAAATACCTAGGTATTACAATTACGAACAACTTAAATTGGAAGGAACACATAGAAATTGTTGTGGGGAAGGCTAACCAAAGACTGCGTTTTATTGGCAGGACACTTTGAAAATGTAACAGACGTACTAAGGAGACTGCATACACTACGCTTATCCGTCCTCTTTTTAGAATACTGCTGCGCGGTATGGGATCCTTACCAGATAGGACTGACGGTGTACATCGAAAAAGTTCAAATAAAGGGAGCACGTTTTGTATTATCGCGAAATATGGGAGAGAGTGTCACAGAAATGATACAGTATTTGGGCTGGAAATCATTAAAAGAATGGCGTTTTTCGTTGCGACGGAATCTTCTCACGAAATTCCAATCACCAACTTTCTCCTACGAATGCGAAAATATTTTGTTGACACCGACCTACATAGCGAGAAACGATCAACACGATAAAACAAGGGAAATCAGAGCTCGTACGGAAAGATATAGGTGTTCATTATTTCCGCGCGCTGAACGAGATTGGAATACTAGAGAATTGTGAAGGGGGTTCGATGAACCCTCTGCCAGGCATTTGAATGTGATTTGCAGATTATCGATGTAGATGTAGATTATCAAGTAGGCATGATAACATTTATCGAACGAATTTAAAGACAGTGTTCTAGGATCGTAACATGTCAATAAACCTACATAAAAGTGTAATAGATATGATCTGAGAACACAAATTAGGAAGTCTGAAAAGAAGGGAAACGTCTGTGGCCCCATAGAACTGTTATCAAAAGACGTAACCGTATACGGAGAAGAGCTATCATTAGAAACCTCTAGTGACACAGCAATTTTTTTTTTAGCGCAACGCAATCTGACTTTCAATAGTCCCTACAAAAGAATGTCCCTGACTAACAATAACCTACTATACCTTTCATGAATCACTTACCTCAAAAAATCTTCGTTACTCAAACTACTGCAATACAGCGAGCGCCAATACTGCCATGTGAAATTTAAAATTTTCACGGCGAACTAAATATTCAAAAAGATTTCGGGCTTACAGCCGGTCGTCGTTAGCTTCCAGCCACGATATTTTGACTGGATAGAAGTTAACGACGACAGGCTGCAAGCCCGAAATCTTTTTGAATATGCCAATACTGCCAGCTAAATAAAATATTCTAACTAATGAAGGCACTACTGATAGGCATAGTTAGCAAATGAAAGATTTTGCTAGTGAACAAACAATGTACTTACCTTAATAGCGTTCAAAAATCATCATATATATATATATATATATCTATCAATTCATGACATCCATTTTTACAAATTTCGTTTTTGTGGCGGACACACGTCCTGACTGTCCGCTTATAGTAACTTCTCAAAACTGTGGCATCTCTCTCTCTCTCTCTCCACATCCACCACTGCTGGCGGCTCACCTCCAACTGTCCAACGGTACGTGCTGTTCACATCCAACTACCCAACATTACACAAGCGAATATTCCAACAATGAATCCAACCAGCCACAGACTGCACACAGCACAGTCAGCGATTTTCATACAGAGCACTATGTGGCGTTGCCAACATAAAAACCTAAACAGCCTACTTACATAGCCCCTATGCTCCCCACAAACAATTTTACAAACTGTTTTGGGCAGTGGACAATACTTATCAGCAAAAATTTTCTTATATTAACGATAACAAATACATCAAATGCACAAGAGGTAGTGGATTTCCATGCAGTCTTGGAGAAGTAGTGTTGTCCTTCCAACGGAAAGACAGTGTTGACACTTGACTTGCAGACATATAATGGGCCACAACAAACGGAACCCACAGCAGAGTCAGTCGATGTTTTGAAGAATATTGGTAGGTAGGTCATCACAGAGCAGACCCACTGTAGTCCTGGTGGTATTGGTGGGCCACCAAAGGTACAGACCCACTGTAGTCCTTGTAGAGATGGGCAGCAGCCATCCATGGCGACTGTGCGGTTGCACAATCACCAATGACGAATCTTGCAGATAATATAGCAAGTCCATAAACAACCACTTGTGCACTCACAAACTTTTTGGAATGTCCTTAGAACCAGCAATGCTGTTAACCTGTCCCTTGCGGAATTATCAACACATGTGCGAGCGCCAACAGTCCCTTTTTTCTGACATATTGTGCATATACTATGACCAACAGAAAAGTGTGCAGGAACCCTACTATATACTTAATTTGAAGAATTGATGTCTATACAATTTTATGACATGAGAATACAGCTACAATGGTACAGAAAACATAATTAAAGAACATAATAATACAGATAACATTTGTAGTGATACAGGCTTTACAAAAGAATAGAAATAATCATACACACCAGTGTTACAGGAACTATGACATAAGTAAATGTATATAAAAAATTTGAATATCTATCGAAACATTAACATCACACTTGAGCATTAAAACATAACAGAATAAATAATGTCTAAACATCTTTACTAAGTAAATAATATATTATTAATGCAAATTATATTTGAGCTTAACAGTATTCCTCATCATAGTGAATATAGCTTAGTACTAGAAGAGAAAAAAATTCTATGAAACAGCACACAGAGACAGGAAGAACACAAATACACAAGGGTACACAAACACTTAGCGGAGTAACACAAAAGTAAAGGACAGGGTTTGTTTTCAGTATAACATTTGGTACTGCAGTCCAACCCAAAACTTCATTCCAGAGATCTTTCCTCCTATTTCAACATTTGTTCCCACAAATCCTATCTAAGCATGCTTTCTGTATTTATATGCTCACATATTTCTTAACGCATTATTTATTTTCAATTATCTTACCTCATTATTTATTTCCAAGAAAATGATACCTAAACCTGTTGTCCCTGAACCCTACTTTTTTGTTCATATCCTCTTTCAAAATAATTATACTTTTTTGGTCAAACATTTTTCTCATAGCTTCCCAATGCATTTCTTCCAATTCATCGAAAATCATTCTCTTATATGCCCTATCCCCTCTGAAGCTATCTTAAATCTACTGAGCTCACATATATATACTAGAGAATGAGGCAATGCAACAGTATAAAACAGTTAACACAAATAAGAACGAGAAAAAATGCAAACTGGCAAAGCAAGCAGAAATAAATATAAATTAGCATAGCAAATGCAACATTGCAACTAATATGAGCTAACGTGCAGCAAAAAGAAAAATAAATCAGTAGTAAAACTGGCTTAGCAGCGTAATACAAACTGCAATAGAGTAGGACAATGCCTGACAAACAGCAGCAGCAAATGCAATAACTTACACCTAAACATGACAAAGCTCAAGCAGAAAAAATGTTACAGTAAAGATAGGAAATGTCTAATACCTATGTCACATCTTAACACTAGAGTGATGCATCACAATAACTTTCTCTACCAAACAAGTTACTAAGTCATTAAAAAATTATGTATGTAATTTCTGTGAGGGGAAATGTTTATTTGTGCTCCCTTTTTGAGAAAGTAGATCATAAAATTATTATTTAATGCATCTGTAGACAGAAAACATTTCTATTAGTACATCTATTAAATTTTATTTTAACCAGTGCTGCAGTGCAGCTAGAAACTAGATATTAAACAAAATAGGCAAATACATACATAAAGCAAAGCACGAAACATCATTCACTAGCCATATGGCATTTCATAAGGCAGTAAAAAAATCTCTCAACTAGACAGACATTAGTTATAATCAGGTGTATAGACGTAAAATATTTCTCATAATTTCATTAAGCAATTCAGTAAATATCAGACATTATGAGCTCCAAATTGTAATCATATGTCTTCAGGTATGAGCGTGTCGTATTTGTGATGCTTTCTGCAAAGAAATGTCAATAGTGAGGTTAATGGCCTCGTTCCCTTTTTTTTTCTCTGTGCCTCTGAAAGGCACACACTAATGACTTTCTTTTCCAGGCGACTGTCGTGCAGCTGGGGGCCCATAGAGCATTATGTCAAGGTCACCTACCTTCTTTACTGAAATATTTAGGACAGCAGTTTCTGCTACAGTGACAGTCTCATATAAAATAAAAAATTTCACAGGTCGAAAAATTATGGCAGAAATGTGTAGAATCGAAATCCCATAAATATCAGTGTCTAAAAATTTCTGTCAGCATAGTTGTGCTCACATTCACACATGCACACACATTCCATAACACTTAAAGTACGATTCTTGGTTTTCAACACCCTTTTCACAAACCAGAGTCCCTAATCTCTACTACTTATTCATATACATACAGTATAAACACGTTATCACATTCCTCATATAGCATCATCTTGTTGATCATAAACATACCTCAATAGCATAATAGACATTGTCGTCATAATAGTAACATCATAACACCTCAGTCAAATCTCAAAATCGTCGTAGATTCTTTCAATAATCTCAAAACCTTTTAAAAAAAATGCTTTCTGCTCGTTTCAATAAAGTCATTTACTTCAAACCTACTTAAGAAAGCATGATCACTTACCAAATACACCATTCAAATCTCTCGTAGTATCACAATGGTTCCAAAAAAATATAAACAGTTCACAAAGTACAGACAAAATACAATTTCATAAGTCTGAATTAATTTAACCATGTAATTACGTAAATAATAAAAAAATGTTTGTTTCTCTGTTAAATAATCAGATAGCTGTGTAATTAGGCAAATATGTGTCACTGACATATTAAAAAAATGTTTGTTTCTCTGTTAAATAATCAGATAGCTGTGTAATTCTGTGTTAGAGAAATATGGTACTGATGTGTAAAGTTGTATAAGCAAATACCATATTAGCTAGGGCTCCTAGCGCTTGCCACACGCTTAGTATACAAAGTAAAAGTGTACCCCCTGAGGATTAATGTAATTATACCCTCAGGTGTTACAGATTACAACAATCGAATGAAATGTATCGCCGAAAACCTTGTTTGTATCTTCGTAATTCGAAAATCTTTTTAAAAAAAGTTCCAAGTACAAAAATTAATCACTCAAATGCTTTTCCTGTAGCGCTAAACTTTTCATCTTGCTGTAAGATAATTTCTGTCATCACTTAACGGTAAAAATGTGTCAAATGTCGTAATTATTGACCTCTGTAAGCAAAGTTCTGTAGAAGTCAATGTACTTACCTCGTCATAAACAAAAGTGAAATGTTATGTGTATAGATATCGTAGTTATTACGCTTATTGCTGTGATCAAGAAAGTACTGTACTACAACGTTTTGTTGTGCTATAGAAAGAGGGTGTCTCATTGTAGCTACACCAACAAAGTTGCTACTAAAACATGTTTTACTTTCCAGGAGAATACAGAAAAACTGTGCAGATATAAAACAGATACAGCGCAAAAGCAATAATATAAATTGTGTCATTCATTAATAGCGTCATGACATAATCGTGTAGCTGTCAAACAAACCAAATACTAAGTCATCTGTGATCTCTCAGAAAGTACTTTAAATCCAGAATGTATTTTCAAGTAAACCAAAATGTTGCATTAAAATCTCATTAGCAGTGTATGTTCTCAGTATGTAAGCCTTATAGTCATTATGTAATCGTGCAACTAACAAGCAAGAATGTACACACAATAACACTGTGTCATCTGTTCACTATAACAATGAATTTGTGATTACTGTCTAAATAAGTTCCCTAGGTTCTAGTCTGGATAGTTAACTTCAAAACATTGTTGCATGTTAACAGTTTCTAAGTGTGACAAAGCGTACCAGTAACGTGAAGTAGGAATCTTACAGCAACGACTAATTCAGAAAGCAAATTATCTCTCAATAAATGGTTTTACCTGTGAAATGTGGTGTAAATCTTTACTCTTCCTTATATACAGAGTGACAACTTCAAAGCAATTATCATGTTGTAAACGTCACTAAAGAATGCTAAAATTTTTTTCAAGGTTAGCGTCTATGTTATTCTTCTCTGAGCCAGCCGGCGCACGTGGCTGCCTGCAGTGCAAGTCATTGTCTACTGTCTCTTTGTTGTCACGCGTCGTTATTGGGATTAGGAGATCTAACCTCTATAATTTCAACTTGTCAAGAGGGCCCTGCCCGTTCTGCATCCCACCAGTTCTGATTAAATTCTGATCTGTTGCTAAAATTATATCGTCTGTCGTCTTATCAGTAGTTTCCATAGTTTCTTTCTTGTCGGTCACATGGTGGAGAATTTCTCCCGGAATCGTAACTGCATGGTGTGGACCGTTGCGTCTGAAGTTATTCTGTCTCCCTTGATAATAATTATTTTGGTTCCCATATTTTCTGTTTCTCTGATTTTCTCTGTCATAGTCATTACCATGCAGAGGTGATCTTTCCCTGTAATTATTATTACTCTGCCAACAGTTGTCATACAGAAGGCGTCTGTTTTGGTCACAGTTTGCGTTGTAAGAATAGCCTTGTTGTGTCCAGTTATTGTTTCTGTCGTCACAGAATTGTGACGGACGTGACCTGTAATGATTGTTTTCCTGTTCTTGCATCTTGCGACTGTCTGTGTCAATTTATAATTCTTGTAAAAGTCTCTGAAAACCTTCAATGTCGTCTTTGCAACGTCCTGCCAAAATAATACCTCTTAAATGTTCTGGCAATTTAATTAAGCAAATGTGGATTAGTTCTGAGGGGCTGTATGGATTTGAAAGGTACTGATTTTTTTGCAACATGTCTTCAAAATATTTTACCAGACTCGAAAATTCAGACTGTTCAAAATGCATCATCATTATGATACTATGTTTTACTCAGTCTTGAGTAGCTTGATACCAATATGATAAGAGGAAGGCTAGATAATATTCTCCTTCACTGTGACAATCGCGAATGATCGAATGCATTCTTACAGAAGACAGTTCATTTAAATGTAGCGTTGTAACAGGCAAAACGAGCTTCACAATAGTGCCGCACACAATATACAGGGTGGTCCATTGATCGTGACCGGGCCAAATATCTCACGAAATAAGCATCAAACGAAAAAACTACAACGAACGAAACTTGTCTAGCTTGAAGGGGGAAACCAGATGGCGGGCGCTATGGTTGTCCCACTAGATGGCGCTGCCATAGGTCAAACGGATATCAACTGGTTTTTTTAAATAGGAACCCCCATTTTTATTACTTATTCGTGTAGTACGTAAAGAAATAGGAATGTTTTAGTTAGACCACTTTTTTTGCTTTGTGATAGATGGCGCTGTTATAGCCACAATCATATGGCTCACAATATTAGACGAGCAGTTGGTACCAGGTAAGTTTTTTAAATTAAAATAGGTACATTTGAACATTTTATTTCGGTTGTTTCAATGTGATAGATGTACCTTTGTGAACTTATCATTTTTGAGAACGCATGCTGTTACAGCGTGATTACCTGTAAATACCACATTAATGCAATAAATGCTCAAAATGATGTCCGTCAACCTCAATTCATTTGGCAATACGTGTAACGACATTCCTCTCAACAGCGAGTTGTTAGCCTTCCGTAATGTTCGCACATACATTGACAGTGCCCTGACGCATGTTGTCAGGCGTTGTCGGTGGATCACGATAGCAAATATCCTTCAACTTTCCCCGCGGAAAGAAATCTGGGGACGCCAGATCCGGTGAACGTGCAGGCCAATCCACCTGTCATGAAATATGCTATTCAATACCGCTTCAACCGCACGCTAGCTATGTGCCGGACATCCATCATGTTGGAAGTAAGTCGCCATTCTGTCGTGCAGTGAAACATCTTGTAGTAACATCGGTAGAACTTTATGTAGGAAATCAGCATACATTGCACCATTTAGCTTGCCATCGATAAAATGGGGGCCAATTATCCTTTCTCCCATAATGCCGCACCATACATTAACCCGCCAAGGTCGTTGTGTTCCACTTGTCGCAGCCGTTGTGGATTTTCCGTTGCCCAATAGCGCATATTATGCCGGTTTACGTTACCGCTGTTGGTGAATGGCGCTTCGTCGCTAAATAGAAAGCGTGCAAAAAATCTGTCATCGTCCCGTAATTTCTCTTGTGACCGGTGGCAGAACTGTACACGACGTTCAAAGTCGTCGCCATGCAATTCCTGGTGCATAGAAATATGGTACGGGTACAATCGATGTTGATGTAGCATTCTCAACACCGACGTTTTTGAGATTCCCTGTTCTCGCGCAATTTGACTGCTACTGATGTGCGGATTAGCCGTGACAGTAGCTAAAACACCTACTTGGGCATCATTATTTGTTGCAGGTCGTGGTGGACGTTTCGCCTGTGGCTGAACACTGTTTCCTTAAATAAGGTAACTATCCGGCGAACGGTCTGGGCACTTGGATGATGTCGTCCCGGATACCGAGCAGCATACACAGCACACGCCGGTTGGGCATTTTGATCACAATAGCCATACGTCAACACGATATAGACCTTTTCCGAAATTGGTATACGGTCCATTTTAACACGGGTAATGTATCACGAAGCAAATACCGTCCGCACTGGCGGAATGTTACGTGATACCACGTACTTATACGTTTGTGACTATTACAGTGCCATCTGTCACAAAGCGAAAAAACTGGTCCAACTAAAACATTCATATTTCTTTACGTACTACACGAATATGTAATAAAATATGGGGGATCCTATTTAAAAAAACGCAGTTGATATCCGTTTGACATATGGCAGCGCCATGTAGCGGGACAACCATAGCGCCATCTGGTTTCCCCCTTCAAGCTAGACAAGTTTTGTTCTTTGTAGTTTTTTCGTTTGATGCCTATTTCTTGAGATATTTGGCCCAGTCACTATCAATGGACCACCCTGTATATGGGAAACATTGGCGTCAAGATATAAAACTATTTCAGTGTTTGAGGGAAAATGAAGAGAACGTTACAGGAATCGTAATCATGTGGTTGAGAAAAAATAAAAATAAAAGGGAAAACAGTCTGACGGACGTGAATCTTCAAGAAGGGCTTGTGCAGAGATGTTCAGAAAACAGTCCGACGGACGTGAATCTTCAAGAAGGGCTTGTGCAGAGACGTTCAGACTCTCTGAAAGTTTGTCTGTCTACGATGAAGAGTATGTGTGCCCAGGACGGACACTCTTTTCGATATCACTTCAAATTTTAGTTGTTGTGTGAAGATTACTCCACTGTAAGCGGGTGGAAGTACTCCCTACAATGCTGATTTATATCCATTTATCTTTTCATGTTTTTGAGACGAGACTACAACGGAAAAGTTTCTGAACGATAAAGTGGAATCGTTCCTTAGATAATTCGACGACTTGTTTCTGAAGCCGCCCAAATGAGGCAAATACGATGTGGTGCATATGGTAGTTTGTGCAATGTCAGTTCGTGTAACATTACATACAAAATCTCCTTTGTTTAAAACATTTGTGTTTCATTTGTACATGAAATCTCTCACCTACAGCGTAAGCAATCACAGAGCCTCTAAGTGTGAACACCTGGATATACTAGCGCAGGCTTTTGGAGGCACCTGTGTGCATTGCCAGTAATGTTGTCCTTGGTCAGTTACAAGTCTACACAATTGAAAACGAAACAGAAACAAACATAATTTCTCTCTAGCGCTACGAATGCCACCATCTCTCTGAAGCCCGGTATTTTTCTTACTATTTCAGGTGTTTAGAAGACGCATCCTAATACAGTAAAATTGATAATGAACGTGGAGTGTTAACATCCCATGAAATGATTACAATTCGAGTGAGATGTCTACAATATTCATTGCAACTTACATGTTACGAAATCGTTCTCACTGAGAGGTATTATGTCCTTCATTCCACCAGAAGATCGCCGTGTGTAGCGATATGAACACGTAGAGGATACTGACAGCATCTTGTGTAATTATCGTTGGTGGGTTTAATTGTTAAACAGTTGCTGAATGTAATGTGGCGAAAAGAAGGCACATCTAAATAATTTCTAAGTAGAGTCTGCAAAGAGTTATAATGTAAAGTCTGGCAAAACGAACCTGCCTTCAAGATTTTATCGGTTCTGGGACACTTTTAATATACCGGGAATGACCTTGAATTGCAATCAGTCGAACACTGCACATTGTTATCGGTCTCTGAACGGTGCGTTGTTTGGTTGCGAAATAAGCACTTGGCATAAATCTGGATGCCAGGATAGAATGACTAACTGGAGATCCCAGTTTAGTCAGAAGAGGATTTTATCGCTTCAGCTTGAAATTGACATAATGTTGTATTACTGTATTTCGTTATTGGTGAGCTACGGAAAATAATCATGAAATATGTAATCTTTCGTCATAGTACCTTCAGAATTGGTATATGTGTATTGCACGGTTTATTACGAATCCCATCTCACTGTGTGTGTGTGAGAACGATGATGACAGCTCATTGTGACCCAGCTGGCTCGAACGTCGCCTCTGGCCTTGACGTGTTCGAGTCTTCCAGATTCTTCCCTTCAACTGTGTTTACCTACCCTCTTCGACTGCTTTCAGACCAGCTCAACAGGCGCATTTGTATAGCCATACGTTGCTTTGTGTCTCGAGTGTTATTCATGTAGGCCGGCAATACGACCCTTAAGGTACGTTGTCCAAGACGCGACGCACACCAGTGACTGCGACGGGTCGCTACGTGACGTCAGAAGTTGTCCGCTGGCGCATGCGCAGTTCGAGTTTGGGATGCGACGCGCGACTGATGCGGCAGCTGTCGCAGCACTGCACCAGTGAGCAGTGTTGCGACGGAAGTCGCACGACACAAAGACGTACGGCTGCGAGAAAGATGTCGAGCCAGTCAAGGAAAACTGAAATGAGCCACTCACAGGATGTGATGCTCTGTGAGCTGGTCTCGCAACAGCCTTGCCTTTACGATTTGAAGAACCCTAAATATAGAGACACTATGTTCAGAGACAGAATTTGGGAAGAAATTGGTGCACAGTTGAAACTGGCAGGTGAGTGAAATATATAATATTTTCCCATTAATGCAAATTTTTCAGGCCTGTTATGAAAATCAGTATAATCCATGCAGATGTAGAATTAGAATGATGAAAATGAACTTGAAGGTCAATTTTCGCATTACTCTTTTTTGTGACGATAAAAACTGAAAACGGCAAATACATTATAAAATGAACAATCTAAAGTACAACGAGAAAGTTACATTTTACAATACCTTCACTTTGAAAGTAAACGGTAGATTGGTGTCTTGATGATACCTTCTAGTTGTGAAAAACCACCACCAGATTGTTGTACAGCTTTCTGTAATCAATAGATGTTCGTTTTTGAGGAAGGCGTTTCTCAACAGATTGCGCAAACAGTATGCTGCAATAAGTTATTTGTCACATTCACTTCAATTCATTGGTAGAAGATGGTGCTCAAAAAACTTGTGCCAAAAGTGCACTACTGTTTTACAAGGCCCTTCTGGTCTGACACAGTTCACAATTGAAACTCGTCTTTTGCAAATCCTGGAGTCATCTTTTGAGTGCAGCTTGGCAAGATTAAATGTTGATGTCATCCATAACGATGTATGCTGTCAGAATACAAGAATATGGAAGTTCATTTCGATGGGAATAAAGATTCAGTCGGCTATGAAAGTTGCCTTAGCTTGTTCCAAAAGTTTCTGCATGGGAGAAACTGACAAGTATAATTTGGGGAAATTTTGTGAACAAGCATGGACATTATTTCTTCCACATTTCTGCCAGTGTATACTGTAGACGTTCAGAATCAAAATTCTAGAGATGATTAAGGTGTAACCCTATCTTGTTGTCAAGAACTTGAAACAATGCAATGAAGCTAGCGTGCGCTTATTGTTAATAAACTTATCTTTCATTGGAATTTTAGGTGAAATGTGCAAAAACAGATGGAGGAATATTCGGGACTCGTATCAGAGAAATAAACGAGAAAGAAAGCTTGGAACAGGTTCAGATGCCTCAGCAAAACCAAGAAAATGGGTTCTGCTTGATCACTTGGCTTTAAGAAACCTCCATTTCGTGGCATTTTAAATGAAATTGTCAAGAGCATATGGAGAAATATTAGTAACTCGTACCGGAGGAATATGACATAAAATGGTTTCATTAGGTCCAAATGTGTCAGCGAAACAAAACAAATGCATTCTCTATCGTGTGATGACCACACGATTCTCGTCGCGCGTCGACAGAACTGGCGGCTAGTCGCGACGCTCCCGGAGATATATGAGCCCAAATCTCGGAAACGGAGATCGATATCAATCTGATCTCAACTTAAAAAATAATTTCGATATGTTAGCTTCTTTTCATCGGCAACGATGTATGACCTAACGTGAACCATACGTAAAGTAGCCAGCGACCACATTTTTCACTGTACACAACTCAAATTTTATGCAGTAGGTTACTTGTAAATTAAGTATTTGGATAACTGTGGCGAATATCGGAAAAATAGACACCTCATTATCAAGCTGTGATGTGAAACTGTAAGATACGCAAACATCAATTTTTTGTGCCTTTTACTTTCCTCACAATTGATTGAGAAGTAATATGCAGCGAAAAAAACACGCAAAACCGGAAGAGATACTTTTCAATTTTTTAAAGTAAAAGGAGAATCTGTATCGAAAAACTAACTCTGGGAGCCGATGTAACTTTGTTGCATTAACATACAGTATTTTTTACAGCAAGAAAATCGGAATTCTTATTTTTCTTATGTATTTGAATCCGCCGCCGCCGACCGGAGCTTGGGAAACGGCGACGACTCCAGTCGCGTTGCGGCCGTGTCGCCGTCTGCCAGGGTGGGGAAAGAGGAGGGGGCAGCGTCGCAGTCGCAGCCAACTGTCGCGTCTTGCACAACGTAACTTTAGTGAATGTCTTCATTAATGAAGTTCCATGCTAACCATCCTGTGAGATGTATCCCCCTTCAATAGCGTCACAGAGGCTGAGCGAGAGCAATATATGCGCACTACAAGCCGTGTTTCGGTAGCCATACGAACTTTATGAATGTCCTTTGTTGACGTACGACAAACGTGTGCAAGGCGATGAAGTTGTACTCTGATGAGAAATCTACCCGCCTCATTTAAAACAATTCTAACGATTTCTTTCATGTGTATACGATTAAGCAAAAGCAAATCACCCGCAGAAATGACAGTCTGGTTACCATTCTTAGTAAAAAAAAAATACACTCAGATCTCCTGTCTATTTTATCGACGCTTAGACACCACTAAAATTCAGGAAACTGTTGCAAATATAAATTGTTGGGATCCATATGATTTTGCAGATATACACCTTGAAAGCTGTGTGTGTGTGTGTGTGTGTGTGTGTGTTTATAAGTGGCAGTGCAGTGCCGTACAAGACCTGAAATAAAGTGATTTGCAAAATGAAAATTGGACAAAAAAAGTTAACAGTATCTGATTCGAAGTAATACCTCAAAAGTAGACACTCAGCGCATATTTTCATGCAGTAATAAGAGAAAGGCAACTACTCATCTATAACAGATTGATGTAGGGTGCACAGGCACTTGTAACAGAAAACAGTGCTCACAAACTTTCGAGGTCTGACTCATTTTATGGTAGAATGTACACACACCCATGCACACAATACCACAGGGACTCAAACGCACACTACGACGGCCACGGCGACACTGATGATTGGTTATCAATAACTGAGAACAGTTGCTGGGCTGATGAGTTGAGAAGGACCAGATAAAGCGAATTTGGGAGCAGGTGTTGATTTGATGGAGGAAAGAGCAAAGGCTGTCGTTGCCATGAGTCAGATTATGAAAATATCATCACTGAATACGAACCAGACAAGCGATTTCTGGTGATGACAGGATAGGAAGGATTCCTGCAGATAGGTACACATGGCAGTACCCCTCTCCCCTTCTCATTTTCCTCCCAGGCTCCCTCTGCATCTCCTCCTTACTCTCTTCCTCCATCTCTCTTTCTACATCTCTTGTATGCTCTACCCTATCAGAACCCCTTTCGTCTTGTTGCACAGCTGCTGAGTCATCTGTCTTTCCCGCTCCTGCCTCACATTACCCGCTATCCTTTCCACGCCTTGTGCATCCTTTCCTACCCTGCTCCACATCCATCACCCCAGGCAGCCGCTCTCAAATATCGGTAACCAATAATCAGGATCGCTTCGGTAGCGTGTGTCTGAGTGTCTACGTGAAT